>NW_023994196.1:257500-576312 GCF_015586225.1 Lucilia sericata
CGAACGAACGAACGAAGAACGAACGAACGAACGAACGAACGAACGAACGAACGAACGAACGAAGAACGAACGAACGAACGAACGAACGAACGAACGAACGAACGAACGAACGAACGACGAACGAACGAACGAACGAACGAACGAACGAACGAACGAACGAACGAAAACGAAACGAACGAACGAACGAACGAACGAACTAACGAAAGAACGAACGAACGAACGAACGAACGAACTAACGAACGACGAATCGAACGAACGAACGAACGAACGAACGAACGAACGAATAACGAACGAACGAACGAAGCTAAGAACGAACGAACGAACGACAGCGAACGAACGAACTAAGAACGAACGAACGAACGAACGAACGAACGAACGAACGAACGAACGAACGAACGAACGAACGAACGAACGCAACGAACGAACGACGAACGATACGAACGAACGAACGAAGAACGAACGAACGAACGAAACGAACGAACGAACGAACGAACGAACGAACGAACGAACGAACGAACGAACGATACGAACGAACGAACGAACGAACGAACGAACGAACGAACGAACGAACGACTAACGAACGAACGAACGAACGAACGAACGAACGAAGAACGAACTAACAACGAACGAAGAACGAACGTAACGAACGACGAACGAACGAACGAACGAACGAACGAACAACTAACGAACGCACGAACGAACGAACGAACGAACGAACTAAGAACTAACGAAACGAACGAAACGAACGAACGAACGAACGAACGAACGAACGAACGAACGAACGAACGAACGAAGAACGAAACGAACGAACGAACGAACGAACGAACGAACGAACGAACGAACGAAACGAACGAACGAACGAACGAACGAACGAACGAACGAACGAACGAAGAACGAACGAACGAACGAACGAACGAACGAACGAACAAACGAACGAACGAACAAGAAGAACGAACGAACGAACGAACGAACGAACGAACGAACGAACGAACGAACGAACGAACGAACGAAACGAACGAACGAACGACGAACGAACGAACGAACGAACGAACGAACGAACGAACGAAAACGAACGAACGAACGAACGAACGAACGAACGAACGAACGAACGAACGAACGAACGAACGAACGAAACAAGAACGAATAACGAACGAACGAACGAACGAACGAACGAACGAACGAACGAACGAAGAACGAACGAACGAACGAACGAACAAGAACGAACGAACGAACGAACGAACGAAACGAACGAACGAACGAACGAAACGAACGAACGAAGAACGAACGAACGAACGAACGAAGAACTGAACGAACGAACGAACGAAGAACGAAAGAACGAACGAACGAACGAACGAACGAACGAACGAACGAAGAACGAACGAACGAAGACGAACGAAACGAACGAACGAAACGAACGAACGAACGAACGACACGAAACGAACTAAACGAACGAACGAACGAACGAAACGAACGAACGAACGAACGAACGAACGAACGAACGAACGAACGAACGAACGAACGAACGAACGAACGAACGAACGAACGAACGAACGAACGAACGAACGAACGAACGAACGAACGAACGAACGAACGAACGAACGAACGAACGAACGAACGAACGAACGAAACGAACGAACGAACGAACGAACGACGAACGAACGACAAGAACGAACGAACGAACGAACGAACGAACGAACGAAGAACGAACGAACGAACGAACGAACGAACGAACGAACGAACAAGAAGAACGAACGAACGAACGAATCGAACGAACGAACGAACGAACGAACGAACTAACGAACGAACGAACGAACGAACTAAACGAACGAACGAACTAACGAACGAACACGAACGAACGCCGAACGAACGAAACGAATCGAAGCGAAGCTAACGACCGAACTGAACGACCGAACTAACTAACTAACCAACTAACTAACTGACTAATACAACTAACTTAACTAACTAACTAACTATACTAACTAACGTAACTAACTAACTAACTAACTACTAACTAAACTAACTAACTAACTAACTAACTAACTAACTAACTACCTAACTAACTAACTTCCCGTAATGCCCTCGTTATTATTTTTACAACATTTTAGTATGGGTGGTGTTAGTTTTTGTTTCTTTGTCAGTCGTTTTTTTCCCCAATTGTGTGACTGTGTTATGATTGCTGCATAATATCCGTTTTATATATTAGAAACTTTTTCTCTCCGCATCAGCTTCTTTTTTATTTTTCTTGGAGGAAGAGTAGAAACTTCCTGTAAGAACTTTTTTCGAATGTAACTAATGAAAAAAGTTTACAATCTATTATTTGAATTTACAATTAGTTTATAAGTATATACGTGTTCTGTTCTGTGCAGTTCGTTTATAGCATCTTTAACACAATATATGAATCTAAAATACAAAATGTCTGTATATTTATGTTCTCAAAGTTTATTTAGATTCATTGTTGAAGTTACGTTTTTTTTTTTTTTTTTTTTTTTGTTTTTCTTTAAAAGTTTGTTTTCGATATCAACAGCGCTAATAAGTTAAGGTCAGTGATCTATTTACTTAACAAAACGCAGGGAATTATAAATGTATACACAAGAAATATATTTGGTATATTTTCTTTAATACTCGCGGTAAAATACAACAGATGTTAGTGTAAAATTGTTTACCTATTAAAGACAATGAGACAAGATCTCTAGGAATTTCCTATAAGTGAATTTAAAATACTTAAAAATATTTGTTTTTCAAACATCGAAAAACTGGATCGTTGATTGATAAGATTTATTTAAGCTTAAAAATAGGCAATATGAAAAATAGATAAATAATGACCTAGCCCCCATATTAAGCTGTATTAATTACTTTGTCAAATTCTTCTGTTGCACTGTGGACTATTTTTTTAAATAGCGCCGAAAAATTATTTTTTATAGTAATTCACCAATAGGCTCAGAATCGCTTTCTGAGTCGATTAAGCTATGCCTGTCTGTACGCTCGTCTGCAATTTTTAAGATAATTTTATAAATTTTTTTATATATTTTTCTCTAGACCCAAATATGGAGCCTATTATGTAATTAAAAATTATTAAAATCAGTCTTGTTTTAGTTTTATTATGGATGAATATATATAAACTTAAAAAACGTATATATATGCGTACGTCTGTATAAATATAAATGTTTATGTTTATAATTTTACTCAGAAATATATCTTTTTACACTTACATACATCTACTTGTTTCTGACAAACATGGTAAACATTCTTTGGATTGTCAGAAACATTGCAATATGTTAAGTTTTTTTGTGATATTTGTACCCAGTTGGAATGGACTGGAGATAATCTGAAATTTACAGGAAATTGTGTCTATATAATTTTTAACAAATAACGATTTCATGGAAGACTTTTGGAAAAAATTAACGATCAAAAATGAAATTAATGGAAAATATATTTAATCGGATCACAATAAAAAGTACTTTGGGACCTCCAGATCGAAATTCAAATCTGTAGAGCCGGGTTAATCCCGCGTAAGTCGGGTAAGAACATTTTAACTAAACTAAAATAACTAGTTATTGACCCCAAAAGAAAGTATTTCCACTTTGCTCCAATATTACTTGACTAGTTGTAGGGTAAGTAAAGTGGGTAAATTCAAAGACACTTTGGAAACTTTGTTAAAAAAAAAAAAAAACATTTTTTATTTATATAGTTTCAAAAATCTAGACCCTACTGTAACTTCAAAAATGGCTAATGCTGATTTTTCAAACATTTTCTTTAGATTCTGAGACACTAATAATTTTTATATCCACCATCAGAAAACATGGGGGTATATTGTTTTTGTCATTCCTTTTGTAACACATCGAAATATTCGCCTAAGACCCATAAAAGTATATATATATTCTGGGTCCTTATTACATTCAAAGACGATCTAGCAATGTCCGTCCGTCTATCTGTCTGTTGAAAACACGATAGAGTCCAAACGGGAACAGCTAGGGAGCTGAATGATTTCGCACAGATGTTTTTAGTTGATGCAGGATGTTTGGTATTGAAAATTGGCAATATTGGTCCACCATTTCGCCTAGCCCCCATATAAGGTCCCCTTCAGAAAATGGCTTTAACGGTCATAACTTTCTAAAGGAAGCATCTGCAGCAGTAAGATTCGACATTAACATATTTTATTGGAACTTAAAACTCTTTGTTAAAATTTACGTAATTGACCCTACCCTCCATATAAGGTCCCCTTCAGAAAATTACTTTAACTCTCAGTACTGCTTTAAAGAATGAGTACAGCGATGACATTTGACGCAAATATGTTTCATACAAGCCAAAATCTCTTTACCAAATTTTATGAGGATCGGTTAATAATTGACCCTAACCCCCATGTAAATACGAGTACAGCGATGAAATTCCACACAAATGTGTTTCATACAATCCAGAATGTCTCATATTTTAAAAGTATCGATACATAATTGACCCTACCCTCATATAAGGTCCACTTCAGCAAATAATTTTAACGCTCTACTGGCACATATTTCATTACTGAATTGAAGATATCGGTATTCGTTATGAATGTGTTTAAAGTACGTATAAATCACCGTGCGAAATTTGTTGCAGATTGGTCCATAATTGCTTACAACAATTATTTATAAAGTGCACTTCCGAAAATCACTTAAATGCATATTACTTATTAAACCAATTTTTTCCGGATCGGTCCATAATCGGCCTTATTTGACATTCATATAAGATCTACTTTCGAAATTCACATATTTCATTGAAAAACAAGTTAGAGTGCTATATTCGGCTATACCGAATCTTAAATACCCTCCACCAGCAAGCTACTTTTTATTAAAACCCATTTAACTACCTAATCTTTAGATAACTTGGCAAAATTTTGTTTCCGTATTGAGGGTACTATCATTTATGATATGTCAAACTAATTTTAATTAGGTCCAGAAAAATTTATATTAATAGGGCAGTACGAAAACATTTTAATAGAATGATTTATCTATACACAGAACATACTCAGTTAAAATTTTATCCGGATATAATCATTTAACCCTCCGAACGAATTAAGTGGAGGGAATTAAGTGGTAAGACAACTTATGACCGTTCCGGAAAAAAATCCCTAGAATGATTTATATATACAAAATACAAATTTATGTTGAATTTTATCCCGATAACTTTGATTGTCAATGTGCATTTGAATAATTTTCGGAAAAAATTTCGTATAATGATTTATATGCCAAAATAGATCTATTAATTAATGAATTATGTGGGTTTAGGAGATTTTCGGAAGTGGACTTTAAGGTATTTTCAGACTACAATACTGAGTATTAACACACTCCAAATTAAAAATATTATGAAAATAATTCGCATTTTCAAAAAATCAATCCGAAAAAAACATTTTATGTTTACACTATAATATTTGTAATATTTTTTATCCAATTTTCAATTATTTATGCACTTTTCGTTCTTATTTTTAATGTATTTTACAATTTTTGTTTGTTTTTTATTGTATTTATAAAATACATCCCGAATACGTTTGAAAATAAAAAGTTTTTGAATTGTTTTAAAAAATTTATGAATACCGACCGTATGCCAAAAAAATCAGTAATATTTTTGAAAATCAAATTACAAATTATTTTTAGACTAGTAAATTGTATTATGATACAAACATTTTTGACAAGTATTAATACTCAGTATTGTAGTCTAAAAATACCTTTATATGTATATTAGCTATAGCACAAAACATATTTGTGTCGAAATTTATCAAGATAACATTATTTGAAAATGAAATATATGCGTTTAAGTGATTTTTTTGAAGTGGACCTTATATAGAAGCTATTACCATATAGGGACCAATCCGGAAAAAATTGGTAGAATGATTTATATGCTCACAAAACATTTTCAAGTCGTACTTTATCCCGATAGCTTTATTAATCAAATAAATATATGCGTTAAGTGATTTTCGTAAGTGGACCCTCTATGGGAGCTTATCCGGAAAAAATTTCGTAGAGTGATTCATATAAAGACAAAACATATTTGTGTCGAAATTTATCAAGATAACATTATTTGAAAATGAAAATATGTGCGTTTAAGTGATTTTCGGAAGTGGGACTTACTATAAGGGAGCTATGACCAATAACGGACCGATCCGGGAAAAAATGATTTATTTATTAGAATGATTTATATGTACACAAAATATATTCAAGTCGAATTTTATCCTTATAGCTATAGAATTTAATGAAATATATGCGTTTAAGTGATTTTCGGAAGTGAGCTTTATATGGGAGCTATGACCAATAATGGACCGATCCGTAAAAAATTTGGTGTAATGATTGGAATGTACACAAAACATGTTTGTGTCGAATTTTGTCCCGATAGCTTTAGAATTCAATGAAATATCTGCGTTTAAATGATTTTCGGAAGTGGACCTAATATGGGAGCTATGACCAATTATGGTCATACTTTAGTAAAGTAATTCCTATTTATACAAAATATATTTATGTCGAATTTTATCACGATAGCTTTATTTGACAATGAAATATGTGTTTTAAGTGATTTTCGGAAGTGGGCCTTATATGGGAGCTATTGCCAATAATGGACCGATCCGTAAAAAAATTTGTAGAATGATTTATACACAAAACATATGTGTGTCGATAGCTTTATAAATCAATGAAATATATGAGTTTAAGTGATTTTCGGAAGTGGACCTTATATGGGAGCTACGACCAATGATGGACCTATCTGGAAAAAATTTTGTAGAGTGATTCATATTTAGACTAAACATATTTGTGTTGAATTTCATCAAGATAGCTTTATTTGACAATGAATAATGATTTTCGGAAGTGGGCCTTATATGGGAGCTATGACCAATAATGGATCGATTCGTAAAAAATTTGGTAGAATGATTTGTATGTACACAAAACATATTCAACTCGAATTTTATCACAATAGCTTTATTCATCAATGAAATACGTGCGTTTATGTGATTTTCGGAAGTGGACCTTATATGGGAGCTATGACCAATTGTGGACCGACTGAGATTCTGTTCATATTATATTTGCATGTTCAAAATTTTGTGTTGATACCGATATATTTGAGGGGGTTATTAAAGATAAACTAATTTCTAATATATACCTTTGTATGGGGGCTATGGGAAATATTGGATCGATTATAAAGATTTTGAACATAGTTGATCACTACGCTGAAAAAATAAGGTGTGACAAAATTCATCAAAATATCTTTGGTAGTTTCTGAGAAAACTTCAAAAGAATTAGGAAAAACTAATTTTTTTCGAGGTAGTCTGAAATTTCTACTCATAACTTTTTACGATATGAACGTGAACGATTTTACTGATTTTCAATATCAAAGGATAAAAATAAATATCAACCAAATTCACTGATGGTGGTGGAGGGTATAATAAAGATATCGGAATAAAGTTCTACACAGATAAGTTTTTATACCCTCCACCACATTCAGTGGTGATAGAGGGTATATACATATAAGCTTGTCGTTCAGTGTGTAACACCAAGAAATATTTACTTAAGACCCAACAAAGTATACACATTCTGGGTCCTTATGAAATTCTGAGTCGATTTAGCTATGTCCGTCTGTCTGCCTGTCTGTCTAAAACACACTCACGTTAAAACTAAGCAAAATATATCAACCAAATTCACCCAAAATATTTTTTATTATCCTAAACAGTTTGGTATTGAAAATCTAGCTATGTCCGTCTGTCTGTCTGTCTGTATAAAACACGCTTACGTTAAAACTAAGCAAAGGAAATCAACCAAATTCACCTAAAATATTTATTATTATCCTAAGCAGTTTGATATTGAAAATCAGCAAAAATCGAACCGATTTTTGCTGATTTCCAATACCCAACTGCGACAACGTAAAAAATTATGAGTAAAAATTTTAGACTACCTCGAAAAAAATTACGTTTTTTTCCTAATTCTTTAGAAGTTTTCTCAGAAACTACCAAAGATATTTCGATGAATTTTGTCACACATTATTTCTTCAGGGCATTGATCAATTATGTTCAAAATCTTCGATCCAATATTTCCCATACAAAGGTATATATTCCCAGAAATTAGTTTATCGTTAATAACTCAATCAAATATATCGGTATCAACACAAAATTTTGTACATGCAAATATAATATGAACAGAAACTATACTACTGACGTAGATTTCAGTCGGTCCACAATTGGTCATAGCTCCCATATAAGTTCCACTTCCGAAAATCACATAAACGCACATATTTCATTGATGAATAAAGCTATTGTGATAAAATTCGAGATGAATATGTTTTTTATACATACAAATCATTCTACAAAATTTTTGTACGGATCGGTCCATTATTGGTCATAGCTCCCATATAAGGCCCACTTCCGAAAATCATTTAAAAGCTCATATTTCATTGTGAAATAAAGCTATCTTGATAAAATATGATTTGTGTATATTTAAATCATTTAACCAAATTTTTTACGCATCGGTCCATTATTGTTCATAGCTCCCATATAAGGCCCACTTCCGAAAATCACTTAAAAGCTCATATTTCATTGTCAAATAAAGCTATGTTTCCGTATAGGCTCATAATTGGTCATAGCTCCCATATAAGGTCCACTTCCGAAAATCACTTAAACGCATATATTTAATTAAATTCTAAAGCTATAAGGATAAAATTCGACTTGAGTATGTTTTGTGTACATATAAATCATTCTACCAAATTTTTTCCCGGATCGGTCCAATATTGCTCATAGCTCCCATATAAGGTCCACTTCCGAAAATCACTTAAACGCATTTATTTCATTGAATTATAAAGCTATCGGGATATAATTCAACAGAAATATGATTTGTGTATATTGAAATCATTCAACCAAATTTTTTACGGATCGTTCCATTATTGATCATAGCTCCCATGTAAGGCCCACTTCCGAAAATCACTTAAAAGCACATATTTCAGTGTCAAATAAAGTTATCTTGATAAAATTGGACACAAATATGTTTTGTGTAAGGTCATAGCTCCTGTGTTCTGTGTATAGATAAATATCATTCTATTAAAATTATTTCGAACTTGCCTATTAATATAAAATTTTTCTGGACATAATTAAAATTAGTTTGTCATATGCATAAATGTTAAACGGAAAAAAATTTGCAAAGTTATCAAAAGATTAGATAATTAAATGAGTTTTAATAAAAAGTAGATTGCTGGTGGAGGGTATTTAAGATTCGGCATAGCCGAATATAGCACTCTTACTTGTTTTATTAACGGTTTATAAATTTTGTTTTTTTTATAAAATAAAATGGAAATAAATTTGATATTATCTAAAACTTTCCAAATGGGAATTTCATAGTTTTGTCTAATATAATGAAAACAAGCAAGAGGAAAACTATAACATATGTATGTATGTGTATTACTGCAAGATTATATATTGACTACATACTATATACATACACATATATGTATATGCAAACATGTGTAAATAAGTCGGTATGTACATAGATAAATATATATGAGTAAGTTTAACTAACTGAGTAGGTGGTGTTTATAGAGAAATTTAAGATATCTTAGGATTATGTTAACAACGAAAAGGTAGAACCATATTTCAAACAATATACCAAGCTATAAAATAAAACCAAGAGCAAATGCAAATAAAAAAATAAAATAAGGAACATATTTTTAAATTATATTCATATCTATTCTAAATAAAAATCTACAAATTTTTGGAAAAATATTTTACATACATAAATTACATGCAGTAAGATAAAAAAAAGTTGAAAAAAATACTTACAGAACAATGAATTTTTTGTTATTCTCAAATTAATGTCATTCTAAATTGTCTTAGAAAGATGTTCTGAACATAATTTACACATGCAAGTATAATAACTACAACATGAGGTATATTTTTTACATTGTATAAAATTTTTCCTCTTGTAATCGTTACAATTATAAATGGGTTTTCTGTGCAAATGTTGGTGATTGTAATTTGAAATGAAGATATACACAGTCTTCTTTAATTAGAATTGTTTTATGAATGGTTTTTCTTGTTCTTTTTTTCACAAAAAAAAATTAAATATAAACAATGAAAGCTTACAAATATGTATGTATATTTTTGACACATAACTATGCATCCCAGTAGTTCGGTTAATTGTTACAAATAATATTTTAGTCTTGTAATATAATATTCATGACTTATTAGTATAATACTAAGAGAGTAACTTTTAACTTCTAGTTAGATTACTTTGGCTATAGAGTACTTAAGTATGAAATTACCCTAAAATATACAACTTTTATTTAACCAACTAGTTAAATATTTATGGAAAATATTGTTTAAAAATGGGATACAGCGAATAATTGTAAAACTGCTGGTTTGTTACATGTTCACCAGCTCATGACGAATTTTGCTGACATACATACATATGTATAAACTTAAATGCTTGTTTCTTAAAATGGATTATATTTGTGACACAATATGCCACATACTGTTAACCATGTTATGGGTGGTATTTCAAATCTATTCTTATAAGATTTTTATGTGTTTTTTCTTTATTTAAAATTCTTATACGTATATATGTAAATTTACACTTAGAGAAAACTTTTGAGCAACGTAAGACTTATAGAATGTTGTCCTTCGATTATTTTTTGAGCTAATCTATGTTTTGTGATCCTCTTCGCCGTCATCAAGAATGCTGGATCTAGTGTACTAGTTTCAATCCATCCGGTCTCGTAAATGTTTAATCCTACTTAATCAATATGTTATTTTCCGGTTGAACACAGACTACACTTTGCCGAAATATGTAAAATTGGTCCTACGACATAAAGTTGCTGATGAATTGATTATCTTCTATCTTTGGTCATTATGAGACATTTTTAGATGAGTCTGTAAGTTTGTATTGCTGTGCTGACATTGGGCACGGATTTAGTCCTGTTCTCCTCGATATTACTATTTAGCAGGCTTGGGGGGTAATGACTACATTTTCAATTACAATTACATTTGAAGTAATTGTAATTGAAGCATTACCAATTACAATTACATGTAATTGTAATTAAAGTTTTGCCAATTACAATTATTTTTCATTGTAATTGAAGTTTTGCCAATTACAATTACATGTAATTGTAATTGAAGTTTTGCCAATTACAAGTAATTGTAATTGAAGAAATTACAATTACTTGTAATTGTGAATTTTGTTGCCTATAATAACATGTCATTTGTAATTAGTAATACCTAAATTACAATTACAAGTAATTGTAATTGAAAATTTCAATTATAAATACAAGTAATTGTAATTGGCAAAACTTCAATTACAATTACAAATAATTGTTATTAGTTATTTGTTAATTACACATTACAAGTAATTGTAATTGGTTATTGTTCAATTACACATTATAAGTAATTGTAATTGACCTTGTAATTAATTACTTTGTGTAATCATTACCCCCCCCCCTGCCTGCTATTAACATTTTATCTCATATTCGTATTTGTAAACAATTACAGCAAAAACTAGGTAATAACTTTCAATTGTAATTACATACTTTTTGATGACAATTACATAGAAGCAGTTTAATAAAGTCTTTGTAATAATGTGTTATATATTGTAATTCATATATCACCTTCCAGTGCACATATAGAAGCAGTACACGTTTTTCATGAGATTTACAATGACAACTTTTTCTAATTACTTGTAATCGTTTGAGGTAAGTACTTGCATTCAATGACATCACCGCGTTAAAATAATGACTTAAAATAATATTGTGTAAGTACCTAACATGGTAATAAAAGTTTTTGCTGGGATGTTTGTGCTTCAAAAGCTCTCTTTTGTAATCAAGGTAGCTGTTTCTGGTATATTCCATAAACCGAAGAGAGTATTTCCTTTTCTTGATTTAGTTTAGTTTGAATCGACTCAAGTATCTGTGATAACCCTAGTAACAGCTAGAAGTACTAAATTATGGTCACTGTAACTCCTATGCCTCCCTGAAGTCAGTCGTTAAGGATAATTTTTATAGCAAAAGTGAGTTTTTTCCTTGATGGAAAATGAGAGTTCAGCACCTCTCTATAGAACATATTAGGACGAGAATAGGATAAAGTGAATCTGTAGAAATTACAACAAAATATCTTTATTTCTGTTTACGTTACTTTTCTTAAAGTGTGTTTATACATACATGTACATAAATATCGTATATACATACATCCATATGTATACATGTTAATGTACAAATGAGTATATGAAAATATTTTAATGTTTGAACCACAAAAGACAGCTAAACATTAATTAAGTCACAAGTGCTGAATGAGTAGCAGCTAATGTCAGATTAACACGTTTGCCGTTTCTACGTACATACATACATACATACATACATAGTATGTATGTATATATGAACGTTTCTACATACTATACATACGTCTATGCTTGTATTGTATGTTTATATTCATGTGGTGTTTTTGTGTGGCTGTATGTGGGCCAGAAATAAGAATTAAGCTCATAATCATTGCTTATGATATAATATATACATATTTATGTATATCATTTATTTCACCTTCTCCCCACAACATTTAAATATGGTCTACGACAAATATTAATAAAACCAGAAAAACCGACTTATTTAAGTGAATGGTAACAATGTACATTTTATGTTTATGGTAGATATTCTGTCACTATCCTGGTCATATATAAATATCTATGAATAAACGGTCATAGATATGAAATATGTATACATATACACGTATATATAAACAAAAATTCGTATAGTTTAACAGTTAAAATGTCCTTTCGCATTATTTTGATTAATTTATTTGTTATTTAATATTATGTTGTATTTTGATACCCTACAGTATGATTTATGAGAGTAGAGAATTGTTTGAGATATTTTTTTAAAAGTCTATTTCACTGATTAAGACAGTGAAATAAATGAAATGAAATGAAATGAAATAGTAATTTTCGAAAAGCTATCTAATATTAGATTTTTTTTGGATGAAGTTTCAATAAAATTTTATAATGTGTTGAAAACCTTTTCTGTAATTAATAAGAAAAAAGGCCGGTAAAATTTGAAAAAGTCTTAACAAAAGGACTAAATTATTATAACCTACACCACTTTAGTGGGGAGGGTATATTGGGTTTGTGCTGATGTTTGTAACGCACAACATTATTGGCCCTATACCCACCTTAAAATATACTAATCGGATTAGAATCATTTTCTGAGTCGATTTAGCTATGTCCGTCCGTCTGTCCGTCCGTCCATGTAAACCTTGTAATCAAACTACAGGTCGCAATTTTGAAGATATTCAATGAAATTTGGTACATGATCTTCTATTGTCCCAGGGACGAAGCCTATTGAAAATTGTTACGATCGGTCAATTATTTCACCTAGCCCCCATACAACTGAACCCCTGAATAGGGCTTGTAAACCTTGTAATCAAACTACAGGTCGCAATTTTGAGACGAAGTCTATTGAAAATGGTTAACATCGGTCCATTATCTCACCTAGTCCCCATACAACTGAACCCCCGAATAGGACTTGTAAACTTTGTAATCAAACTACAGGTCGTAATTTTGAAGATAATTCAATTATATTTGGTACATGATCTTATATTGTAACAGGGACGAAGCCTATTGAAAATGATTACGATCGGTTCATTATTTCACCTAGCCCCCATACAACTGAACCCTTGAAAAGGTCTTGTAAACCTTGTTATCAAACTACATGTCGCAATTTTGAAGATAATTCAATGAAATTTGGCACACGATCTTCTATGGTACCGGACGAAGCCTGTTGAAAATGGTTAACATCGGACCATTATTTCACTTAGCCCCCATACAACTGAACCGGACTAATAGGGCTTTTTAGTTCATAATTATGTTTAATATACTCGTATCTCGACAAAAAGCTGCAAAACCAAGTTCTATACTAGCCTTGATGATCCTCATGAATTTTTTAATTATAGGGTCTCATTTGACCATAGCCCCTATTCAAAGCCCCCTTTAAAATTCGACTTAAATGTCCACAATTTTATTCAACAATAAATGGCTAAAGTATATCTGAGGCAAGTTACAATTCAACTTAAATGCTTTATTATGAAAACTAAATCACATTTTTTTTGTAACAGGTGTAGGGTATTATATGGTCGGCCTCGCCCGACTATAATTTCTTACTTGTTTTTAATTTGTTTTAGTTGCGTTGAATTCTAATCTTACTTCAAAATTTTTCCATTACATGATAGGAAAATTCTGAGGTCTGATTCGTATTAAGGGCAGCTTAAAGCTTAAGAAATACTTATTCTGATCCCAACGTTTATTTTGCCTGTAGTATTTCATGTCTTCTATTAGTAGAATATACATAAATCAATATTTGGATGCTGTCGCAGTAGATTTTAGTCCAAAAGCAATCTAATGATTAGACATTCGTCAGAATCCATCACCGCCCAACACCTTTGTGATATCGCAATCCGGGATATACCTGATACTACCAGTACCTCTAGTCTGTCGAGGTATAAGCTGGTAAGGACATTTGACTTGATTTAACCTATTCGGTGCCATCGGAAACAGTTTCCGAGCATTGTTTTGCAATTTTTTATTCGTTAAAACCCAAATTGCGGGAAGATAATGTTGTTTTATAGATTGTTGCACAGTGATATTAATATTTCGGGATAAGTTCCGCGATGTTGCTGAGACAGCAGGATCCTTCAATGGGATACAAATAGTATATTTCCATGGGTTTTAGGCCACTTTTTAATGACAGACATTGCAACCAAAATGTTTGAAGATTCGATAGCAGTTTGGTTCGATGTAACCGGATAGGAATTGAAATTTTCGGGGGTTGGATCGAAGTTTGGTTTGGTTAAAAAGTGACCTAGAACCCACGAAAATATACTACTGATACAGAATGAATCAATCGTATGCATGAATGTCAATATGTCTGATAATAGAGTATGGCATTTCTCTATAAGAAGACATGTCGACGTTTATATTATAATTGGGTAGATGCAGGACTCTTTAAATAATTTAAATATAGGATTCAGCACGTTGAATTAAATTCCCGATAGAAAAATACAATCTGGTGACAATTTCTGACTATCGAGTTTATGTAAAATACTATGTATTTATCTGAGTTAGAGATAATCGTTCAAAATGTCGTAGAATTTAGTACGAAAGTCCTCAGAACTGGGTTGAACATTCTGTCTCTTCCCCACGATTTGTAAAATAGTACTTTTAATAGAAAAACTGGTTAATTGATTTATTCCAAATATTAATAGTTGTAACTCAAAAATATGTGAAAGATTTTATCCTCGTCGGCTATTTTCTCACTTCAAAAACAAAACTGCTTATTTAACCCCTTATTCGTAAGCTATCATGGTAATTACTTCGTAAACTTAAAATTTGTAAGGTATTTACCTCCAATGTCACCATTGTGTTAAAGTAATGACAGAAGATTTCAATTAATCACTTATTTTGTAATTCATATTTAAAGACTGATACAAATAGCCTAACATGGTCTAGTTTGCTCAACATTACTTTCTTCTATTTGGTTTAATATGTCAAATGTTCTCTACCATATATTTGCTATACATTTAAAATGTTTGTATTTGTCACTTTAACTTTTAGTGTTATTTCAGCATTTTCTATAAATTGTGGTTTTTTAAAATTGTCGGTTTTTTTAAATACCACAAATTAACTTTCAATCATTTATGAATACATTTAATGGATGCGTGTGTTTGTATCAAGCAGATTGTTACATATGGAATATGGCTTAAAGCTGAATTAGACAACTGGTCAATTAATGAAAGCTCTCATAATAATGATTTTTCTTAAAATAAAAATTAATCTGAATAATTTTACACAAAAAAGTTTGCTGTTAATAACTATGTAAGAAAAATTCTAGGATTTTACAAACCCTAAGTAACCTTTGTTGACTACATACATACATAAAAGTTTTGATGCATTCTAGGGAAAAATTTTAAACTTAATTCTTAAAGTGTCCTGTTGTTATTAAATTACTTTTACTGACAACTTAATTCATTTTGACTATTGTTTGCCTTAATTTAATTTCGAAAAATTGCAACTTGCCACTCTAAGTTGCAGCAACAAGAACGGAAAAAATGTAAAGTAAAACAAAACAAAAACCTTAAGCAAGCACAACATTGAAACAAATAAATTTAATTGCAAAAAACATTGTAAATAAATTTTAAACATTAAGAGTAACAACGATGAAGACCAAGGTTCTACGTATGTATGTATGTATGTTGGTTTCAAATACTTTTCTTACTCTACATATATGGTAGTTAAACTAACTACTTCAACTAGTAAATATTGCACTCGTACTACAAACAAAAGAAAACAGAATGGCACTTGTATCTATATACCCTACACCACTATATGGAAAGTGGTTAGTTGATTAACGTGGTAGTTATCTGCGCCCGAACAGTCAAGTAGAGTCGAAGAGACTCCGTTTTGACCGGACCACTCCACTCGTCAGACGTAGTGTTGTATGGTATTAGATCCAGTTTGTAGCAGTGAGAAATCTTAGGATATCATTAAGCTTAGATCCAGATATCTCACCAAGGTTTGATATGAAGTAACTGCCAAGAAAACAGGTTCTTTTAATGGATAGAGCAGGGCATTCGCAGAGCAGATGGAAGACCGTTTCTTCCTTTTCCCCGTCTTTGCAACTGCGACAGTGTTCATTGAAGGGTAGCCCAAGCCGACTTGCATGTCTGCCTAGCACCCAGTGTCCCGTTATTACTGCTATAAATCTCGATATATCCCTTGTGCGTTTCTCTTTTAAGGAGGGCTACATTATCTTGGTCCCTTTACATGTGTCTAGGTTGTTCTACCTATTTTCAGCCTTTTGAAGGTAGAATTTGAGTTTACTACTCTTGGAAAGACGGTGAGATATACATATCCCAACTTCTTCACAGAAGATACTAGAACTAACACTGGTGGTATATTAGCTCTGTAGGTTATCCCTACGCCACTCGCACCTGGTAGGAACTCTGACTTTGAAAACTACATCAAAATCCGTATGTTCTTGATTTCCAACTTCCGGATGAGTTAAGCGTCGCTGCGCTGCTAGCAAGATATGATCAAATTATGCAGATCTATGGGTAGGATGTGCAATATAGCGTTATTCTAATGCTTGCTGATCTCTGAACTTTGTATAGCTGATCTACAATAAATTTCTTCTTAGTTGAAGTCAACAAGAGATCCATATATAAGAATTGGACGTACTATAGCTGAAAACTATATCAAAATCCGTATGTTCTTGATTTCCAACTTCCGGATGAGTTAAGCGTCGCTGCGCTGCAAGCAAGTTATGATCAAATTATGCTGATCTATAGGTAGGATGTGCAATATAGCGTTATCTAATGCTTGCTGATCTCTGAACTTTGTATAGCTGATCTACAATAAATTTATTCTTAGTTGAAGTCAACAAGAGATCCATATATAAGAATTGGACGTACTATAGCTGTGTTCATCCATTTA
Source organism: Lucilia sericata (assembly GCF_015586225.1). Taxonomy (NCBI): domain Eukaryota; kingdom Metazoa; phylum Arthropoda; class Insecta; order Diptera; family Calliphoridae; genus Lucilia; species Lucilia sericata. The sequence continues at coordinate 274,963 of NW_023994196.1, forward strand.
ACAATGTTGGGACTAAGTTCACATTTCATTCCAAAAATCTTACGACACGTATAGTAGGCAACCTTGGCCTTCTTAACTCTGTGCTGGATGTTGAGTTTTCATGATAATTTGGAGTCTAGAAAAATTCCTAGATATTTGTATTGTTCGATAAGGGTATTTCGCAGTTCTTTAACCGTGGCAAGTAGATGCTTGGTATTTTGGTCTTTGTTGTGAGTAGTACCAGTTCCGTCTTCTTTGGGTTTACTCCTAGGCCGCTGTCTGTGGCCCAATTATCGAGTTGCACCAAAGCATTAGACATGATACCACTAATCACGTCTGAGAACATTCCTGATACCAATATCACAACATCGTCCGCATAAGCAACGACTTCTATTCCTCTGTTGTCCAGTTCAATAAGAATCAAGTTAAAAAGGATGAGCCAAAGTAGTAGAGAGATTACGCCGCCCTGTGGTGTGCTTCGTTCCATCAGCTTGGACTTAACGCTGTTACCATGACTTGCAGTAACTATTCTGGATTTCAACATAGTTACTAGCCAGTTGCTGACATACTCTTCAACATCTAGATTAGCAAGAGTTTGTTGAATTGCAGAAGTATTTACGTTATTTAAGGCATGTTCTATGTCTAAGAAGGCTTCCATAGTATATTGTTTAAATTAGAGCGATCTTTCTATAACTCTGACAACCTCATATAGAGCTGTCTCAGTAGATCGTCCTTTAAGGTAGGTTGAAAGCCGCGATGAGCTATCTAGCCGTTGCCTAATATGTGAATCAATGAGCATTGGAAAGCGGTAATATGTTTTTGTGATTATGTATTATTTAAACAAATTTTAGAAAGATAATCTTATTTGGAAGCTAACATTAAATCTTTTAAGACTTGCTCGTCTATCAGGCATCATCTTAGATTTGGTTGCCGCACATAGAGTTTTCTATGGCAGCGAGCATTAGATGTATTAAGTCTCTGCAGTGGCATAAATTGCAATGCCGCTGGGGTCTACACAGAGGGAAAAAGAAATATACATGCCTGGTACCAAATTGACATCAAAGATTTTATAATTTTCCAATAACATCCGTTGTCAAAGTATATACATACGTACGAAAACACTATGTAATGTTGACAACATTTCAATAATTCGTTATCGAAATCTAAATTTTATACACATCCGTTGTCTAAATGTTAACAATCCGTTGCCAATAGTGAGCTTACCACGTTTGTTAACATTTAGACAACGGATGTGTATAAAATTTAGATTTCGACAACGAATTGTTGCAATGTTGACAAAGTTGCGTTTTCAACATTACATAGTATTGTCGTACGTATGTATATACTTTGACGACAGATGTTATTGAAAAATTATAATATCTTTGATGTCAATTTGGCACCAGGTGTGTATATTTCTTCTTCCCTCTGTGTAGGTACGTGTACTTTGCTCGAGTACTTGATCTATCTATTCTCTGACCATCGCTGACCCGTTGCATATCATCCGTGATGTTTCAGTAAAGAGTATAACCTGTCAAAGAAAGGAAATTCATTCATAGTACCTGGGTAAGAAACCGAACGTAACATACAACATACATTCATCCGACACAGTCAAGTGAAAACATTCTAAACTTTCATACGAGTATACAGATGGGACGAAGTCTACATACCCTTGTCCCATCTTGTGTTTCATTCATTTAACATCAACTCATTTCCAACATTTAAAGTCATAGTCACTCCTCTCAGGAATCATTTCTTTCTTTACTGCAACAACACCAAACTTATCCCGAAATATTAATTTTATTGTACATTAGTCTTAAACTTACATTATCTTCCCGTATTTTAGGTTTCAATTACAACCGAAGAATCCTCTTCAATAACCGAAACTCTACCGAGAGTCAGAGCGTGAGTCAAATAACTCCCCCAGTTTATAGTACCGGCAGACTTTAGGTACTGGTACCACCTGTATAGCCCGAGATGGCAATAATTTCAAGATGAACTCTGTTCACTAAGATAACAATTGCCACGGGATAAGGGTAGATGAGATCACTATTGTATAAATTTACTTTCCTCCTTGGAATTCTACATGAAATTTCAAAGTTTTTGGTGATACGCACATAAAATTCTACATTGCCTAATATAAAATTTCTAATTTTTCGTTTTACATTAGAAGCAAAAAAACACTACAGGTCTGAAACTTAGACTTGCAACAAAACCACGTCATACACACATATACATACTTCCTAAACTAACACACATACATTATGAAAACTAAGGTGTTCTTTTTTTAAATTTTGTATGATTCTTTGCATTTAGGAATTTTTAAGAGTTAAATCCTATAATTAACTATGGACCGGACAAAATTATTTACATACATATATACTGAATTTTTAATCGAGTACAAATCCTTTGTACCCGACTTACATAATATATAATTCGGGTTGGTGCAGACTGATTAATGCAGCTTTTTAAAATTGTTTGAAACAGCGTTGCAAGGTAACAGTGTTTTATATAAAACACTTCATTCCTTAAATGCGACTAGTCTTATACGACGACAGATTGAAAACAAAACTTACAGATACAAAAAATCAACACCCTAATGAATACATATGTATGTATATAAATAACAACAAAATACATATAAATACTTTTATGACTATAATTCAAGTATTCGTGCCATTTATGTGAATGTGTTAGTTGGTACTAAAAATCGACAGAATCACAAACGATCTTAAAACTATAGACGAAACAAAAGAACACATGTGTTAAGGAAACACAATTACAAACACCTTCATAGCCAACACTTACCTACACAGTTACATCTAAGTACTATATGTAGTCTCACATACACATTGTTTTAAAAAAAATTTAAATTTTATTTTTTTTTTTTTTTTTTTGAAACAAACAAAAGGAAAAACACCTGGAAAATAAAATTCAAACAAACAAGGAACAACAAGAGTACAAATTCAATTGGTTGTATTTTGTTACAACTTTGTTGTGTTTTTGTTGTTCTGTTGTTGTATATTTTGCCCCATTTTTTTTGGATGTTTTTTCTTTTTGTAATTTTTTTAATTTGCTTGTGTACTTTAGGCACTAAATTGTTGCTGCCATTGTTAACACTATTGTTACATTTATTGTTGTAAGTTGCTGTTTCTTTTTCTGCAGGAGAGTTTTCCGTATTTGAAAATTGCAACACGAACAACGAAATGTGGTAAAAATCTTGTTTATATGCTTAGTTTTATTTTCCTTCTTTTTTCAAATGCCGTTTGAGTGAATGGAGTTTGGTGAGGAAAATAATGCTTGTGATTCCAGACAAATTACGAAATTCCCTTGAAAATTCTCGTAAATCGAAAAATTTGCTGCGATTGTAATTAATTATATTGTTTTCGGAAGTTGCAGTGAATTTAATGTTGATAGTGGACTTTTTTATTGCAACTTACTAGTATTAGGGGAATATTAAATTTGTTCTATGAAATAAATTAAAAGAAAGTTTATAATATAATTTTTATACCCTCCACCACCATCAGTGGTGATAGAGGGTATATATAAGTTTTTCGTTCCGTGTGTAACACCAAGAACTATTCATCTAAGACCCAACAAAGTATTTATATTCTGGGTCCTTATGAAATTCTGAGCCGATTTAGCTATGTCCGTCTGTCCGTCTGTCCGTCTGTCTGTCTGTGTAAAACACGCTCACGTTAAAACTAAGTAAAGGAAATCAACCAAATTTACTCAAAATATTTATTATTATCCTAAGCAGTTTGGTATTGAAAATCAGCAAAATCGGTTCACAACGTAAAAAGTTATGAGTAAAAATTTCAGACTACCTCGAAAAAAATTACGTTTTTTTTTCTAATTCTTTTGAAGTTTTCTCAGAAACTACTAAAGATATTGCGATGAATTTTGTCACACTTTATTTTTTTAGGGCAGTGATTAATTATGTTTAAAATCTTTACAATCTATCCAATATTTCCCATAGCCCCCATACAAAGGTATATATTCCCGGAAATTAGATTATCGTTAATAACTTAATCAAATATATCGGTATCAACACCAAATTTTGTACATGTAAATATAATATGAACAGAAATCGTACTGTTAACGTAGATCTCAGTCGGTCCACAATTGGTCATAGCTCCCATATAAGGTCCACTTCCGAAAATCACCTAAACGCACATATTTCATTGATGAATAAAGCTATTGCGATAAAATTCGTGCTGGATATGTTCTGTGTGCATACAAATCATTCTACCAAATTTTTTGCGGATCGGTCCATTATTGGTCATAGCTCCCATATAAGGCCCACTTCCGAAAATCATTTAAAAGCTCATATTTCATTGTCAAATAAAGATATTTTGATAAAATTCGACACAAATATGTTTAGTCTAAATATAAATCACTCTACGAAAATTTTTCCGGATTGGCCCATAATTGGTCATAGCTCCCATATAAGATCGACTTCCGAAAATCACTTAAACGCATATATTTCATTGAATTATAAAGCTATCGGGATAAAATTCGAGTTGGATATGTTTTGTATACTTACAAATCTTTCTACAAAATTTTTTACGGATCGGTCCATTATTGGTCATAACTCCCATATAAGGCTCACTTACAAAAATCACTTAAAAACACATATTACATTATCAAATAAAGCTATCTTGATAAAATTCGATACAAATATGTTTTGCCTAAACATGAATTTTTCCCGAATAGACCCATAATTGGTCATAGTTCCCATATAAGTTCCACTTCTGAAAATCACTTACAAGAATATATTTCATTGTATTCTTAAGCTATAGGAATAAAATTCGACTTGAATAAGTTTTGTGTACATACAAATCATTTTACCACTTTTTCTCGGATCGGTCCATTATTGGTCATAGCTCCCATATAAGGTCCACTTCTGAGAATCACTTAAACGCACATATTTCATTGTCAAATAAAGTTATCTTGAGAAAATTCGACACTTATATGTTTTGTCTTTACATAAATCACTCTACGAAATTTTTTCCGGATAGGCCCTTAATTGCTCATAGTTCCTATATAAAGTCCACTTCCTAAAATCGCCTAAACGTATCTATTGGAGTAAAATTATACTTGATCTTTTTCTGCATTATACGAAATTGTTTCCTGATCGGTGCATAATTGGTCACAATTCCCATATAAGGACCATTTCTGAAAATTTCTTGAACGCACATTTTATACATAGGTATAAAATTTTTTCTGGATCGGTCCATATTTGATCACAACTCCCATATAAGGGCCATTTCTGAAAATTACTTAAACGCACATTTTATACACATATAGGTATAAAATTTGACATAAATGTGTATTTTGTATATATGTATATAAATCATTATACGGAATTTTTTTTCGGACCGGTCCATAAGTTGTCTTAGCTCCCATATAAGGTTAACTGTTGGAAATCACTTAATACCACTAAATTCGTTATTAAATTATTATATCCGGATAAAATTCGACATAAGTATGTTCTGTGTATAGATAAATCATTCTAAATTTTTCTGGACCTAATCAAAATTAGTTCGACAAAAAATGTTGGCGAGTTATCTATAAATTAGATAGTTAGATGGGTTTCAATAAAAAGTAGCTTGCTGGTGGAGGGTATTTAAGATTCGACATAGCCGAATATAGCACTCTAACTTGTTTTAATCTCCAGATGTCGAATTTTTAAATGGGATCTTATTTCATTTTAAAGTTAGAGTGTTGTTTCATATGAAATAAATCCCCAAAAATGGGAAGTTATTTCATGATGCTATAACTTACATAGTCTAGAATATACTGTTATTTCAAAAAAGTTATAAATACGAAAGGAATACATAATTATTAGCATATACTACCACTAAGTATAAAATATTTACAAATAGATGTTGCAAAAAACAACACGTTTTAACACACCCTGTATGAAAACAGGATATCCCACTGTACACTAATTCGATAGACCACATTTTTTTCTATAGTATCACTATACGTCTCTAATGTATCAAATAAAACCTAAAGAAGATATGATTTAAATTCCTTCTATGAGACGGACGGACAGACAGGCGAACAGATGGAGGGACATGACTATGACTATTTACATATGTATACATATTTAGACCATGACTTAATGTACTCAATGTAATAATCTTTCGAGAAACCTTTTAACAACTAAATTCCATTATAAAATAACAAACACTTCCTGCATTATGTTGATTACAAATTTTGTACGTTATCTTCTTGCCACAAAATCAAACAACTGTAGCTGCTCAATTACATTTGCAATCCTTGAAATTATTGTTGTAAATTTACAAAAGGTAAAAGTGCCTTTTATTAATACTTATTTCGACAAATATAATAAAGAATGCTCTTAGTGCAATTGCAATTAATCTCAAATTGATGCTTTAGATAAATTAATATTAATAAAACTTGTCCTAGAAAGCAGCAACTGCAACTACAGCCGAATCCTTTGAAGTGGAGATTTAATACACATTAACTTAAATTTGCTTTTGTAGTCTTTTTTAGGTTTTTCTGCTTCTTGCATTTTTTTACCCTTAATATCTCTTAAGATTTGTCTTTGTTTTTTTGAATTTTTAATTATCTTGAAAGGTGCAACCTGAGACCAAAGTAATCACTCAACGTTGATGACTAGCACGAGCAGCAAGCAGTTGCACTTCGACTGAGAAATCTAAACAAAAAAGTGGCATAAAATATCTAAAAGAAAACGATGATCTTTTTTTATATATATGTACATTTTTTTTTTGTTATACCAAAAGATTTTGTTCAAAATATGATAAATTTAGGTCATTGCAATGCTTGTGGTTATTATAATAAAACCGTAGTAGTACTATTTCATCTTTAAACATTTTTCTTCGTTTATACAACCAGCATAAAAAGAGATGTGTGGTATATATTTTTGTTATCATTTCGTTTGTAACATCTTCACAATTGCTTGATTCTGGGGTTTCCTGGCGTTGACATGGTGGGGTTTAAAGAAACTGTTCATCAAAACTATTTTTCTTTGATTTTAAACAAAACTTAATAAAAATATCATCCATCCCTTAATGCAAAAAGTGCAATGAAGTCTAAATACATACAGTTTGGCAAATACAACCGTTAAAAAGTTTAAACTTATAGACAAGAAAATATTTGCAATAATATTTAATTTAGGTAGTGATATGTAAGATTCGACACAGCCGAATATAATACTCATTAAAAAAAAAAAGTAATTTGCATGTAATAATTTAAAGAGTATTTCCAGAAATACACTTGCACTTTTGAACACCTAGAGTATGCTGATGAAGAATAAGAGCACCATTTAGCAAAAAGTGTTTGTAAAAGCTAAATAGTTGGATAAATATAAAATGTTGTTGAAAGTGAAAAGTAATTAAATTAAAAAAAAGTGAAATTAATTTTGATGAAATTTAGAAAGCTTCAAATATGTACATTATGATGCCAGCTGGACTTCCAAAGAAGCTTCACTCAATCTAATCTTCTTATTATATAAAACACTCAAAAGCGAATATGAGAGTTATCGCTAAAGCACCATTGCAACATTGCAATAGAATCAATACACAATATTCAATAAGACTCCATCAAAAACTCGATAATAGCTTGTATTTACTTACCTAACCACTTACTTTTCGATGAGTACTACTTAAAGTCTGTATTACTTTTAAGTACTCTTATAATGACTTACATATAATCAGAAAGGTAAGTACTTTACTTTTTTATTTGTACATATTAATGAATTGCGATCTAGCAACTCTTTTTTACACACATAAAAAGGAAATAGCTTTTCTATGAAAACCATTATTCGAAGCGCAATAAAATAACTAAACAGTAGTGTTGTGAGTAAGACAGCGAACTTACGAACAAGAAGACCAAGTTCGTATTCTGTATGAGCAATTTTTTTGTTTTAAACAAAATAAACTTTTTAACTCAATATTTGTAAATACTTATTTAAGTAGTTATTTGTAAGCTAGCGTGGTATGTACTTGTCTTCAATGTCATCACCGTGTTGAGGCTTTATAACTTTTCATTGTGTGTTTTGGCTGGGACTTTACCGCTCTACATGATTTGGACTTAGATATTTTTAAGAAACTTTAATCGTGATTCGTACCACTTCCTTTCCCTTTAACCGTTTTAGTCATGTTGAGTCTTTAATACTTGTACAAATTAAAATTTATGTTGATGTGTATGTTAAATGTAGTGTAATTTGTATTGTTGTTCTTGACACATATTATATTTTAGCATAAATACTGCTGCATGCGTATACAAACAAATTAACAATTTTTACATATTAACCTTTGGCCTATAACACAACAATAAATTAAAACTATTAACAATGAAAGCAACGAAATAATAAACGATATTAAAAAAATGTTCTGCTAAATTAAATTAAATATTATTTGTAGAGGAAAACAAAGAATATTATAAAAAACAATTTTACCACAAATTACGGATCAACAATTAATAACAATGTCATGTAAAAGGTAAAAATGTCCTGCAAATTTTAACACAAGCCAAATACAAGCGATATATGTACATATAAAAAACAGGAAAATATTTAAATACAATTAAAAATACAACATTCCAACTACATGGTTTGGTAGTATGAAAAATTTAACAGTTTAGAGGAAAACATTATCAATGGGTTTTCTATAATTTAATTACGCTGAAATTCTAAAAAAACTGCTACAAGTTTGAACATTACTGGTTGTAAAAATACCTTAAACATTTATTATACCCTCCACCACCATCAGTGGTGACAGAGGGTATATATAAGTTTGTCGTTCCGTGTGTAACACCAAGAAATATTCATCTAAGACCCAACAAAGTATATATATTCAGGGTCCTTATCAAATTCTGAGTAGATTTAGCTAAGTTATGAGTAAAAGTTTCAGACTACCTCGAAAAAAATTACGTTTTATTCATAATTCTTTTGAAGTTTTCTCAGAAACTACTAAAGATATTTCGATGAATTTTGTCACACATTATTTTTTCAGGGTAGTGATCAATTATATTCAAAATCTTTACAATCGATCCAATATTTCCCATAGCCCCCATACAAAGTTATACATTCCCGGAAATTAGTTTATCGTTAATAACTCCCTCAAATATATCGGTATCAACACGAAATTTTGTACATGTAAATATAATATGAACAGAAATTATACTGTCAACGCAGATCTCAGTCGGTCCACAATTGGTCATAGCTCCCATATAAGGTCCACTTCCGAAAATCACCTAAACGCATATATTTCATTGATGAATAAAGATATTGTGATAAAATTCGAGTTGGATATGTTTTGTGTACATACAAATCATTCTACAAAATTTTTTACGGATCGGTCCATTATTGGTCATAGCTCCCATATAAGGCCCACTTCCGAAAATCATTTAAAAGCTCATATTTCATTGTCAAATAAAGCTATTTTGATGAAATTCGATACAAATATGTTTAGTCGAAATATAAATCACTATACGAAATTTTTTCCGGATAGGTCCTTAATTGCTCATAGCTCCCATATAAGGTCCACTTCCGAAAATCACTTAAACGCATATATTTCATTGAATTATAAAGCTATTGGGATAAAATTCGACACAAATCTGTTTTGTATACATACAAATCATTCTACAAAATTTTTTACGGATCGGTCCATTATTGGTCATAGATCCAATATAAGGCCCACTTCCGAAAATCACTTTAAAGCAAATATTTCAATGCCAAGTAAAGCTTTATTGATAAAATTCGACACAAATATGTTTCACCTAAACATGAATCATTCTACGAATTTTTCTCCGGATAGGCCCATAATTGGTCATAGCTCCCATATAAGGTCCATTTCCGAAAATCACTTAAACGCATATATTTCATTGAATTCTAAAGCTATCGGGATAAAATTCGACAGAATTATGTTTTGTGTGCATTCAAATCATTTCCCTATTTTTGTTACGGATCGGTCCCTTATTGGTCATAGCTCCCATATAAGGTCCACTTCCGAAAATCACTTAAACGCATATATTTAATTGAATTATAAAGCTATCGGGATAAAATTCAACACAAATCTATTTTGTATACATACAAATCTTTCTACAAAATTTTTTACGGATCGGTCGATTATTGGTCATAGATCCCATATAAGGCCTACTTCCGAAAATCACTTAAAAGCATATATTTCAATGTCAAGTAAAGCTATCTTGATTAAATTCGACACAAATATGTTTTGCCTAAACACGAATCACTCTACGAAATTTTTTCCGGATAGGCCCATAATTGGTCATAGCTCCCATATAAGGTACACTTCCGAAAATCACTTAAACGCATATATTTCATAGAATTCTAAAGCTATTGGGATAAAAGTCGACACAAATATGTTTTGTGTACGTACAAATCATTTTACAAAAATTTTTACGGATCGGTCCATTATTGGTCATAACTCCCATATAAGGCTTACATACGAAAATCACTTAAAAGCACATATTTCATTATCAAATAAAGCTATCTTGATAAAATTCGACACAAACATGTTTTGTCCAAATATGAATCACTCTGAGAAATTTTTCCCGAATAGGCCCATAATTGGTCATAGTTCCCATATAAGGTCCACTTCCGAAAATCACTTACTCGCATATATTTCATTGAATTCTAAAGCTATAGGGGTAAAATTCGACTTGAATAAGTTTTGTGTACATATAAATCATTCTACCACTGTTTTCTCAGATCGGTCCATTATTGCTCATAGCTCTCATATAATGTCCACTTCTGAGAATCACTTAAACGCACATATTTCATTGTCAAATAAAGTTATCTTGAGAAAATTCGACACAATATGTTTTGTCTTTACATAAATCACTCTACGAAATTTTTTCCGGATAGGCATAAAAAATTCTAACAAATTTTTTCTGGATCGGCCCATATTTGGTAATAGCTCCTATATAAGGTCCACTTCAAAAAATCCCTCAAACGCACATATTTCAATATCAAATAAAGATATCTTGATAAAATATGTTTTGTGTACATATGAATCAGTCTGCGAAACCTTTCCGGATAGGCCCTTAATTGCTCATAGCTCCTATATAAAGTCCACTTGCCATAATCACCTAAACGCACATATTGCATTGATTAATAAAGCTATTGGAGTAATATTAGACTTCATCTTTCTCTGCATACAAATCATTATACGAAATTGTTTTCTGATCGGTGCATAATTGGTCACAACTCCAATATAAGGACCATTTCTGAAAATTACTTAAACGTACATTTTATACATAGGTATAAAATTTGACATAAATGTGTATTTTGTATATTAAACGGAATTTTTTTCGGACCGGTCCATAAGTTGTCTTAGCTCTTATATAAGGTTAACTTCTGAAAATCACTTATTACCACTTAATTCGTTATTAAATTATTATATCCGGATAAATCATTCTAAACTTTTCTAGACCTAATCAAAATTAGTTCGACAAAAATTTTGGCAAGTTATCTAAAAATTAGATAAGTAGATGGGTTTCAATAAAAAGTAGCTTGTTGGTGGTGGGTATTTAAGATTCGGCATAGCCGAATATAGCACTCTAACTTGTTTTTTCATTAAGTTTATTGTCGCATTTTTTTACTACATATTTACATAAATACCTACTGCAATTGTTTTAATGCAATAATCAATGACAAACAAACATACAACATATACTACATAAGTAAATACATTTATATCGTGTTCAAAATTTCTTTCAATTTAATCTTTATACAATAACATTAACATCAACATAGAATAAATATAATTGTTTTTATTATTGCGTTGACATTTAAATATATATTAATAATGTAAATTTACAAAAATAATAATGTAAATAAGCATATTTGTATAATATACATACATACATACATACATACATACATACATACATACATACATACATACATACATACATACATACATACATACATACATACATACATACATACATACATACATACATACATACATACATACATACATACATACATACATACATACATACATACATACATACATACATACATACATACATACATACATACATACATACATACATACATACATACATACATACATACATACATACATACATACATACATACATACATACATACATACATACATAATGTAAATAAGCATATTTGTATAATATACATACATACATACATACATACATACATACATACATACATACATACATACATACATACATACATACATACATACATACATACATACATACATACATACATACATACATACATACATACATACATACATACATACATACATACATACATACATACATACATACATACATACATACATACATACATACATACATACTACATACATACATACATACATACATACATACATACATACATACATACATACATACATACATACATACATACATACATACATACATACATACATACATACATACATACATACATACATACATACATACATACATACATACATACATACATACATACATACATACATACATACATACATACATACATACATACATACATACATCTACTTCTACATTTATATTAGGCTTCACCCTTTTTTAGCATTTGAACTCACGGTAACAAGGTAAAGACATTAGAGGCAAGTACTTACTACGCTCGCTTACAAATCTCTGTGGCTTCTAGTTTAGTTATTTTATTGTGCGTCCAAGAATGGTTTTCACTCAGACTAGCAATTTTCTTTCTGTGTGTGTAAAAAACAGTTGCTAGCGCGAGATTCAATCGACGGGACAGTCCCGAACTAACCACTTGACATGCCATATATGGCGGCCCCTAGCCACCCGATTACCCAAGTGACCAACCATTTTATCATGGGCTTTTCCTACGAAGAAGTCGTCACTCTACAGTCTACAACGAGACTGTCAAGAGGTAGTCAAAAGTAGTCAATGGATGGTAATATTCAATTGGGTTCTTGGGAGGCAGTCACAATATTAGCTCTTTTACTAGTAACTTTACTAGCTATTGACGTGTCCTAGTAGAAAGACAAATAATAGTCCAATGGACAGGTACTGCAGTAGGGGTACTTCAAAGTTTAACTCTAAAAATTATGAACAAAAAGAAAAAAACGTTTTTTAAAATACTTTTATTTCTAGTTTAAATAAGTATTGAAATAAATATTTTTAATATTGCTACTCATTTGCATCTTCAGTAAAATCCGACTTTTTCGAAATTTATTGTTACACATAAATTACTCTGAAAGAATAGAATTTGTTATATCAAGGATAGATTAATTAATTTTCTGCTAAAAATATTTGTTTTAATCTCATCTTTAATTAATTCACTTTTCCAAATTGTAAAAATTTCTTATTTAAATTTCATAACTTTTACTATTTTTTTAATTTACTTAAAAAAAATTATGTTTTAAAATTCACACAACAAAATTTTTCGCGAGAACTTTCTTTATCAACTTCCTAAAGTCAACTAAAATAAAATCAAATAACTTAAAAAGTGATGAAATAGTATAACTGTTCATTGTCTTTGCGCTCAGACAAAACTGATCTTTTTTTCTTTTTCTCTTAACATTCAATTCTTAAGTTTTCTCGTTTGCTCCTGGGATAGTAAAGTGACGTTTGTAACGCATTTAAATATTAGTACTATACCAGTGGTGCTCAAACACATACTACCATAGACTACCATAGTTTTATTTGTGTTATAAACTCTTTATTTTTATACCCACCATCAAAAAAGAGGGAGGTATATTTTTTTTGTCATTCCGTGTGTAACACATAGAAATATTGATCATAGACCCACAAAAGTATATATATTCTGGGTCCATCCGTCCGTCCGTCTGTCTGTTGAAAGTACGGCGGAGTCCAAACGAGAAGAGGTAAAGAGCTGAATTTTTCATTAATATGTTTTATTGATACAGTTTGATTGGTATTGAAAATGGGCCAAATCGGTCCATGCTTTGGCATAGCCCCCATACAAGTTGCTTCCCGAAAAACAGTGTAAACAGTCATAGCTGGTTTAAAAACATCAGTATGCCAATGAAATTCCGCATAAACAAGTTTTACATGAACCAACATTTCTCTCCCAAATTTTATAAGGATCGGTCCATAATTGACCTTAGACACCACCCCCCCCCCCCTCCCCCATATAAGGTCCATCACAGAAACCGACTCTAACGCTCATAACTTCCAAATGATATCAAAGCAACGAAAGTCGACTTAAACAAGTTATAGAGGAACATAAATCACTCTACCAAATTGACACTACCCCTAATTGACCCTACCCCCTATATAAGGTCCCCTTCGAAAATTACTAAGTATAACGCTCATAACTTGCTTGAAAATTAGTAAAGCAACGAAATTCGACGTAAACAAGTTTTCGTGGATCTAAAATCTCTCTGCCAAATTTTATGATGATCGGCCTATAACTGATCCTATCCCCCATATAAGGATCCTCTCAGAAAATTACTTTAAAGTTCATACTTCGCATAAACATGTTTTATATAAACAAAAATCCCTCTGCCAAATATTAAGAGGAACGGTCCATAACTGATTATAACCGCATATAAGGTTTCTCACATAAAATGGTTTTAACGCTAATAACTATAACTTGCTTCAACATTAAAGAATAGCAAGGAAATCCGACTTAAGCAACTTCTACAAAATTATAGTAAAGCAACGAAATTCGAAATAAACAAGTTTTATCTGAACATAATTCTAACTGTCAAATTTTTTGAAGATCGGTCCATAATTGATATAAATGGCCTTTCTCATAGAATGACCTTAACTAGTTTTAGAGGATCTAAAATCTTTGGCTAAAACGTTATGAGCATCGGGCCATATTGGATCAAAGCCTTATTTTAAGACTGATAAGATATTTGACATAACAAGTTTTATTGAAACTACAAGTTAGAGTGCTATATTCGGCTATGTCGAATCTTAAATACCATCCACCAGCAAGCTACACACAGAAAACAGATCGATTGGAAATCGGTTACCATGATAAATATTTAGTTAAATTAATTAAAATTGTATCGCTGTTATTGAAAAACTGTATAATTAACTGATTTTCTATATTCAGTATTAAAAAACAGTAATACTAATCGAATTGTGGTTTTAACAATTTCTAAATCAATAATTTGAACTGAATTGTATCGGTTATTAAATTCATTTGTCAATTTAGTAAATGCAGCCGACTTTTATTTAGGATTAAAACGTAAGAACATCAAATATTAGTCGCTACAACCGAAAAAACAGTAGAAAGTAAAAAATATTGAGCACTGCAACCAATTATCAATTGAAAAAATTATTTAAAATTTAATTATGGTTAAAGGAACCAAATTCGATGTTCACAACCGATTAATTGGTAATTATAGTTGACGTATACAAAAATAAATAAAATAAAACGAATTTATAGTTAAAAAAAATCTAATTACATTTGAGGATAATGCAGAAATTTGGATAAAAAAAAGGTAATGTTTGGTATATTTTATATCTTATAATCTATTTTGTGTTATTTTTCTATAATCTTTAATAATTTTACAGCAGCGGAAACGCGTGGGAAGATAGTGTTCCTTTGAAAATATTGAGCAGAATCAAGAGCAAAATCCCTGGTACATAAATGCTATGTTTATTACCACGAAAATCTCAAAACTAAAGGGGAGAAGTTATTTTATATTTATACGTTTTGTAAGTTTATACATATTTATATTTTATTGTAAATATTTTACACAAAATAAATATATTTTCAAATACACATAATCCACAAATTGTTTTTCAATAAATAATATTTCAGTTGCAAATACCAATAATTTCAATTCAGATTGCCGAATAATAAATAAAAATAGTTGTGTACACCATATATTCAGTAATACTAACCGAATTATACAATAATTACAATCGAATTTTGGGATAGTTGTTAGAACCGACTGAATTCGATTGGAAACAAATTCGGTTATCACAATGAATCTGTTTTCTCTGTGTACTTTTTATTAAAACTCATTTAACTATCTAATTTTCAGATAACTTGGCAAAATTTTTGTTTCCTTATTGAGGGAACTAACATTTATGGATATGTCAAACTAATTTTAATTAGGTCGAGAAAAATTTATATTAATTCCGTAGAATGATTTATGTATACAAAATACACATTTATGTCGAATTTTATCCCTACAATTTTGATTGTCAATGTGCATTTGAGTGATTTTCGTAAGTGGACTTTATATGGGAGACTAAACATATTTGTGTCGAATTTTATCACAATAGCTTTATTTGACAATGAAATATGTGCTTTTAAGCAGGGACAGAAAATAATGATTATTCTTAAAATTTAAAACAAAAAAATCAAATACAAGGATTAAGAGTAAAAGTTAATTGAATATACCATTTGTTTTCTCTAAAGATGCATTATCGGTTAAAACAATAAGGGTTTTCATTTAAACGCTTAAGTTTCCCATTTGTGCAAGTGTGCAAGTTTATTCGACTTGTTTCATGAAACCCCTGTTCAAATTCTGTTCAATTACAATATTTGTAAACATATAAAAACTATGTCAAACGAAATTAAAAAACAAGTTAGAGTGCTATATTCGGCTATGCCGAATCTTAAATACCCTCCACCAGCTACTTTTTATTGAAACCCATCTAATCTAATTTTTAGATAACTTGCCAAAATTTTTGACGAACTAATTTTGATTAGGTCCAAAAAAATGTATATTAATACGCCAGTTTGAAAACATTTTAATAGAATGATGTAGCTATACACAGAATATGGGAGTTGTGACCAATTATGGACTGATCAAGGAACAATTTAGTATAATAATTTTTATGCAGAAAAAGATCAAATCTAATTCTACTTCAATAGCTTTATTAATCAATGAAATATGTGAGTTTAGGTGACTTTAGGAAGTGGACTTTATATAGGAGCTATGAGCAATTAAGGGCCTATCCGGAAAAATTTCGCAGAGTGATTCATATGTGCACAAATCATATTTTATCAAGATATCTCTATTTGATAATTAAATTTGTGCGTTTAAGGGATTTTTTGAAGTGGACCTATTACCAAATATGGACCGATCCAGAAAAAATTTGTTACAATGTTTTATATGCCTATCCGCAAAAAATTTCGTAGAGTGAATTATGTAAAGACAAAACATATTTGTGTCGAATTTTCTCAAATTAACTTTATTTGACAATGAAATATGTGTGTTTAAGTGACTCTCAGAAGTGGACCTTATATGGAAGCTATGACCAATAATGGACCGATCCGAGAAAAAAGTGGTAGAATGATTCATATGTACACAAAACTTATTCAAGTCGAATTTTAACCCTATAGCTTTAGAATTCAATGAAATATATGCGTATAAGTGATTTTCGGAAGTGGACCTTATAAGGGAACTATGACCAATTATGGGCCTATTCGGGAAACATTTCGCAGAGTAATTCATATTTGGACAAAACATGTTTGTGTCGAATTTTATCAAGATAGCTTTATTTGATAATGAAATATGTGCTTTTAAGTGATTTTCGTAAGTGGACCTTATATGGGAGTTATGAGCAATAATGGACCGACCCGTAAAAAATTTATAAAATGATTTGTACGTACACAAAACATATTCAAGTCGAATATTATCCCAATAGCTTTAGAATTCAATGAAATATATGCGTTTAAGTGATTTTCGGAAGTGGACCTTATATGGGAGCTATGACCAATTATAGGCCTATCCGGAAAAAATTTCGTAGAGTTATTCATGTTTAGGCAAAACATATTTGTGTCGAATTTTGTCAAGATAGCTTTACTTGACATTGAAAAATGTGCTTTTAAGTGATTTTCGGAAGAGGGCCTTATATGGGAGCTATGACCAATAAGGGACCGATCCGTAAAAAAAATAGGGAAATGATTTGAATACACACAAAACATATTTCTATCGAATTGTATCCCGATAGCTTTAGAATTCAATGAAATATATGCGTTTAAGTGATTTTCGGAAATGGACCTTATATGGGAGCTATCCTGAGAAAAATTCGTAGAATGATTCATGTTTAGGTAAAACATATTTGTGTCGAATTTTATCAATATAGCTTTACTTGGCATTGAAATATTTGCTTTAAAGTGATTTTCGGAAGAGGGCCTTATATGGGATCTATGACCAATAATGGACCGATCCGTAAAAAATTTTGTAGAATGATTTGTATGTATACAAAACAGATTTGTGTCGAATTTTATCCCGATAGCTTTATAATTCAATGAAATATATGCGTTTAAGTGATTTTCGGAAGTGGACCTTATATGGGAGCTATGACCAATTATGGACCTATCCGGAAAAAATTTTGTAGAATGATTTGTATGTACACAAAACATATCCAACTCGAATTTTATCACAATATCTTTATTCATCAATGAAATATGTGCGTTTAGGTGATTTTCGGAAGTGGACCTTATATGGGAGCTTTGACCAATTGTTGACCGACTGAGATCTGCGTTGACAGTATAATTTTTGTTCATATTGTATTTACATGTACAAAATTTCGTGTTGATACCGATATATTTGAGGGAGTTATTAACGATAAACTAATTTCCGGGAATATATAACTTTGTATGGGGGCTATGGGAAATATTGGATCGATTGTAAAGATTTTGAATATAATTGATCACTACCCTGAAAAAATAATGTGTGACAAAATTCATCGATATATCTTTAGTAGTTTCTGAGAAAACTTCAAAAGAATTATGAAAAAAACGTAATTTTTTTCGAGGTAGTCTGAAACTTTTACTCATAACTTTTTACGATGTGCACCGATTTTGCTCATTTTCAATACCAAACTGCTTAGGATAATAATAAATATTTTGGGTGAATTTGGTTTATTTCCTTTGCTTAGTTTTAACGTGAGCGTGTTTTACACAGACAGACAGACAGACAGACAGACAGACAGACAGACGGACGGACAGACATAGCTAAATCGACTCAGAATTTGATAAGGACCCAGAATATATATACTTTGTTGGGTCTTAGATGAATATTTCTTGGTGTTACACACGGAACGACAAACTTATATATACCCTCTATCACCACTGATGGTGGTGGAGGGTATAAAAATTAATTATTTAAACAAAAAAGTATAAAAAATACCTTAAAATGTGAATATTCAAGTGCTTAAGTTAAAAAGTGGTCAATACAGAGCGGTTTTATTAAATGCACAATGAGACTGTTCAAGTTTGAAAGTCTAAATAGTCGCTCAAATTTATAAGGGTTGTGCAAATCAATTCCCATACAATTCAATTGCGAGAATGGAAACATGCACAGGTTGCACAGTTTACGAGGGTTTTGAACGTTTAAATGAGAACCCTTAATGATTTTTATTTTTTAAGTTTTATTTAAACAACTTAATTTTTATACCCTCCACCACCATCAGTGGTGATAGAGGGTATATATAACTTTGTCATTCCGTGTGTAACACCAAGAAATATTCATCTGAGACCCAACAAAGTATATATGTCTATGTCCGTCTGTCCGTCTGTCCGTCTGTCTGTGTAAAACACGCTCACGATAAAACGAAGCAATAGAGCTTAACCAAATTCACCCAAAATGTTCCTCATTTTCCTAAGTTGTTTGGTATTGCAAATGGGCAAAATCGGTTCACACCGGGAAAAGTTATGAATCAAAATTTAAAACAACCTCGGAAAAAAATAAGCATTTTTTACACATTCTGATGTAGTTTTCTCGAAAACTATGCAAGATAATTCCATGGAAATCACCATACATTCGTTTCTGCACAAGATCTTGATCCCTGCTGAAAATTGCCAGAATCGGTCCACAATTTCCTATACCTCCCATACAAAAGTACATATTCCCGGAAAATGGGTTTTTTGTTAATAACTTTCGTCACAATGTCGATATCTTCACAAAATTTTACAAATTAAAAACTTATGTCAATAGAATTCTTTTAGAGGAAACATTTTATGGATCGGTCCATAATTGGACATAGCTCCCATACAAGGTCCCCTCCCGAAAATCACTTAAACGCGCATAACTCAATACTAAATTAAGATATCCATATAAAATTTGGTATAAGTATTGCCCATATGCATAGAAATATTACTGTGAAAGTTTTTTCCGATCGGTCCATAATTGGTCATAGCTCCCATACAAGGTCCCCTCCCGAAAATCACTTAAACGCGCATAACTCAATACTAAATTAAGATATCCATATAAAATTTGGTATAAGTATTGCCCATATGCATAGAAATATTACTGTGAAATTTTTTTCCGATCGGTCCATAATTGGTCATAGCTCCCATACAAGGTCCCCTCCCGAAAACCACTTAAACGCGCTTAATTCATAACTAAATTAAGATATCCATATAAAATTTGGTACAAATATTGCTCATATACAGAGAAATATTACTGTGAAATTGTTTTCCTATCGATCCATAATTGATCATAGCTCGCATACAAGGTCCCTTTCAGAAAAAACACTTAAAGGCACATAACTCATTACCAAATAATGATATAAATAAATACTATTTTTGTTCATAAATACTATTTTGTAATGCAAAAAGCACTTAATGCTATTTCAAAAATTTTTCACGATCGGTCTATATTTTGTCATATCTCTCATACTAGGTCCTGCCCTAAAAGCGCTTTAACCGTATTTAACTATTTGCATTATCAATTTGTGTAGAACAAAAGTATATATATGTATGTATTTTTAAAATCCTTAAATCTTTCACACACATGCATACATGCAAATACGAGATATCGCTAAAGCATATCTTAGGGCGCTATAAAAATTTAAATGAAAGTGGCGTTTCTAATGTTCAATAAATCTTGGAATTGTAGTAGATTTAAGCTGTTTAAATCTTGGAATTTTTCTATTTAAGACATGAGAAAACTTATTTCTACAAATATTTTATTAATTAGAAATGTATTAATACAAAAGTTGCTGGTGGAGGGTATTTAAGATTCGGCTCAGCCGAATATAGCACTCTAACTTGTCATTATTATTCTTTGAGTTTTATATATTACTCAGAAAATAATAATTTTTCGTAAGTTTTATTTTTTTGTTCAAATCATAACGATTATTTTTGATTTTTATATTTTTCATTGAAAAATAAAAATCAATTTTAAGTTTTATTTTTTTACTTGAAAAATAAAAATTATTCTTGAATTTTTTTTTTTTTTTTTTTTTTTTTTTTTTCAAAAATAAAACTCAATATGAAAACATTTTCTTTTATAAAACGTTTAGAGAAATTACTTTTTATAATATTAAATGTAGTTTTTAAGCTTTTCTTAAGAAGTTTTCAAAAAAAGGGAAAGTATGCATTTTCTTCACTATCTAAAACGCATAGCTATGATAATATTGATATTTATAAAATTTTTAATATGGAATATGTGCATGCAATATAAGGTTTAGTTTCCAATTCGGATTTTTATGTCTATGTCAAAGTTTTTTCGGATTGCATAAACACTCAGTTGTTGATACATTATCTCTTTTTATACCCGCAAATATTAGGGTAATCTGATTTTGTCATTTCGTTTGTAAGTCATCGTAGTCGTAGACTCACATAAGTTCATACATACATATATTTTGGGTTCTTATAATATTCTAAGACGATATAGACAAATACGAACGTCTGTCTGTTGGATGCACTGTATAGTGCAAACGGGAAAAGCAAGAATGCTGAAATTTATTCTGAAAAGTCCTTTCAGAATAAAGTTTAAACTCTTATAAATATGTTTATTATATAGCAATTGTGATCAAATAATACCCAAGAGTATAAGTAGTCCGAAATCACATGTAAAATGTGTAGAAAATTAGGTCTCATTTGAAAAGTTGAAAAAGTTAGTTTAACGCAGAGTTCGGTACATAAATACCGTGTCCATAAAAGGCACTCTTTCGAAAAACACCTTAATGCTCATATTGTTTCGATATATCATAATATAGTAGGTACTGTGTTAATCCAATAAGTTTGTAAATCGTAATAAAGAATTCCAAATAGATCGATATACAATCAATCCGGAAAAAATTTAGTAGAGTAATTCATATTTAGACAAAATATATTTATGTCGAATTTTATCACGATAGCTTTATTATTCAACGAAATATATGCATTTAAGTGATTTTCGGAAGTGGACTTTATATGGGAGCTATGACCAATTATGGGCCAATCCGGAAAAATTTTCGTAGAATGATTCATATTTTGACTAGACATATTTGTGTCGAGTTTTATCAAGATATCTTTATTTAACAATAAAATATGAGCTTTTAAATGATTCTCGGAAGTGGGCCTTATATGGGAGCTATGACCAATAATGGACCGATCCATTTGGTAGAATGATTTGTATATACACAAAACATATTTAACTCGAATTTTGTCACAATAGCTTTATTCATCACTGAAATATGTGCGTTTAGGTGATTTTCGGTAGTGGACCTTATATGGGAGCTATGACCAATTGTGGGCCGACTAAGATCTACGTTGATAGTATGATTTCTCTTTATTATATTAGCATGTACAAAATTTTGTGTCGATACCGATATATTTGAGGGAGGTATTAACGATAAACTAATTTCCGAAAATATATACCTTTGTATGGGGGCTATGGGAAATATTGGATCGATTGTAAAGATTTTGAACATAATTGATCACTGCCCTGAAAAAATAATGTGCGACAAAATTCATCGAAATATCTTTGGTAGTTTCAGAGAAAACTTCAAATGAATTATGAAAAAAACGTAATTTTTTTCGAGGTAGTCTGAAATTTTTACTCATAACTTTTTACGTTGTGAACCGATATTGCTGATTTTCAATACCAAACTGCTTAGGATAATATTAAATATTTTGGGTGAATTTGGTTCATTTCCTTTGCTTAGTTTTAACGTGAGCGTGTTTTAGGCAGACAGACAGACGGACATAGCTAAATCGACTCAGAATTTCATAAGGACACAGAATATAAATACTTTGTTGGGTCTTAAATGAATATTTCTTGGTGTTACACACGGAACGACAAACTTATATATACCCTCTATCACCACTGATGCTCCACCACCATCAGTGTAGCTAATAAAACTATAAAAATAAAATATAAACTATTATTTTTATATTTTTGACATTAGAATATAAAATTTAAAATTTAATTTTAGTCATCTCTCAGCCAACAAACCAACATAAACTATTAACTGCGTTTGTCAACAATTAAACAGAAAAATAATTAGAAATAGTTGTGCGATATTTTTTTCTTCTTATCTATAAATAAAACTTTTAAATTAATTACCAACACTTTTTAGCACAAAAACCCTTATCCTAGGGAGGCGATTGTCAGAGACAGAAATGACAAGAATCATGAATAACGATGAAGTATAAAAAATATTTTTCTTTGAAGCATATAGATTTAGTCAAATGTTTGCAACATTATGGAATATTTTGCTTACATATATAGAAAGCTAAATAGTTTTGTCTTGACACAAGCACATTTTTAAACATTTATTGCAATCAACTGGATTTATTAAAGTATCGTTAAAAATTCCAAATTTCAAAGAAGAACTTATGTACTTTTACAAAAAAAAACAAAATTTATTGTGAGTATAATTTCAATAGTTCTCTAAAAATAATAAATGATAACAACTATAAAAGTCATTTTTGCCGCATATAGTATACAACTTACTGCTTTTTGTGTTGCAGTTTACGGCAATGACAGCCGTTAATTAGTTGCAATTACAAATGTAAACAGGATTTATTAAGAGTTTTTGTTGTTGTTATTTTCGTATTAATTTTTTTTTGTTTCTGTTAACAAAAGTTTTTAATCCATTTAAACTATAAATAAAGTTTATTTCTCATTTTATGGCTTCAACTAAAACTTAATATATTGAGTTATAAATGTAATGTTTTTGTGGAGAGTTTTTTCCCGTTCGTTTTCTTAATTTTCTGCTCTAAACTTAAACTCGTAATTTATGTCATTTTTTTGACGTTTTTTTTTATGCTGTTTTGCTATAAAAGGAGGAAGAATTGTAACAACTACTTTGATATTCATTGTGAAAAATTTTATACATATAACATTCTATTCTATACCATTTTATTTTATTTAAGTTTAGTTTTCGTTTTTGTGTGTCATAAGTATTTACTTGGTTCACAAAACTTTTACCAGTTTATTATCATTTCTTAACACTTTTTGCAACAAAACTTTGTCCTGAATACTTCTTTTTCGTTTGTATGTATGTTGCTTTTTTTATGGTAACACAAAACCAACAACTCTTTAGCCATTTTTGTTTCTTTTGACTACTTCTCTTGTACTATTTTAGCCATAAAAGTATTTGCAAAAGTAGCAGAAATATGTTTTCTAAAAAAGTTTTTTTTAATACCAAAAAAAAAGACAAATAATTTTATAAACAATTTATTTATGCATAAGTAAGTTTTGAGTTTGTTGAATATTTTTGCAACATTATATGACATTAGACCATTACAAAATAGTAATGGCTTCGTACTTATCTCCGAAATTCATATGCTCAGTAACTTATAATATCAATACTTGACATACTTAGAGTTTTAAAATTTAAAAACTGATTTTAAAATATTTTCTATGTCCTGAAAATATCTTAAAAATATTACGTGGATTTGTCCCTCATGATCATGTATACATATTAAGTTAAGGATGGCAATGATATATAGGATAAATACTTCAATACAAATGGATTATTTTGCCACGATTACTATGTTTTTCATACCAATCGATTGCTATCTGTGCTTCAAAAAGAACATTACTTCTACATATAGCATATTTTACACTTCGTTTTCAACTTCTAAGAGCAGGGTGCAAAATTTTTATACCCACTATCAAAAAAGATGGAGGGTATATTGATGTTGTCATTCCGTTTGTAACACATCGAAATATTGGACCTACAATATATTCTGGGTCCTTATTAAACTCTAAGTCGATCTAGCCATATCCGTCCGTCTGTTGAAAGCGTGATAGAGTCCGAACGGAATGAGATATAGGTTTGAAATTTTCCACAAAAATACTCTATAGGTAAGGTTTGGTATTGGTATTCGGATAGCCCCCATACAAGTGGTCCCCCGAAAAACAGCTTTAACGGACAAATCTGTTTTAAAAGTACGAGTATAGCAATGAAATTCGACACGCATAAGTTTTATGCGAGTCAAAATTTCTCTTCAAAATTGTATATGGATCGGTCATTAATTGACCCTATCCCTCTTATAAGGTCCCCTTCAGAAAATGACTTTAACGCTCATTACTGGCTTAAAAATACGTCTATAGCAATTAAATATTAGCAAGTCTATTACGAACCAAAATCTCTCTGCCAAATTTTATGTAGATCGGTCCATAATTGACCCTACCCCCCATATAAGGTCCCCTTCAAAAAATGACTTAACGCTAATTACTGTCTTAAAAATAAGAGTATAGCGATGAAATTCGACACATTTAAGTTCCATGCGATCCAAAAACTCTCTATCAAATTTTATGTGGATCGGTCCTTAATTGACCCAACCCCCCATATAAGGTCCCCTTCAGAAAATGACTTAAACGAGAATTACTGCCTTAAAAATAAGAGTATAGCCATGAAAATCGACACATTTAAGTTCCATGCGATCCAAAAACTCTCTATCAAATTTTATGTAGATCGGTACATAATTGATCCTACCCCCCATATAAGATCCCTTTCAAAAGATGACTTTAACGCTCATTGCTGGCTTAAAAATACCAATATAGCGATGAAATTCGACACACATAAGTTTCATGCGAGTTAAAACCACTCTATGAGTAAAAATTTCAGACTACCTCGAAAAAATTAAGTCGTTTTCTCAGAAACTATTAAAGATATTTCGATGAATTTTGTAGACATTATTTTTTCTGCCAGGGATATGTTGGAAATCATTGGTCCCAACACAAAATTTTGTACATATAAATAAAATATGAATAGGAATCATATTACCAACATCTATCGGTTGTCATAGCTTCCGAAAAAGGTCCTCTTCCGAAAATAACTTAATCATGAATAAAGCTATCATGATCAAATTCGACATTAATAAGTTTTGTGTATATATGTAACGCATTTTGCTAAATTTTTTCCGGATTCATACACTATTGGTCACAACTCCGGTATAAGGCCCATTTCCGAAAATTAAAAAAAGTAAAACTTCAACTTTCAAAAAGACACAGAAAAACGCAGAAAGACGTGAACTTAATTTTCGGTCGTAGAATCTAGTGGCATACTTCGTTTTGAAATGTTGGGTCAAAATCGGGAGATATTGCATTTTAATATTTAAACTGTTTCTGAAGCGATTTTTGGTTATTTACATTAAAAAACGTTCACGCATAGAAAAGTTTATAAATACATAAAACTAGAGTCCATTTGAATTAATTACGCATATGAAGGGCTTATTGAAGTAACTCGATAAGCCACCCACCATCACAATTCAATTTTATGTGCATTCTGAGTTCCTAGGAACTATTGTCCCAAAAAAGATATTTAGCATATTATGGTAAATTTTGTTGTTTTATTTTCCACTCAAAAGAAAGCTTAGGCCATTTCCTTTAAGAACTTTGTAGTTACTTAGTGGGATGCAAGGGGCTTATGTAAAAAAAACAAGTAAGAAATTATAGTCGGACGAGGCCGACAATATAATACCCTACACCAGTTATAATAATAAAATGTGATATTGTTTTAATGGTCTTCTATTGCCCCAGGGACGAAGCCTATTGAAATTGGTTAAGATCGGTTCATTATTTAACCTAGCCCCAATACAGCTAAACCTCCCGAATATGGCTCTTAAACTTAAATCATAAATTATGTTTAATATACTTGTATCTCGACAAAAAGTTGCAAAACCAAGTTCTTTACTAGCCTTAATGATCTTGATGAATGTTATAATTATAGGGCCTTACTTGACCCAAGCCCCTATACAAATCCCCATTCAAAATGTGACTTAAATATCCACAATTTTATTCAACAATAAATGGCTAAGGTATATCTGAGGCAAGGTACAATTCAACTTAAATACTTTATTATGAAAACTATATCACATATTATTATTATAACTGGTGTAGGGTATTATAAGGTCGGCCTAGTCCGACTTTAATTTCTTACTTGTTATACCCTCCACCACCATCAGTGATGATGGAGGGTATGTATATAAGTTTGTCGTTCCGTGTGTAACACCAAGAAATATTAATTTAAGACCCAACAAAGTATATATATTCTGGGTCCTTATGAAATTCTGAGTCGATTTAACTATGTCCGTCTGTCTGTATGTCTGCCTAAAACACGCTCACGTTAAAACTAAGCAAAGGAAATCAACCAAATTCACCCAAAATATTTATTATTATCCTAAGCTGTTTGGTATTGAAAATCAACGTTTGGTATTGAAAATCACAAAAAAAGTTATGAGTAAAAATTTCAGACTACCTCGAAAAAGATACGTTTTTTTCCTAATTTTTAACAAGTTTTCTCAGAAACTACCAAAGATATTTCGATGAATTTTGTCACACTTTATTTTTTCAGGGTACTAATCAATTATGTTCAGCATCTTTACAATTGATCAAATATTTCCCATAGCCCCCATACAAAGGAATATATTCCCGGAAATTAGTGTATCGTTAATAACTCCCTCAAATATATCGGTATCAACACAAAATTTTGCACATACAAATATAATATGAAAAGAAATCATATCATCAACGTAGATCTCAATCGGTCCACAATTGGTCATAGCTCCCATATAAGGTCCACTTCCGAAAATCACCTAAACGCACATATTTCATTGATGAATAAAGCTATTCTGATAAAATTTGAGTTGAATATGTTTCGTATACATACCAATCATTCTAATAATTTTTTTACAGATCGGACCATTATTGGTCACAGCCCCCATATAAGGCCCACTTCCGAAAAGATATCTTGATAAAGTTCGACACAAATATGTCTAGTCTAAATATGAATCACTCTACAAATTTTTTTCCGGATAGGCTCATAATTGGTCATAGCTCCCATATAAAGTCCACTTCCGAAAAACACTTAAACGCATATATTTCATTAAATTAGAAAGCTAGCGGGATAAAATTCGACAGAAATATGTTTTGTGTACATTCAAATCATTCCATAAAATTTTTTACGGATCGGTCCATTATTGGTCATAGTTCCCATATAAGGCCCACTTTCGAAAATCACTTAAAAGCACATATTTCATTGTCAAATAAAGCTATCTTGATAAAATTCGACACAAATATGTTTTGTATATATACAAATCATTCTACAATTTTTTTTACGGATCGGTCCATTATTGGTCATAGCTCCCATATAAGGTCCACTTCCGAAAATCACTTAAACGCATATATCTCATTGAATTCTAAAACTATTTGGGAAAAAATTCGACAAAAATATGTTTTGTGTACATTCAAATCATTTCACCAAATTTTTTACGGATCGGTCCATTATTGGTCATAACTCCCATATAAGGCCCATTTCCGAAAATCACTTAAATGCACATATTTCATTGTCAAATAAAGTTATCATGATAAAATTCGACAGAAATATGTTTTGTTTTTATATGAATCACTATACGAAATTTTTTCCGGATAGGCTCCCATATAAGGTCCACTTTCGAAAATCACTTAAACGCATATATTTCTTTGAATAATAAAGCTATCGGGATAAAGTACGACTTGAATATGTTTTGTGAGCATATAAATCATTCTGCGGAATTTTTTCCGGATCGGTCCATAAGTTGTCTTATCTCCCATATAAAGTTTACTTCTGAAAATCGTTATTAAATGATTATATCCGGATAAAACTCGACATGAATATGTTCTGTGTATAGATAAATCATTATATTAAAATGTTTTCGAACTGGCCTATTAATATAAATTTTTCTGGACTTAATTAAAATTAGATTGACATATGCATATCAATACGGAAACAACAATTTTCCAAGTTTTCTTAAAATTAGTTAGTTAAATGGGTTTTAATTAAAAATAGCTTGCTGGTGGAGGGTATTTCACATTCGGCACAGCCGAATATAGCACTCTAACTTGTTTTTAATTATCTTAGACCAGAAAATAGTTAAAGTAAGTGGTCATCTAAAATAATGCAATAACAAATTTGATTCATTCGTTTTATTATGGAATTTGCACTATGAATTTAATTTTCTTCAAAAGCCCTTATGATTTTCTAAATATAAATTTTTGGATTTTTAGCGATTTTTTTGACAATATTTTCAAAAATATTAAGGAAAAACCGATTTAAGATACTGAATTTTCATAAACGATAAATAAAGTTATTGATGGTTTATTATAGGAAAATGTGCTTAATAGAGCAAAAATAAGACATTCATAATTTTTAGAATACGAGGTATTGTTTTAAAATCAAATAACACTTTTAAAAATTATTTAAAACTCACGTACTTAATAAAAATCAAAATCATTTATATTATGTTATATTGTTTGATATATTAATCTAAATACACTTGTTTGCAACACGAATAGAATTTTAGATTAATTAACGTATTTGTTTCATTTCTATCTACACAATTAACACTTTAATGTGTTTATTAAATTTTTAGAATACATACTTATAATTAATTGAGTTAATATTTACACTCATTGTCGGTCTTTGTTCATTATAGAAATGTGCAATTTTAATTAATCAAACAATTCGAAGAAGAATATTATGTTTATAATAAACCCACATATATATTAATACGTATTTATTTAAGTATGTAGGTAAGTGTGTAATTACATAACACTCATTTACTACAAGACTGGCATAATTCAAAAATAAGTCGTTTCGACAAAAACTATTTTTGCATTTTTTTTTTTTAACAAATCAAGGGATTTAGAAAAATATTGGATTCAAATGGTAGAGGTTACGATGTTTTTCATTTAAATTGAAATTCAATTTTAATTTGTATAATGTTCATGAAAACATGAGTTTAAGCTTTTAGGTTTACAACAAAAAATCGATCTCACACCGTAAATAATACACATATTTGACTTTAGAATGACGCTTGCTTTGTAGTCCTCAGTTCTAAAATCCCCAATATAGGATTATACTAGTCTTGAAGAAAATGTATAAAATACATGTACATATGTATATGTATGTATAATTGAATAAATATTAAAGGTTATACATAATACTAATTAAATAAATAGCAAAGAGCACACATATAAACGAATATTATGTTCGATTGATTGCTCTGATGAATTAAATTTTTTGCTACATTTAATACCATTTTGTAAAACTTTACTCAACTTGACCACATATAATAATATTTAAAAGGTACTAATGATTTCTACAAAAGTAAACTTTGAGAAAATAAATTTTCTAATGTTGGCAGTGGAAATAAAAAAATTTTAAAGTACCAGGAAATATAATTTAGCTTAAAATAATCATATTTTATAATGAAATAATCATATTTAATAATGGAAAAACTACAAAAACTAATTATAAACATTAGCACACTTACCTTTAAATCTGTTTTAATTTAAACACATGTCAATTTAGTTTTCATAAAATCTATTTATAGTTATTCAAAACATACCTACACACAATTTATTCACGCATACATACATATATTAAATTTGTTTAGGTTTTTTTCTTTTACTACAAAAAGGAACAGTTTGTATAAAAAACCACTAAATTTTAGTTATTTTCTTTTCATCATAGAAAAAAATAAGTTTTTTTTTATGTTTAAAACTTTTTAATCAATTTGAATCTTTCAACTACTACAATCAAACACATATACACATTAGGGTGGATATTTATACCCACCATCGAAAAAGATAGGGGTATATTGATTTTGTCAGTCCGTTTATAACACATCGAAATATTGGTCATAGACCCACAAAAGTATTTATATTCTGGACCCTTATTAAAATCTAAGACGATCTAGCCATGTCCGTCTGTCCGTTGAAATCACGATAGAGTCCGAACGAAACGAGCTAGAAGATTGAAATTTTCCAAAAACATTTTGTATACGTATGGTTTTTCGGTCCACTTTTTCGGATAGCTCCCATACAAGTGGACCCCCGAAAAACAGTCTTAACGGGCATATATGTACATATGTTTTAAAAGTATTAGTATAGCAATGAAATTCAACATAAATCAGTTTCATATAAGTCAAAATCTCCCAACCAAATTTTATGAGGATCGGTCCATAATTGACCCTATCCGCCATATAAGGTCCTCTTCAGAAAATCACTATAACGCTCATTACTGACTTAAAAATACGAGTATAGCAATGAAATTTGACATAATTAAGTCTCTTCTTCTAAAAAATTTTCCTACCGAATTTCATGCGGAAAGTGTCGTTAATTCACCTTATCCGCCCGTATAAAACATCACTTCAGAAAATTACTATATAATATGACTATATAGTTTAAAATTTCGACTATGCGTATATAGTAAAATCTATCTACTATATTTATAGCTGAGAGTACTAACTATATGTGGCCAATACTATAGAATATATATAGTCGATACTTTCGGCTCTATATACATATATATATTCGATACTGTCAACTATATGTAGTCTATATTGACGAATTTAGTTGAGACTGTTGGCAATAGTCAAGATTTCCGACTACATACGATATTTATATTGTGCAGACTACGTACATATATTGTGGATATTCTCGACTAACTATAGTGGAAACTATCGACTACGTATTATTGGCATTATCGACAATTTTAGAGTTTCGGAAGAGCATTCCTATTTAGAACATCATTACATAAGAATACTACGGCCACCTCCAAAGCCGATTAAGTTTCGGAATAACTTTTAAGCTAATTGGATAATGTTCGGAATCTTATTTAAGAATCGTTTACGATAACGGAGATCTTCCCAAAACCCTAGGTAACAGAGAGATACGGAAACTTGCGAAGACTCTTCGCATACTCTTCGACAGGGTTATGCCGTAAAAAATCCCAGGTATACTGGAATGAGTATAGTAGTAAACTTGCTGACTATAAGAAAATCATTGACTTCAGGAAACTTTTCTGAGAACAGATAGATAGCGTAAATGACGTATCGAAGATAAAACAAGTAGGAGTGTTATATTCGACTATGCCGAATCTTATATACCCACCATGAAATCATGTGCTAACAATTTTCTGATTTTAGTTCCAATAAAACTTGTTCATGTCGAATTTAACTGCTAATATTATTTTCTGAAGAGGACCTCATATAAGGGGTAGGGCCAACTATAGACGAATCCTTATAAAATTTGATTTTAATATTGATTAAACTTGTTTTAGCCGAATTTCGTTGCTATACGACATTTTGAAGCAAGTTATATAGTAAGTTATAGTAATTTGTAAAAGAGGACCTTATATGGAGGATATGATCAATTATGAAATTTTACGGAGTATTTTTGGGTCACTTTCCTTACAAAATTCTTCACTATCCTTACAAAATTAAGCAACGATATTTTAGTTCCCATAAAACCTGGTTATGTGGATTTTGGTTAATATACTGGTATTTTTAAGCGAGCTATGGACGTTAAAGTCATATTCTGATGTGATCTTTATATGGGTGGGAGATGGGGTCAATTATGGACCGATCCTCATAAAATTTTACAAAAACATTTTGGTTTCAATAAAACTTATTTAGGTCGAATTTCATTGTCATGTAAGCTTTCTTAAGCCAGTTATCCGCATTATAGTTATTTTCTGAAGAGGACCTTATATGGCGGCTAGGTGAAATGGTGGACTGATATTACCCATTTTCAATACCAAACATCCTGTATCATCTAAAAATATCTGTGCAACATGTGTTTTCAACAGACAGACAGTCATTTGGGATATAAGATTCCTCGTGAACACTTATCAGAAAATTCTTGAGAATTACGTCTAGGAAATTGAGTTTCTGATCCTTCGTTGATCATTTTCTGTATAAGGTTATTGTTTTTATCAACAAAACTTTTCCATAAAAAGGAGGAAACAACATGCCCGATAAAGGCCTAGGATTCTCTGGATTTAATGCAAGTAAAATTTATTATGGGTGTCTAAAACTAAGCTGATTTGAAAAAGACTACCCTTATATTATATAGAAACTTTACTATATGGATTTATATATGTACATATTCTGATTTTGCCTTTTTCCCTTATATTCACAAAGTTATGAAATATTCTCATACATAAAGGGCTTTTTTTGTCTATGTGATGATGCGAATACGTTGTTCTACAAAAAATTTAAAATAAACTTTTAGAGCATAAATCGACACTATGGTTTTTGTTGTAACATGAACAAAAATAACAAAAGAGAGATTGCCAAAAGTTATGTTTTAACTAAAGATTTGTTGGATGTGTATTTTTTATATACCACACTTTTATTTTACATATTAAATAAATGTAAATTTATGCACATTTTAATTTTTGTAATATTAATTGCAAAAGATATACACATCAAATGCAAATTTGTATATTTTCATTTAAGGGAAAATATGTATTACAATGACATAACAAATTTTATTTTAGAATATTAAAATCAAAGTGATATTAAATTTAATTGATGTTATGGGTTCAAATTGTATTTAAAATTTTAGAAAGTTTTATTAAAGTTTTTAAATATTTTAAAGTTTTATAAATATTTTAAAAATTGAATTTGTTATTTACAAGTACATACCAAGTATTTTTAATATGTTCCGGATGATGAAAGGTTGATTTGCATCAGTTGTTAATATTGTTATGTACATATTTTTGTCTCCTTCTTCTTTGGTTTTATTTTTTTTAATTTACAAATATTTAATTTTATTACTTTATTTTTATACCCACTATCAAAAAAGATGGGGGTAATTGTTTTTGTCATTCCGTTTGTAACACATTGAAATATTCATCTAAGACCCATAAAAGTATATATATATTCTGGATCCTTATTAAATTCTAAGACGATCTAGCCGTGTCCGTCCATCTGTATGTCTGTTGAAAACACGATAGAGTCCAAATCGAAGTAGCTAGCGGGCTGAAATTTTGCATAGACATTTTATATTGATGCAGTTTGTATTGAAAATGGGCAGTTTGGTATTGAAAATGGGTAATATCAAATAAGGTCCCCTTCGGAAAATGACTTTAACGCTCATAACCTACTTATGGAAGCAGCTATAGCGATGAAATTCGACATGAACATATTTTATAGGAACCTTAATATCACTGTAAAATTTTATAAGGATCGATCCATAAAAGAAGCATCTATAGCGATGAAATTCGACATGAACATATTTTATAGGAACCTAAATCGCTTTGTAAAGTTTTGTAAGGATCGGTCCATAATTGACCCTACCCCCCATATAAGGTCCCCTTCAGAAAATGGCTTTAACGCTCATTACCAGTCTAAACTAAAATCGTTCTAGAAAATTTGACGAGGATCTGTCCATAATTAAACAAACCTCCTGTAATAAATGAGAATATTGTTTTGATAATAACAAAAGCAACGATTCTTAAAATCAAAGTTTATTTATAAGGAAGCATTCCTTTTCGGCAATGATTTGATGGTGGGTATACAAGATTCTTTTACTTGTTTCATTCTACATTTCTTTAAAATATAAAATCAGTTATGGAATTGACCATCTTCTTATATGTCTGCAATATAAGAGAAACGAATCGATTCGTTGTGGTTGGGTTACCATAATTAACTATATATGACAGTAAACGAATTGTAACGTATTTGTGGTTACACTTTGTGGTATGAAATAAACAAATACAACAAGAAATGTCAGACAAAATATTTATAAGTCAAGGAATATGGAAAGTTAAAGTATTTATTTATGGCAATGAGATATATCGAAATGTCATTATGTTCTTAATAATTATACCATTTATTTTTAAATGTTTAAATTTTAAGCATGAGGACTATGTCAATATGGAAAATATTATTAATAACACTCTAATACAAAATCACAACAAACAAATATACTACCTAAGTGACTTCGTATAGTTTGTAGATCTTCCACAATACCGGGAAGAAAATAGGGTTTAACATATGTAAAAAAAATACAAAACATATCGAATTTCGAAAAACTCAAAAAACCGTTTCGGTGAAATAATATGAGGGTTATGATGTAATAATTTTAATTAATTACGTTGAATAATTCTATGTAAAAAATTTAAAAATCTAAAAATTTTCCAAAAAAAAAAAAAAAAAATCTGTTATGTCATTGAAATCGCCTCTCAAAGACCTTTCATATGATACCAAATTTGCATATGGGCTATTTGCCAGTAATATAAAAAACACGTAAAAACCTTAAAAAAGGACCTTTTTATTCTTTGATCCAGCTCAACAAATATTGACGCCAGGACAAAAATCCTAAGTAATGGTATCTTAGAATGAACTATACTTTAATTTTCGTTGGGAACATCAGCATCTTAAAGTTTGGGGCCACCCTAATGTCAGAGTATTATGTATATATGTATGTATATTTAATTGAAAATATAGATACTTGTACGTATAAGTAATATTAAATTGCGTAGTCTTGAAATTCATAAGAAATTCTTTTTATAAATTTATCACTTTTTATACTTTTTTTATAGATTTTATGTGTTTAATTTATATTCCAGAAACTAAAGTAAAAATATATATAGGTATGTATATAAAAAATCATAAAATATGTATGTACGCACAACAAAATAATAGATATAGTTACTACAAACAACTATGTACTGTATAAAACAAAAAAATACTTACATACTATTACAGCAATAAAATAAGATCAAAAATAGAAACAATAAAACATGTTTTATTCTTTAAGATAATGAAAAATACAACAAACATAAATGTAGTACAGGATGTGATAAAATGTCAAAAAAGATAACGGGTCTGTACATATGACTGTTTGTTTCTGCTCCCATTTCTTATTGCCATAGTTGTTCCATCATTCTTATTATTTTATCTCGTTCCCAGTGGACAAGTGCTACTTTTTTTACGCAACGCTTAACATCACAGTAATA
This sequence comes from Lucilia sericata, assembly GCF_015586225.1. Classification (NCBI taxonomy): domain Eukaryota; kingdom Metazoa; phylum Arthropoda; class Insecta; order Diptera; family Calliphoridae; genus Lucilia; species Lucilia sericata. The sequence goes on from NW_023994196.1 coordinate 310,900, forward strand.
ACAATAACAATAAAGGTATAATAGGAATTTATTTATATTTTCCTTGATATTATAATAAATTAAACAAGTGTAACAACGAGGCACAGACTACAATAAACAACATTACAAGAGATGAAAAAAAAACAACAATTCACAAAAAAAAAGTTGTAGCCAACATACCAGATAAAACGAATGAACAGTTTTTTATCTTTATTCTGTCTTTTTTATTTGAATGGGTCAAAATAACAATAAATGTTGAAAGATAATTGCGCTGGAAAAAAATAAATAATTGTAAATGTCTACTAGAGATATTTGTTGCCTTGTAAAATGTTTCATAAAACTGTTAAACTTTTATCTGAAACCGAAAGAAACCAGAAATACTAAAATGAATTTGAATTTATTTAAACAGATTTTTTTTAAGTATTTCCTTATAATTTACAGGTTTAAATATGAAAATTTGTTTAAATAAATTAATTTTTCCAAGAAAACCAAATTTCATCAACAAATTGTTTTGATCCCTAATTTCTGTAAGTAACTTTAACATATTTTTAAAAAAATATGAAAAACTTATTTACTGCATGAGACTTTTTATGAAAGTTAGAGTCAAATATGGACAGAACCTCTTCACATTCGTAGGAATATTTTATGTTTATTTTATATTATTTATGCTCAATTTTTATGGGTGTTCATGTCATTTTCCGAGTTATATCTTAGTTGTGTAGATTTTTGTAAATACTAGTATATTTGATATATCCAACTATGATCTAAAAGGTCCAACTGCAAACTTTTTGATAGATTAACAAGTTAGAGTGCTATATTCGGCTGAGCCGAATCTTAAATACCCTCCACCAGCTACTTTTATGTTAATACTTTTCTAATTGATCAAATATTTGTAGAAATAAGTTTTCTCATGTCTTAAATAGAAAAATCCCAAGATTTAAACAACTTAAATCTATTACAATTCCAAGATTTATTGAACATTACAAACGCCATTTTCTGAAGGGGACCTAGTATGAGAGCTATGACCAAACATGGACCGATCGTAAAATGAGTGTGCCTTTAAGTGTTTTTCTGAAAGGGACCTTGTATAGCAGCTATGATAAATTATGGACCGATAGGAAAACAATTTCACAGTAATATTTATCTGTATATGAGCAATACTTCTGCCATACTTTATATGGATATCTTAATTTAGTAATGAGTTATATGCGTTTAAGTGATTTTCGGGAGGGGACCTTGCATGGGAGCTATGGCCAGTTATGGACCGATCGGAAAAAACTTTCACAGTAATATTTCTATGCATATGGGCAATACTTGTACCAAATTTGATATGGATATCTTATTTAAGTGATGAGTTATGCGCGTTTAAGTGATTTTCGGGAGGGGAGCTTGTATGGAAGCTATGACCAATTATGGACCGATCGGAAAAAAATGTCTCAGTAATATTTCTGTGCATATGAGTAATACTTGTACCAAATTTTATATGGATATCTTAATTCAGTAATGAGTTATGTGCGTTTAAGTGATTTTCGGGAGGGGACCTTGTATGGGAGCTATGTCCAATTATGGACCGACCCAGAAAATTTTTCCTTTGTATGAATTCTATTGACATAAGATTTTAATTTGTAAAATTTTGTGAAGATATCGACATTGTGACGGAAGTTATTAATAAAAAACCCATTTTCCGTGAATATGTACTTTTGTATGGGAGGTATATGAAATTGTGGACCGATTCAGAAAATATTCAGCAGGGATCAAGCTCTTGTGTAGAAACGAATGTGTGGTGATTTTCATGGAATTATCTTGCATAGTTTTCGAGAAAATTACATCAGAATGTGTAAAAAATGCTTATTTTTTTCGAAGTTGTTTTAAATTTTGATTCATAACTATTCCCGGTGTGAACCGATTTTGCTCATTTTCAATACCAAACAACTTAGGAAAATGAAGAACATTTTGGGTGAATTTGGTTAAACTCTATTGCTTCGTTTTATCGTGAGCGTGTTTTACACAGACAGACGGACAGACGGACAGACGGACATAGCTAAATCGACTCAGAATTTGATAAGGACCCAGAATATATATACTTTGTTGGGTCTCAGATGAATATTTCTTGGTGTTACACACGGAATGACAAAGTTATATATACCCTCTATCACCACTGATGGTGGTGGAGGGTATAAAAAATTAAACTTGTACGTTGGTTTATTAGTCTAAAACAACTGGAAATAAGTATTGTCATAAATAACATAATATTGGTTATATCCCAAATCTATGGCCTTGTATTCCTCATAAGACAGTCAACAACCTTCTTCTGTTCAAAATAATTATTAAAACTTTTTATTGGTCACAGTAGTCTATGGGGTACTCAATACATAAAACTTTTGCAACACACGTGTAATGATCTGAATACATATTTCTTGAACAAATTGTTTTCTTTTTCTTACACATGTATTCACTGTCAATCCCATACTTTAAGATGTTTGTAAGTATATTATGGACGTTTTCTTTTGTTTGATAGACTTTATAGAGAATATTTTTTTTTGTTTTCAGTAATTTAGCAAACCCTTATTTTAACACAAAAACAAAAAGAACTTTTTCTAACTCCACTTGAGACAATTTAAATAAAGTTTGACAATTACTACGGTCGTACTTACATACACATACATACTTAATCATAATATGGTCTAGAAAACAAATGAAAAACGTAAAGATGACTTTGTTATATTTTGACTTCCAAATTTGTATCCTTTTTACTTGTTTATTGCAGATTACAGGACTTGTAATGGCACTCAACGGTACTAATGAACTTAAAGTAATGCAGCCACTTAAGTAAACAATTGTGGTTGTTTTTGCTGTTCCTCAGTATATTTTTTTTATTGTTAATGACCGCTTTCATTGTGATTCGGTCTGACTGTGATGGCAATGATTATTTGGATGATAGTGATGACAATGATGGTGATAATGATGATTATATCAAAAACTAACAATGTTGCTGTCACAGATGATGATGACGATCATGTTGTTGTTGATGAGAATGTAATGTTAAAGATGATTTTTCTTGTTGTTGGTTTTGATTATGTGCTGGTGGTTTTGTTTGAACTGATGTTATACTTGTTGTTGCTGTCGTTGCCGTTGTCATAGCTGCTGTAACTGTTGCTAACAACAAACAGCAACATTTGTTCTGTTTTCTTTGTTTTATTTTTTTCGCTCAGTTAATGTTACAATTTTAGCAAATGTGATGATTCTAATTTCTAGGATGCTGATGATAATGAAGTTATATTATAATGGCATGTTAGTATGAAAGTTAAGTCAAGATGTACCAGATGCCATGGGTGATGATGTTATCTAACTAACATGCATTTACATACATTCATCCATACGTAGTTATGTACAACGTACATACTTTCAGAGAAAAAAACCTATAACGTTCTTACACCGCACAGCCAAATACTCAAACTCCATTCACTTCGATACATTTTCTAAGCAAACACTTTTGCGGCAGTTTGTGTGTGTAGATTAAAGTACAAGTAAAGTAGTATTAGATGTTACAACTAAAAATGGCAACATCTTGTGTAGCAACATTTCACTTCATTAAGCAAAGTTGTAAGTTTAAGGCAAAAAATATATACAAATAAAAAATAAATACATAGATACACTAACATACTTATACACTCTATTTATGTAATTGTAGTTTTAGTTTGTATAAGTATATACAAGTGCAGGATAAAAAGTTAATTAAAAACAAATATATTTTTAGAATATCAGATCATGAAATAACTTTTGGAAATATGTTATATATTCTGGGAGCTATGCACCCATTATTGAACAAGTAAGAAAGTATAGTCGGGCGTGACCGACCATATGATACCCTACACCAGTTATGAATATTAAATGTGATTTATTTTTCATAATAAAGCATTTATCTTCTATTACCTTGTTCCAATACATTTAAGCAATTTATGGATGAAAAACTATTTTTCTGAAAGAAGCTTTATATGGGGGCTAGGGGCAAAAATGGACCAAGCCTGATAAAATTTTGTGAATATATTTATATTTACATAATATTTTATTGTGCTTAATTTCATCGCTATATTTATGTTTATAAGTTAATTTTGGACATTCAAGTAATTTTCTGAAGGGGGCTTTGAATGGGAGCTAGGGTTAAATGAGGCCCGATCTCTATGAAATTTGGCAAGGTTATCAAGGCTTGTATAAAACTTAGTTGTGCCGCTTTTTATCAATATACAGGTATATTTAACATAATTATGAGCTCAGAAGCCCTTTTTCGGAGGTTCTGTTGTATGGGGGCTAGGTGAAATAATGGACCGATATTAACCATTTTCAATAGGCTTCGTCCTTGGGCCGAAAGGAGTGTGTGGCAAATTTCATCCAATAATCTTGAAAATTGCGACCTGTACCTTGCGCACAAGGTTTACATGGACAGCCAGCCAGCCAGACGGACGGACGGACAGACGGACATAGCTTAATCGATTCAGAAAACGATTCTAAGTCGATTGGTATACTTTAAACATCAGCACAAACCCAATATACCCTCCCCACTAAAGTGGTGTAGGGTATAAAAACATTACAATATGATTTATGTATGTGTTAGTTATCATAGATTTTTAAAAGTTTTTTTCGGAATTCAACCTATTTATGGACCTATTCTTTCAATTATTACTACGGTTAATGATTTATTAATGTATTATATGTCCATATCAATAGGAAGGATCATTAAGGTGAGTTATGAGTTATACATTTTAATGGAGGATTTAGTCACATATGACATTTGAATGAACTATGAATCTCTTAAAGTAAATATCTTTTATTGAATTTTATCTAAATATCACTATTTTAAATGTTTTATTGACAATAAACTAATTTCCTATTAGAGGGGCAGACAGACGGACATAACGACAAAAAACATATTTTAGTATCATATGAAAGGTCTTTGGGAGACGATTTCAATGACATAACTCAATTTTGTATACAACTCCTAAATTATTACAAATGTCGTAATTTTTCGAAAAATGTTTAAGTTTTTTCAAATTTTTTCATAGAATTATTTAATGTAATTAATTAAAATTATTTCATTATAAACCACATATAATTTCCATAATTGAAATTCGATATGTTTTGTATTTCATTTAAATACAAAATTGATAAATTGATTTTGTCATTCCGTTTGTAACACATCGAAATATAGACCCCAAAAGTATATATATTCTGGGTCCTTACTAATTTTAAGACGATCTGGCCATGTCTGTCTGTCTATCTGTATGTCTGTTGTAAACACGATAGAGTCCGAAAGGAATGAACTAGAGGATTGAAATTTTCCACAAATATTCCCTATTGACAAGGCTTGTTTGGTATTGAAAATGGGCAATATCGGTTCACGTTTTCGGATAGCCCCCATTGAAGTGGACTCCTGAAAAACAGCTTTAACTGGCATATCTGTTTTAAAAGTACGAGTATAGCGATGAAAGTCGACATAAACAAGTTTCATATGAGCCAAAATCTCCCTACTAAATTTTATGAGGATCGGTTCATAATTGACCCTAAACCCACTATAACGCTCATTACTTGCTTAAAAATAAGAATATAGCGATGAAATCTGACATACATAAGTTTCATGCGACTCAAAATCTCTCTACCAAATTTTATATGGATCGGTCAATAATTGACCCTTCCCTCCCACATAAGGTGCCCTTCAGAACTTAAAAATACGAGTATAGCAATGAAATTTGACATAAGTAAGTCCCTAATAGGCGAAAGCCTCTCTAGGAAATGTTATGTGGATCGGTCCATAATTGACCCTATTCCGCATATAAGGTCCCCTTCAGAAAATTACTTTAACGCTAATTACTTTCTTAAAAATACGACTATAGCGATGAAATTCAGCACACATAAGTTCTATGCAAGCCAAAATCTGTCTATTAAATTTTATGTGGATCGGTCCATAATTTACCCTACCCCCCATATAAGGTCACCTTCAAAAAACGACTCTAACGTTCATTATTAGCTTAAAAATACGATTATAGCAATGAAATTTGACATAAATAAGTATCTTACGAGCAAAATCATCTCTAGCAAATTTTATGTGGATTGGTCTATAATTGACCCTAACCAGATATAAGGTCTCCTCCAGATAATTACTTTAACGCTCATTACTGGCTTAAAATACGAGTGTAGATATGAAATTTGACATAAGTAAGTTTCTTACGAGCCAAAACCTAAGAAACTTTTATAGGAACTTTAATCTTTCTACAGAATTTAATGCGGAAAGTGTCGGGAACTGATATTCGATGTAAACATGTCTAATATAAACCAAAATCGGTCGAAAAAAATTATGAAAAAGCATTCCTTTTACGGCATACGGTGTGATGGTGGGTATATTAAATTCGGCATAGCCGTATATAGCACTCTAACTTATTAATCCTATTTTCTCCCCGGTATTGTATTAGCTATATTTCTCTAACGTGCATAATATGTACATCCGTATATCATTAGCTTTCCTTTGGAAGAAATATGAAAAAAATCATAAAGACCTCAAAAAAGGACCTTTTTATCCTTATATGCAGCTCACCGAATATTGACGCCAGGACAAACATTTTGAGAAATGGTATCTGAATGACACCTTATTTTTCCTCCACACAAACGTGGTCACACTAATGGTCTCGAATTTCGGTTGAAACATTTTAATTACAGAACAAAGCAGGTTCACTAAAATTTAAATTTTTTTAAATAAATTTATAAACTACCCTCATTCTTTAACACGTTCGTGATGTTCAGAAAACTTCTACGTATGTGTGCACGTTGTACTTGTAAATGTTATGTTCGCATAAAATATAATATGTTTAGCTTTAGTCTTAGAAACTTAAAATGCATAATGTCTACAAGGTGTAAAATTAAGTTTTTGACATCTTTAGCACTATCCTCCACTGCGAACAGGCGGCATGTGTTTGCAAGCAAGTGTCATCGGTGGTATAGGCAAACATGTCTCCAGATTTCTGTGGGTTCACTTTAATGTGGCCTATATGCCACATAGATATTTTGTAATCTTGTTCAACATTTTGGTTTTTCTGATATTTTCAAAATAATTTTGAAACATGTACTTCGTAAATTAGTACTAAATAAGAGTCAACAAAGACATTTATACGAATTAACAAAGTTTGTGCACCTAACCTAAGAAAAATTTAAATAATATTAAAAAAAAAACATAATACATAATTAAAATTCAAATGTTTTTGTATTAAATATCAATTTCTAGTAGCTGAAAAAGAGTTAATATTTCATCTTGTATAATTTAAAATTAAATAAATAGTTAATCAGTCATCTTACTTAAATATACACACATACGTATGTACATCAACTTTGTACTTATATTTACAAGCTTTTTAAACAAGTCAATAACTTACAAAACAAACAAAAAATACCAACTAAAAAGACGCAATCTTCTTTGGGGACCACGTTAACTTCATTTATTTTGACACATTATTCAGAATTTTGATTAATGATTTTTATTTTGTGTGTGTGTTTCTTTTTCATGCCGACACATTGTTACTACAACCGCCACCCACAAACAAGAAAGACATGGATACATTAAAAAAATAAATTACTTACCGATTTTCAAGTAAATTAAATTGTCTTCCTTCATAAGTGTTCATCATAATAAATTATTTTGATTAATAGAGTTTTATTCGAACATGTTGATGATATGATAAACGTGGGTTTATTATTGCATAAAAATCTAATTTAATCAAAGATTAACTGATACATTTTGAGTGAAATACTTTCGAAAATGTAGGAATACGCATAATCTCACACAAATGTTTAAAACCCTACCTATAGACATGTGTATTAGTGTCTACACATATACTTTGATCCTGTCTGCATATAGCAAGAAACTGATATTGAAAGTCAAGGTCAGTTCGATCGAACGTTTTCAGAATAAACATACATTACAATGTTCCTCATATAGCCTACCACTAACACCAATTGCAAGAACAGGCTCCGTTACTGTTGTTGTTGAATGTTGTTGATGAATTATGCGTTCTTGTGAATGGTTATCTCCATGAAATACATCTGTTCTTCACTACGCGTATTACACTTATTACCACCTAGACGAAGGTAGGAAAACATATGCAGATATGTGCAGGATCCATTGGATCAGTCCTCGTAAACGGCAGCTTTGAACGACATTCATAGAGACGCCATAAATTCCGCGGTCGCAGGATACCGCATGAATGTCATACTTGGAGGTCGCCCACCGCCCTTAGCAGACACGGAAGAAAACCTGCCGCGAATAGCAAGAGTAGTTCTGGCACAACTACGATAGGGATGGAACAACAGACTCAATGCCTAATGGTCACGTATAGACCTTGCAGTCCCTAACGAATGTCCGGCATGTGGTCAGGGTCCCCATGACACCCACCACATACTCAACTGCCCAGCCAACCCTACTTCGCTCCATCCAATGGATTTATGGAGGCATCCAGTTAAAGTAGCCCAATTTTTAGGCCTGGACGTTGATGTAGATTGTTGTATAGTTTTAGCTATTACAACAACAACATATAGAAATTTCCAGCAAAAACTTGTTAATGACATGCAATTGTAACCACTTACCTATTAACATAATTTTCAATGACAAATGCAGATCGTTCTTATTACATAGAGGTACTTTCATAACGTCTAATTAATAATGTGTTGTATAAATATTGTGTAATTCAATATTCAGCTTCTGCGTGAAGATATAGAAGTTGTATACGTTTTTTGACACGATTTACATTGACTGATCTTTTTAATTACTTGTAAGCGATTGGGGTAAGTACTTGCCTCCAATGACATCACCTTGTTAAAAATAATGACTTAAAATGCTATTGTGAAAGTAAACTTTACTAGAGCCCTGCATGAGTAACTCTATTTGCTACACACAATGAGTGACTCATTGCTTTGCACTCAACTCATTGTTTGTTTAGAATAGTATTTACAAAGTTTTGTTATACTCAAACGTTGTGAGTACTATCAAGTGAATGTGCAACTACATTCAAATCGAGCGAGTAAACAATTTGTTTATGTTAAAACAATACAAAATAGATTGTTTGAATCGAATGAATCGATTCAAACTTTTTCTTGAATAAATGGTGAAAATTTTGAATGCTGTTAAAACTAGTTCCTGTGGCCCGAATTCGCTGAAATTTGGTAGTCTTGAGTACAATTGATGACAAGATAATATTATGTTCGAATATTCGAAATTAAGTTCGAAAATTCGAAGTTATGTTCGAAAAATTTTTTATGCTTTTAAATTATTCTTTCGAGTCCAAAAAACTAAAAAAAAATTTTCGAAAATTCGAACTCATGTTCGAAAAAAATTTAAAGCTGATAAAACCAGTTTCCGTTTACCAAATTGGCTGAAAATTGGCAGTGTTAAGTACAGTTGATGACGCTACTATATTATCTTCGACTATTCGAAATTAAGTTCGAAAATTCGAAGTAATATTCAAAAAATCTGTTAATTTGTCGAACTTAAAAATTGTTTTGCTTTCACTCGATTCACTCACTGTATACTACTTGAATTGAATCACACAAACACTCTCATTACTTGTTTCGTTTGAATTGAGTATTGACTAACATTCCTTATTTTCAAATATACTATTCATTTCATTCATAAAACAATGAGTGAGTCAAACACAGTGTTTGAAAAAAATCAAATGTTTTAATTTATTATTTAAGTCACTCATGCAGGGCTCTAAACTTTACCATTTTAATGAAAGATTAAACTTATTTAAGGATGATATTTACTGCTTACTTGAATACTTAAAATTTGCATATAAACCGCAACCGAAATATGAAACATGAGCACTACGGTTACCGATGTTTTAGAAATAATTGACTAAAACTGAATACCTGGCATGTCACCAATGTGTATCAGACATATTGGACAGGTATACAGAAACCAGACATATCCAATCGCATAAATTAAGCTAAAATTGTCGCGTACTGTGAAACATTGCTCCCAGATATTAAATCTTTCAGTATTTAAGAAAATTACCACTAACATAAACGTCTATAATACAATACAGAAAAATATTCATTTCTTTTAAATCTACCTTTTAATATTCTCTTTAACATTGCACAATAAAATTTTCAACTTATAATCTACATTGAAATCTTAATAAAAACGCTTATAACATTAACTATATCTGTAACTAGATTTTCTTTAAGCAATTTAACTAAAGGAAACAAAAATGGCTACTTCAGAGTTTAAACAATAAAAAAACTTTACCGACATAGAAAAATAAAACTAAAATGTAAAAGATCAATTTTGTTAATGATGTTCTTTACTTTGTTACCGATGCAGCACCAATAATGATGATGATTGGAAAGTGGTGATGGATTTAATGTTCACTACTTACAATGAAGCCAATAATGCTTTTGTTTGCTGCTGGATATGCATTGTCAATATGGGTTTGTGAACAAACATACATAAGAATAAAGGGAAATAACTACAAAATACATAAATATTTATATTCATACACATAAACATGCAGTAAAAGATGTGCGACGATGTTGTTTTTGTAAATATTGTTTGCTGATGGTGGTGATGGTGATGATGATGATGACGATGACGACGATAGTAAAGATGACTGCATTGTCGCACGTAAAATAGCTTATCACGTGCCACAACATCAAAGCCCTGGCTTTATAAGTCAAAAATAATGACAATGTAGGAACAACACGTATTTGAGTATGTTATTTTACAGTTTACAATTTTAAACTGTAGCATAAGTGGTATCAAAGTATATACAACACATATCCAAACATACATGCATACTTACTTATGGCTACATACTTTATAAAATTTTTTTTCTAACTAACAAAACTACATCATTACCACAGCAACAGCAAATAGCATACTCCCTCACATATTCGTTTACTTGGTTTCAAGTCAGTCTTCCATCTGATATAAATACTAAATCCAAAGGATTTTTTTTTACGAAATTTTTGTAGAAAAAAATAAAATAGAAAAATCCTTAAAAAAAACCTGAACCAGCTAAGTTTTACAACACAAGCATTAATAGTTCATGGTATGAAGTTTTAGTAAAACTAAAACTACAAAACAGATATAACTATAACGCCTTCAAAAAAATGTTGAGAAAAAATAGGAAACTTTCAGCTAACAATACGTTTTCGACACACAAAGATATACATACATATGTATATGAGCATTATCCTGCACCTGTATAGTAAATGTGTTTATGTACATAAGTATCTGGACTAAGAGTGCAGAATATTCGTACTTGTATGTGTTAAAGTATTACAATTTTACAAGGTAACATGACATACATAATATATATATTCAACTACGCTCAAAATTAAAAATGAGTAATTTACACGAGCAAATATTTCTTTAATTTTAGAGCCCTTTAGTAATATAACGGAAAAACGATTTGACTAAAAACGCCACTGTCATAGTGATATAGACAAGAAAAAGTGAAGAAATAGCTATCTAAACTCCTTTGGACAATTTTTGCTAGGACCATTAGGTGAAAAGTTACACTCATTTAGGAAAAACCTTATATGACCAAAATGTACAACTTTGAACCCCTTTAAATCCGGCAGTTCTTCACCGATTGAGCTCAAAATTGGTGTCTGGCCTACTATTCAATCGGAAGACATCGGTTTTAAAAGTTGAGACACTTGACACGATATTTCCCATATTTACATATATTACAAGCCTTATATACATACGTATACTTAATATGTAATTATTATAACACTTATACGCAAAATGTTCACAACATTAGAGCAAAATGTAAACATAAAGCGATAATGAAATTTTTGAATATTAATACTCAAATTCGAATTAGCATAGGAACTAATACTTCAGAATTACAGAAATTCCCTAGAACACAAAATAAATTTAAGCTTTAAGATTTTAAGTTTTTTTACATGATGTTATAAATATTTGAGTGTACATATTTTAAAATACATATATAAACGCACAAGCATATGAATGCTAAAAAATGGATCTATAACAAAAGTTTAGCAATTTAATATTCTAAAACAACTGCAGTCAAAGTAAGGTACCTAATATATGATACTATACTATGTGAGACGAGAGTATGTCCACTGATATTAAATAAGGGGGTGTATTTATAATTGATCATTATTATACTATAGCGATCTCTATTAAATGTTTGAAAACATTTTAGTTATGTTAATAATTCATCAATTTATACTTCCTCATTTTCACATATGTCCATCCATATCGTACAAGAGATAATATTGATACTATTAGTGGCAGTTTTATAAAATCATAACAAAACTCAATTGACTAATGAAGTGTTTTTATAAGACCGAAAGTTGGAACTACAATTGTTAATAAATATTCCCTCGGAGGCATGTTACCTCATCTTGGTGTTATTGAAATCCCGGGAAATTTGAAATAATTTTACATGGGGTCAAAACAGATACCACGGAAACCGCTAGTCCGCAGGTCAGGGTTTCGGACTTTGTCTTGTCCTTGTTTTTGAAGAGGTTACTTTGTGGTGCACGTGGTAGCTGTGTTCGCGGGAAGAGAACATAGGTTAAAAGACTGATGCACAGTAAAGTCTATAATTCGGAATATATTCGGTATTTGCCGAGAAAACAGATACTCCGCAGAGGAGTGACTATGGTACTTAGCGTTATAAAAGAGTTGGTGTTATATGTATGTGATACAGGATGAATTTAGGGATATACGGATCATACCCGCCCGTATACCTAGAGTGACTGTGTCGTATGTTTTTCTCTATGGGTGTGTTGAATGAATGAGAAGTGTGTAAGGTTGCATTTTCCTTCCTTGTCCGCGTATTTTCAGGGTTTACTCTCTTCATAGCAGATTTACAACAGTGTGTTCTCTTTGAGTAAGAACAAGGTGTTGGCTTACATATTTGATGTATTCGTATTTCGGTTTACCGAATACGTCTCTAGGTGCTGTCGCCGACTCAACAGAGGCCATCCCATCTGCATGGTTGTAAACGGAAGGGATGCTTTTACATCTCGAAACTTATGCAACGAAGCAGCAATTGTCAGAGATTTGACAGCACGAGTACTTGATCAAAGTGCTTGTACATGGACAGAACCATGTACAAAAATTGACAATGGCATGTAAGAAGTACAAATGGGCAGTGGTGAGTCGTCTAATCAGCTTACCCACGGCAGGTGTTCACGTAAAGCACTTCGACTTCTTCTCAATAAATATAGACAATGATCAGCATAGAGCCAACAATTCTATATGTACTTATTTAACAGGATTATTATAAGAACAATGATATAGTTCCTCATATTCTCTGGTGCATCAATTGAAGAAAATAAGGAGTTAATTTTTTTTTTGTTTTTGATGAGATGGAAAGTTTTGATGATTAGGACTAAGATAACTTTAGTATTCAGAGCAGAAAAATATACCTACAAGATCGGTTTTCAAAACAAATCATTCTTTTTGAATAATTATAAAGTGGCCCACTAGTAAAACATGAATATTTGTATGTTCACACGTTTGTGTACATAGCTGCTACACGTTTCTATGCATGGCTCAATGTTTTTGTATGACGAAAAATAAAATAGTAAATCTAAGTTCTACAAAATATATACATACATATACAGATAAATATTCCCATATAGGACGTTTTTTTGTTTGAACTCTCAAAAAATAGCAGTAGAAAATATTGAAAACCAGTTTAAATATTAACAAAATTTTGCATCAGTCAGGCTTATATTACAAAAATTCATCAGTTTTTAAGGACAGAAACAATTTTTTCTTTATTCTTAATTTTAAACAAAAGAAATATCCTTTACAAAGTACTTTATTTGTAATGCAAACAAATTTTGTAATTTACAACGAATATCATAAATGTTTCTTTGAACCAAGGAAATAGAAAAAATTCCTTAATAAATTTTAATAGATCTTAATATTATCCAGTATTGGAAATCTCTTTCATAAACAAGTAAAAGTGTTATATTCGGCTGTGAAGAATTTCATATACCCACCATCAAACCGTATGCCGTAAAAGGAATGCATCAGGGTGATATTTGGAATATGGCTTATTTGGAATATGGCTTAATTTTTAAAAATCAAATATTTTAGTTCAATTTTAAAGCGTGAGCGTATGAGTAATATTCTGAAGAAGACCTTTATATGCGTCAATTATGAACCGATACTCATAAAATTTTGTACATAGATTTCGTTTGTATAGAACTTTTTTATGCCAAATATCAGCGCAATACTCATATATTAAATAAGGAAAACTCCTATTTTAATAACCAAAACTCTTTCCTGAAGGGAACCTTTTATAGGGGCTAGGGTTAGTTATAGATCAGTCCTCATTAAATTTGTAATGAATAATTATGTTCCTAAGTATACACTTTATTATATCGATTTTCATCGCTGTACTAGTAATTTTCTGAATTTTCTTCATCAAATTTTCTAAAGAGGATCTTATATGGGGGTATGGCAAATTGTTAAATTGTTAATTTCATTGCTTTACTCATATTTTTAAGTAATGAGCGTTAAAGCCATTTCCTGAAAGGGACCCAGTAGGGGGAGTAGGGTCAATTTTGGACCTATCCACATAAAAGTTGGTAAAGAGATTTTTTGTGTAACATTTTATTGCTATATTCGTATATTTTAGCCAGTAATGAGCGTTAAAGTTATTTTCAGAAGGGAACCTTATATGGGAGGTAGGGTCATTTATGGGCCGATCTTAAAAAAAAATTGTTAGAGCGATTTTGATTCGTCAGAAACTTACTTATACCGAATTTCATCGCTATACTCTCATTTTAATGCCAGTAATTAGTGTTAAAATCATATTCAGAAGGGGACCTTATATGGTGGGGTGTGGGGTCATTTATGGGCCGATCCTAAAAAAATTGGTTAAAAGGTTTTGGTTCGTAAGAAACTTACTTATACCGAATTTCATCGCTATACTCGAATTTTTAGGCCAGTAATGAGTGTTAAAGTCATTTTCTGAAGGGTACCTTATATAGGGGATAGGTTCATTTATGGGCCGATCCTAAATAAAATTGGTAGTTCGTAAGAAACTTACTTATACTGAATTTCATAGCTATACTCGCATTTTTGGGCCAGTAATGAGTGTTAAAGTCATTTTCTGAAGGGGAGCTTATATGGGCGAAAGGGTCATTTATGGGCCGATCCTAAATAAAATTGGTAGTTCGTAAGAAACTTACTTATACTGAATTTCATAACTATACTCGAATTTTTGGGCCAGCAATGAGTGTTAAAGTCATTTTCTGATGGGGTGCTTATATGGGGGAGGGGGTAGGGTCATTTATGGGCCGATACTAAAAAAATTGGTAGAGAGGTTTTGGTTTCTAAGAAACTTACTTATACCGAATTTCATCGCTATACTCGAATTTTTAGGCCAGTAATGAATGTTAAAGTCATTTTCTAAAGGGGACCTTATATGGGGGGTAGGGTCAATTATGAATCGATCCTCAAAAGATTTGGTAGAAAGATTTTGGCTCATATGGAACTTATTTATGTCAAATTTAATCGCAATACTCGTACTTCTAAAGCTGTTATGCACGTTAATGCTGTTTTTTACGATATGGGGGCTATCCGAAAAAGTGGACCGATATTGCCCATTTTCAAAGCCAAACAAACCTTAGTAATAGAGAATATTTGTGCAAGATTTCTACTGTCTAGCTCCTCTTGTGTGGTCCCTATCGTGATTTCAACAGACAGACGGACGGACATGGCTAGATCGTCTTAGAATTTAATAAGGACCCGGAATATATACTTTTATGGATCTATGACCAATATTTCGATGTGTTACAAATGGAATGAAAAAATCAATATACCCCCCATCTTTTTTTATGATGGGTATAAAACAAAATAATTTTAGCATAATTTTCAAAGAAATTTAAAAATTGCTAAAGACCTGATTTCCTTTTGAAGATATTTATTTTCAGATTCCCAAAAATACTATTTAATATATGCAACTAACAATCTACAGACTAATTATTATATGAAAATTCTTTTTTAACAGACTACAACTACTTACCATCCTATATGCTTAAATGTAGCATGGAAATATATTTCTTTATTTGCAATTGTGGGAAGTACTTTGTATCCATGGCAGTTGCAAACATAGTGTTTGTAGTACATACATAGTTTGCTGGCTTTAGTGACAGATGGTTTTGAGTTAAGTCACAAATATTTATGGAAAAAAAATCGGATTTTATCATACATATGAGTAGTAGGAAGGAGCTGAAATAAAGGTTAAATTATCGAGGTTTTGTCATCATTTAACACTATTTAGTGTGAAACACACATGAGGAAACACCGAAATCTTGAAAACTAATAGCTGAAGAATAATTTGAAATGTTGTCTCCATATAAACAGGATCTATCTAATTGTCATGACTATTCGACGTTTCGTATAGTATTAAATATTTCTAGTTTTGTCTGCACAAGTATGTGCCAATAATTTCAAAACAGTAAAAATTCCAAAAAAGAAAAATTCTCAAGCACACTTTTCATTATGGTACTTACATACTAAAATTTTAGAAATGAAACTAGCTTATGTCGTACCATATGCATAACAACTTTAAAGTTGGATAAGATAAGCTCAATTTTTGGAAATTTTATTTTCAGCAAATAGTGGTATAACGTCTGGAAAAGTTAAGTTTCGTCTTAAAAAGTAAAATCTAATTAAATATCACGTTTTTATACCCTCCACCACCATCAGTGGTGATAGAGGGTATATATAACTTTGTCATTCCGTGTGTAACACCAAGAAATATTCATCTGAGACCCAACAAAGTATATATATTCTGGGTCCTTATGAAATTCTGAGTCGATTTAGCTATGTCCGTCTGTCCGTCCGTCCGTCCGTCTGTCTGTCTGTCTGTCTGTCTGTCTGTCTGTCTGTGTAAAACACGCTCACGTTAAAACGAAGCAATATAATTTAACCAAATTCACCCAAAACATTCATTATTATCCGGTACAGTTTGGTATTGAAAATGAGCAAAATCGGTTCGCATTGGGAAAAGTTATGAATTAAAATTTAAAACAACCTCGAAAAAAATAAGCATTTTTTACACATTCTGATGTAATTTTCTCGAAAACTATACAAGATAATTTCATGAAAGTCATCATACATTCGTTTCTACACAAGATATTTATTTCTGCTGAAAATTGCCAGCATCGGTCCATAATTTCATATACCTCCCATACAAAAGTGCATATTCCCGGAAAATGAGTTTTTTGTTAATAACTTCCGTCAGAATGTTGATATCTTCACAAAATTTTACAAATTAAAATCTTATATTAATAGAATTCATTGAGGGAAAAAATTCTCTGGATCGGTCCATAATTGGACATAGCTCCTATACAAGGTCCCCTCCCGAAAATCACTTAAACGCGCATAACTCATTACTAAATTAAGATATCCATATAAAATTTGGAATAAGTATTGCTCACATGCACAGAAATATTACTGTGAAATTTTTTTCCGATCGGTCCATAACTGGTCATGGCTCTCATACAAGGTCCCCTCCCGAAAATTACTTAAACGCACATAACTCATTACTAAATTAAGATATCCATATAAAATTTGGTACAAGTATTGCTCACATATACAGAAATATTATTATGGACGTTTTTTTCGGATCGGTCCGTAATTGGTCATAGCTCCCATACAAGGTCCCCTCCAGAAAATCACTTAAACGCACATAACTCATTACAAAATATTGATATATATACATTTAGCACAAATATTGCTCTTATATACATCAATTACACTATAAAATTGTTTTGCAATCGGTCCATATTTGGTCATAGCTCCCATACAAGGTCCCCTCCAGAAAATCACTTAAACGCACATAACTCATTACAAAATATTGATATATATACATTTAGCACAAATATTGCTCTTATATACATCAATTACACTATAAAATTGTTTTGCAATCGGTCCATATTTGGTCATAGCTCTCATACTAGGTCCCCTCCAGAAAATCACTTAAATGCACAATATTCATTACCAAATAATTATATAGATACAGAATTTTGAAATTTTGTCTTTATATATGTACATAATTGGTCATAGCTCACATACAAGGTCCTTTATTGAAAATCTCTTAAACGCACATTTCTCATTACCAAATAAAGCTATTGATACAAAATTTGGCACAAATATTAGTTTTGTGTACAAAAATTATATTTCAAGATTTTTTCACGATCGGTTCATAGCATGGGTGCGGTCGGTCCCATACATGTTTCCCTTCAGAAAATCACATAAATACTCATAACTTATTACAAAATTAAATAAATCTTGGGATTTTTTCTATTTAAGACATGAGAAAACTTATTTCTACAAATATTTGATCAATTAGAAAAGTATTAATATAAAAGTAGCTGGTGGAGGGTATTTTAGATTCGGCTCAGCCGAATATAGCACTCTGACTTGTTTATAAAAAAATTTCTCTACTCTAGACATAATGCAATTTTTTCATTCATATAATCTTGAAGTCAAAAAACAATAAAGACTGAACAGTTGTAAACCTCGAGAATTAACTTCACCTAAACAATATTTAGGTTCACTATACTTTTTATAATCAAACACTCTTTCAGTAGTTTCTTTTTACTGAAAATGTCATTACAAACGCAATAATAATAATCTGAACCTACTCGCCTACACATAAGGATTAAAATGCATACAGATATAAATGACAGTTTTCTATAAAGAAAGTTTTACATGTATGTGTGTATGTTTATCTATACAAAATAATATTATGTCTTTGTGCATTCATTTGTGGATACAATTTTATTGCCATAAAATACTTAAAATATAATACGATAATTTACATCTTTGTTGGTAAATTATCCTTAAATAGCATTAAGAGAAATACAAAGGACTTACTTTAGTACTTGTGTATTCGGCGTAATGGTGTAAGTGACACTATGAGTGTAAAGATGAATTCTGGTTATAATGCAAACCACACAAAATGACACACTCCATTACATACATACATAGATACTCCCCCACACTAACATATACAATAATGCTTATTCTGTGGGTTTGTATATACAAGCAAACAAATACATATACATATATTTACATTAATATGTTGCGTTAATATTAATAATGTAATGTAACTTTAGAAATTGGTTAAATAGTTAGTGTTTTAGTCATTTATGTATGAACAATTGTCATAAAAAATAATAATTTCTGTATGGGTGATTCAATTGCAATTGATTTTTAGAAATTCGGCATTGCCGAATATTATATATATGTATATACTCACCATCAAATCATAAAAAACAAAGTGAATTACGGTCTCCATATAATTGGACTGAATCTTAAAACAAATATAAACATCAGTATGAAAATAGGCGGTTCACTTATTGCACTTGGCCATATATGTATATACACATGATGTAAGAGTTTATATATAGTAAAACTGTGTTTTCAGATGGACAGATGGACATTGGTTACAAATTAAACTGGACCCAGAATATACATATACACTTTTGTGAATCTTAGACCAATATTTCGATGTGTTATTACGGAATGACAAAATCAATATACCACTGGCAAAATACATAAATACTTCAAATTACAGATCAAAGACCCATAAAAGTATATATCAAATGAATCTTATTAATAGAAAAATAATCTACTGACTGGTATTAGAAAATCAATTAAATCTTTATTAATCTATAATCTGCATAATAATATCATGATACAATAACAAACTGAGTACCCCATATGTTTGTTATTGTAAATATTATAAATTTATACAGGAAAAGAAAGGCCATAACATCAGGATGAGTATATAATATAAAGTGTTTGCCATTTCCTTGTATTCAACTTGCTATATAAAAGCAATAGCAAAACAAAAAGAGCAAAATCTACAACAACAAAAAAACAACATTAATGTTGATGAAGCTGTTGCTAAATTATGTCTAATGTCACTAAAATAATGTGGGTAAAATAGTTGGCATAGTTTAGACATTACGAGTAACTTTAAACATTAGCAACTGTATAAAACATATGCCATCTTACTAGAAACATATACACATACTACATCGTACACATTTCTCATAACAAACTATTGTTGTATTTGTGTCAATGAAATGTTGTTGTATAAAAGTGTGTATTTAGAATAAACAAATGTACACACATGAGCCTACTACCCAGCCGTTCGAGGTCTACAACCCGATATAATGATTCTACTAATCATTATATGTTATTTATTTATGATTACAGTATTGGCTATGTTACAGATAATAAACACATCTCATTTCGTTTCCAAATGAAAACTAGACTATAGTTTTAAAATAAAAATATTTTATAATGAGTATAATCAATCATTGATTACTCGTAGCAGCTGAATACATATTATATTAACTATTATATCAGCTTAACTTTTGGCGAAAAAATCTATTTAAAAGTAATACATTTACTCTTAATAAAACTACTGGGTTATTAACAGGACAAACATATATTCGTACAAATATGTTCTCTATTTTTTTCCCTCACACATGTTTAGAAAATATATCTTCATTGTGTGGTAATATAGAGAAATATAGAGAAATTTATATGTCAAACAAGATGGTCACACAAATATATTAACTAACTATTAGAGGCAAAAATAGAAAACATATGTATGTATTATATTTCATAATAAATACATAAGTATATCTCAACTCGTGCATGTGAAAATCTTTGGAGAAGCAAAATAATTAAATAATTTAGACTGCAATTAAAAAATGTAGTGTTATATTTGGTGTTATATTTGGCCATACCGAATCTTATATACCCACCATCAAATCATCCTTATTAATAAACTTTGATATTATCGAATCAATTTTCTCATTTATTAGATCTATGTTGAAATTTATCACCATATGTCGTTATTAATATGACATCAGGGAAATATTTGGAAGTGGGTCTTTAATACAGGCTCTAGTATAGACTGTGCTCTTCCGAATTAAAAATATTATTTTTTTGGTTATATGGAGGGTAGAGTCAATTATGGACCTATCCTGAGGTTTAAAGTAATTTTCTGAAGGAAACCGATAATGGGGGTTTGATCAGTTCCTATAAAACTACCGTTAATGGGAAGAACTTTCGAGCCATAGATGAGCGTTAAAGTTATTTTCTGAAGAGAATCTTATAGAAGGGTCAATCGTAGACCGATCTTTATAAACTATTGAACATAAAGTATGTTTCGTAAAGAAGTTGTTTATTCGAATTTCCTCGCCTAAGTCGTAACTTTAAGCAACTAATGAGAGTTAAAGTAATTTTACTGAAGTGGTCATTTATCGATTCATTTTCATCAAAGTCGGTAGGAAGATTTCAGTTCCTATAAAACTTGTGTATGTTGAATTTCATTATCTATTCATATTTTAATGTCAGTAATGAGCATTAAAGGCGCCCTTATACTGGGTGTGGGGTCAATTATGGACCAATACTTCTAAAATTTAGAACGATTTTTGTTCATTCAGATGTAGGGCAGGGGTCGTACAAAACTTGTTTATGTGAAATTTCACCTAGTCGTATTTGAGCGTTACATACAGTAATGAGCGTTAAAGTCATTTTCTGAGGGGGACCTTATATGGTGGGTGGGGTCAATTATAGACCGATCCCCATAAAATTTGATAAAAGGGTTTTTAGCTAGCACAAAACTTGTTTATGTAGAATTTCACTGCTGTAATCGTATTTTTAAGTCAGTAATGAGCTTTAAAGTAATTTTCTAAAGGGGACCTTATAGGGGGGTAGGGTCAATTATAGGCTGATCCTCATAAAATTTAGTTGAGAGGTTTTGGCTCATAAGGAACTTGTTTATGTCGAATTTCATCGCTGTACTCGCAATTTTAAGCTAATAATGAGCGTTAAAATAATTTTCTGAGGGGGACCTTATATGGGGGATAGGATCAATTAAGGACCGATCCTTAATGACAAATGTTATTGCTATGCTTCTTAAGGTCAGATATAAGCATTAAAGTAATTTTCTGAAGGGGACCTTATATGGAAGGTAGGGTCAATTATGGACCGATCCTTATAAAATTTTACGAAGAGATTTAAGGTCCTATAAAATATGTTCCTGTCGAATTTCACCGCTATAGATTATTTTTTTTAGGCAGTTATGAGCGTTAAAGTAATTTTCTGAAGGGGACTTTCTATGGGGGGTATGCTAATCCTTATAAAATTTTACTAAGAGATGTAAGTTTCCATAAAACATGTTTGTGCCGAATTTCATCCCTATTGATGCTTCTTTTAGCCAATTATAAGCGATAAAGTCATTTTCTGAAGGGGGCCTTATGGGCGCTAGGCGAAATAGTGGACCGATATTGCCCATTTTTAATACCAAGCAAACTGCATCAACTAAAAGTATCTGTGCAAAATTTCAGCTCGCTAGCTGCCATTTGGACTCTATCATGTTTTCAACAGACAGTCGGACATGGCTAGATCGTCTTAGAATATAATAAGGACCCAGAATATTTATACTTTTATGTGTCTTAGACAAATATTTTAATGTGTTACAAACGGAATGACAAAAATAATATAACCCCCATCTTTTTTGATGGTGGGTAAAAAACAAGTGTTATATTCGGCTATGAAGAATCTTAAGCACCCTCCACCAGTAAGCTACTTTATATGACACCCTATCTAAATATTTTTAGATACGTATTGAATATATTGTGAAAATTTAAATTTTGCTTCCGTAATGAGGATGCTATCATTTAATACCTTTATACATCTATGAAGATAATTTGGATCAAGTCCATAACAAATGTATGCACTTTTTATGTGAGATATTACCAATTATTGGCCAATCAGAATATACAATGACGGATTTTATCATTATAAGTATATTTATGATATATTGATGAAATATGACTTAAGGAAGTGGACCTTATACGAGGGCTATGACCAGTTATCTAGTAATCAGAAATTTTTTTTCAGAACGATATATGTATAAACAAGTATCGAATATTATTCGAATATTAATCGCATTTAAGTGATTTTCGGAAGTGAACGATGACTGAAAAACTGAAACGATGACTACTTTAAATACATTTATGACGAATTTTTTACCGATATCTTCGTTCAGTAATGAAATTTGCGGGTTTACGTGGTTATCGGAAGTGGGCCCATTACTCCTTGGGAAAAAAATAACGTGTGACAAAATTCATCGAATTATCTTCTGTACACAGAGGAAAAAAGTATGCACGTCTGGTACCAAATTGACACCAAATTTTTCAATAACATCCGTTGTCCAGTATATACATTAACAAACGTTGTATGCTCTAAATGCGTTGTAAATAGTGAGCTTAGCACGTTTGTTAACACTTAGACAATGGATGTGCATAAAGTTTAGATTGCGACAACGAATTGTTGCAATGTTGACAAAGTTGCATGGTCTACATTACATGTTGTTTTATATACTTGACAACGGATGTTATTGAAAAATTTGGTACCAATTTGGTACCAGGCGTGTATATTTTTTTCCTTTGTGTAGCTTCGAAGAAATCTCCTCGAGAATTAGTGAAAAAACGTAATTTTTTGCGAGCTAGTCTGAAATTTTTATTCATAAAACTTTACGTTGTGAATCGATTTTGCTGATTTTCAATACCAAACTGCTTAGGTCAATAATGAATATTTTCTTAGTTTTAACGTTAGCGTGTTTTAGACAAACAGACAGGCAGACGGATGGATGGATAGACAGAAAGATATAACTAAATCGACTCAGAATTTCCAAAGAACCCGGAATATGAATGATGAATATTTCTTGGTTTTACACAAAGAATGACAAACTTATACATATATCCATCTATCACAACTGATAGTGGTGGAGGGTATAACAATCTGTCTGCAAGTGGTGACCTTCAACTACTTCTATTACTAGTATTTTTCCATAAATACTCTAACCCTGTTTGTATCAGTGTCTGCCGATCTAGTACTAGTGGCTTCATTTATCGCTTCATTTCCTGCAGAGAAAGTTAAAATAAAATTTATGAAAGCTCCAATTAACTAAAGATACTTCACATTATGTGATTTTGTGTGGACTTTATAATTTAATAATTTGTATACCCACCATAAAAGAAGATACTGCTTTTGTCATTCCGTTTGTAACATATCAAAATATTAGTCGAAATAGTCGTATTAGTCGTTGATCGGTCTATTATTGACCCTACCCCATGATGTTCATGTAACTATCGATATACGATAATAAAATTCAGTATAATGATTAAATCGTGGTCAACTAACAAAAGGTCATATATAGGGCTAACTTCCGAAAATCATTTAAAATTTATGCACAAGCTTTAATGGTGGATATATAAGATTCGGCAGAGCCGAATATAACACTCTTACTTGTTTTTATTGTTAAAGCATACTTTTATAGTAAACTAAATTCGGTCCACAAAAAGTAATTAACACAGCTCTCATTTTTCGCAGCACAAATCTTTCAATCTGTCAGAAATTCTCTTTATATTAAATTGATACATATTGGAATAAACATAAATACTATTATATGAAAATAAATTATTTAATTTCCTAATAATATCGAGATAATTAATATTTTCTATTTGCCATAGATACATTAATATTATTGGAAATAGTCGAACGTAGTCAATATTGTTTATTGATTTAAGTGTCGTGAATAATATTTTTGTTGTCTTTTTATACCCTACACCACTAAAGGCTATAAGTATCATGCATTTGTGCTGATATGTAATTCGCCAACAGTTATTTAGTAAGTTATAGGAATTAGCTTTTATATTAGTCCCCAACAGACGCTCTGGAAATAACAAGGGTGGGTTACCATATGATTGGGAAAGCTATAGAGATTTTTTATTCCGTTTGTAGCACATCGAAATATTGATCGTAGACCCAGAAAAGTATATATGTATACACATTTTGCTTCTTTATTAGATTCTGAGACGTTCACCATATGCATCTGTCTATTGAAAACATTATCAAGCGTATCAAATTGTCTATAAATATTTTCTATTGATGGGTATATACAAATCGGTCTAACCGAATTTAACATATTTACTCATTTTGTTTATTTCTTTCTGCCACATGTTGTATTGTTATAAATTTGCTGTTAATGATGGTCAATGTTTTAACCTCTAAGTGTTTTTTGTTTGTATTCCCTGAGGGTTTTTCCTCGAATCGATACAAGCACGCAAAAAAATTTTATATGAAATACTTTGTCTGACCTTGATATAAGAAAATAGAAAAATATCGAGAACAAAATTGTTTATGCCGTTATTGTTGTAAATCATATTAGTTGCATGCTATTTGATTATTTAAAGAAAAATGAAAAAAGAAAACTTTGTCATAATAAATTAGATTTTTAATAATACTGTTAAGTGCACAAAATTAATTAACATGAGTTGGTAGTAATTATTTATTTGTTTTCGTAAAACGCATATGCAAATGTTTACATAATTGTTTTGTTAAAATGTTGCTAAATATCTTTAAGGAATATTTGGAATTGTGTAAGAATTTATAAAATTTATAATTATACTACATACATACATACATACATACATACATACATACATCATACATACATACATACATACATACATACATACATACATACATACTACATACATACATACATACATACATACATACATACTACATACATACCTACATACATACATACATACATACATACATACATACATACTACATACATACATACATACATACATAACATACATACATACATACATACATACATACATACATACATACATACATACATACATACATACATACATACATACATACATACATACATACATACATACTACATACATACATACATACATACATACATACATACATACATACATACATACATACATACTCATACATACATACATACATACATACATACATACATACATACATACATACATACATACATACATACATACATACATACATACATACATACATACATACATACATACATACATACATACATACATACATACATACATACATACATACATACATACATACATACCTACATACATACATACATACATACATACATACATACATACATACATACATACATACATACATACATACATACATACATACATACATACATACATACATACATACATACATACATAAATACATACATACATACATACATACATACATACATACATACATACATACATACATACATACATACATACATACATACATACATACATACATACATACATACATACATACATATAAAAATCGATTCAGGATTCTTTGTTCTTAACGTGACTAACCTCGGAGTTATGATCGATATCTAGCACAAAAAGTATACCCTTGGGTCCAGTTTCTTATTGAAAGACATCCCATTTCATCACATCAAGATATTCCAATATACGCACATTAACCAATTAGTGCCTATTTTTCTAGTAGACTTTGAGAGCATCGAAAGATCGCTCTTTTGACCACTCCCTACTTATCGTCATCCTAGTTCCAAGTTCTTCGGGTGACAGCACATAATTGATATGCTAACCTCATCAATATTGCGCCAATGCTAAACTCATAGCTTACGCTGTCTGTTGATTCGTATTCCCTTAGAAGCGATTGTGTAGTCCACTAACTTATTATTGACCAGCTCCTCTAACTTGCTGTGCTGGTTTATTGGAATTTTACCTTCAGATTACTGACACCATATACTGCAGAGCAAACTTTGGAGTAAAATGGCTGTTCTTCTCTTTTCACTGTTTACCTCCTTTTTCCTCGTTTTTGGGGCTTCTTACCTTACCTTCGAGGTTGATTTCGGAATATCTTGCGTGAGGTATAACATAGCTTCTTCTAAGTTTTTTTTTTTCAGTTTTCGGACACTATCTGCCGTAGGTATTAAGGGAGGTATATTTCACGGCTCACTACGATTTCCCGAAGTATCTTCTCCAACTTCCTCCTTTGAGCCCCAGGTTTTAGATAGCTTATCATAGCAATCACTCAACTATTTCATCATTCATTCTACTTAATCATTTTTGATGATCTTGTTATTATCATCTGAGGATTCAGAGTCGGAACCCCCATATAAAGGCTGGAATTGATTAGAGCTCTCTCCAAATACGTACATCCTTTTCTTCCACAGTTTTTCCAAGACATGTGGTACAATTGGCACATTCTCCACTTCGGAGGCCAAGTAACTCACTTTCGTAGTAGTCTATTACTTACGATTCCAGAATGATGAGTCTCACTTTCTGAGTCGATTAGGGTATGTCCGTCCGCCCGTCTGTCTGTGTAACCATGTGCGCAAGCTACAAGTCGCAAATTTCAAGATAATTCGATAAAATTTATAACCACCGCCCATGTAAGAAGAACTGTCGATCTTATAGTTACTGGAAGCTTACTTTCGATATCATAACATATAGTTAATTCTGAAAACTAAAACACTTTTTAAATAAAATCACGCGATTAGATAACTTTGTATTCTAGAAAAATAAAATTTTCAAATCACCATTATCCTTTTTCTGGAAAGCATAAAAATTTTAACATTGGGTATTTCCTTTTATAATGTAATCACTGTTGGGAACCTTAAAAATTTATATTGCTCCATATCAATTACAACCGAAATATACGTAAGTTGCGGTAATTTTTACACCCAAAAAGAAGGATTGTCGTCATTTGAGTAAATTATAAGACATGTCCTTCTACATACAGCAATTACGTGGCATGAGTAAAATAATGTTGAATATCTTGTTATTTATTTAATACATTTTTTTTCCATGTCATCTTTAAGAACCCACTCTCGGCATCTGTTTATAGCATTTGTACATTTCATTTAAGTTCTTATGATTATACACATTATTATCTAAATCCTTTAGGCTTTTACAGTCTTGTCCATAATGACACTTGGTCAGGGTGATAAATAAACAAATCAAAAAAAAAAGAGAAAAGGAGAAATAAAAAAAACATTTTATAGAAATGGTAGAAATATAAAGAAAGGACTCGTCCAGTTACACTATATCATCATCACCCGCTTTAACCATAAAACATACTCAAACATTTATATTTCTGCACATAACTATACTAACATATAAATAAAAGTATACAAATGTATGTATGTAGCTTTGTTTGTTTGTATATTTATGAATGAAAGAGGGGGTTCTATATAAATGAAGTATAATAATGTGTTGTCTTGTAGTCAACATAAAAAAGTTAAATCAAATACAAGTCCAAGATGAAAAATAAGGAACTAGATGAGAAAAACAAACGTTATACAGTGTGTAGATTTTATGACCTTTTCCGTTTATTTCCCAAGAGGCCGATAAAAAATGAACATTTCCTCTACTCGTATTTTTTTTTTTTTTTTGCAAGTTGTTTCTTTCATTGTTTTTATCGTAATGCAGTGTGTCAAAGATTTACTGTTCAAATCCCAGTAACAAGAATCACTTCTTTATTTTTTAACACTTACAATAATAAAGCAACCGGAATATATAAAATGTTGTATATGTGTAGTTAAAAAAGAAACTTAAACTTTTAAAATTAGAGTTGGTCAAAATATGGGGTATGTCCATGGGAGGTTAACTAAAGTATGTTGTTATTTTAAATTTCACGTTATTTTAAAAATGTCAATATTGACAGTGGATATTTTTGTATTAGAGGCATATTTTAAAATAACTTAAACATTGCTTTGAGCAAATGGTCATGTCCTTCCGGATTAAAAAAGTCTCTTAGTCGCTCGGTATATTTTAAGGTGGGTCAATATTTTTTTGCATTACAAACATCAGCACAACCGCATAATACCCTCCCCACTATGGTGGAAAATAATTAAAATAATATGAAATTATAATAATAAAAAATTTTGTATATCTTTCATATAAATTACACAGACCAACGAAATCATAGTTTGCAGAATCTATTAAAACCGATTCAACTGATTTTAATGTATTTTTAGCTGCAGAAACCGAATCTGATATCTGCTTTTCTCTGTCAATCAAAATTTTCTCGCATAATGGCATTGAATATTTAGTAACATAATTATAAAAATATATTTACGCTTAAGGGTTAATTTCGATTTTTTTCGATGTCACCATAAATACGGGTCTTTATTATATATTTTTCCTAAGTTTCATTTAAATCGATTGAAAACAAAATAATATTTATAGCCTACACCAATTTTTGAGATAATTTGATGAAATTTGGAACGTGCGATATTGAAAATGTTTGAAATCGGTCCATTATTTCACCTAGCCCCCATACAACCGGACCTCCCGAGAGGGCTTTTGACCTCATAATTATACCCTACACCATAATAGTGGGGAGTGTATTATGCGTTTGTGCTGATGTTTGTAACGCCCAAAAGTATACCAATCGACTCAGAATCACTTTCTGAGTCGATTTAGCTATGTCCGTCTATCCGTCTGCTCGTCTGTGTGTCCATGTAAACCTTGTGCACACTCTACAGGTCGCAATTTTGAAGATTATTGGATAAAATTTCGTACATACTTTTCTTTTGAACCAAGAACGAAGCCTCGTTATAATCGGTCCAATATTTCGTATAGGCCCAATACAACCGTACCTCCGAAATCATAAATATGTTAAATGTTCTTGTATCACTTCAAAAATCGGCAAAACTTAGTATTATATAAGTCTTAATGACACTGATGATTTTCGTAATGATCGGGCCTCATTTGACCCTATCCCCCATATAAAGTTCCCTTCAGTAAATGACTTGATGGTAAAAATTTACTTATAAAGACTAATATCACGATGATATTCTTCATAAATAACTAATTTAGACATAAATTCCTCTACCAAAATTTATAAGGATAGGACCATATTAACTGTCCCCATTTAAGCCCTCTTGTTGAAAATCGTCCTTTTTTCAACAAATTGTTAAAATATTTCTGAATTAAGGTAAAAATGATATTAAATATTGTTAATAAAAATAATCAACATTTTTAACATAATCACTGGTATCATATAGTCGGCCATGCCCGACTATAAATTCTATCTCCACACAAATTGGCAAAACTTAGTTTTATGTGTCTTAATAATTCTGCAGATTTTCGTATAGATCGGAAAAAGTCCCCTTCAGAAAATGACTTGAATGTCCACAGTTTACATACATATAAACAATAGTATCATGATGAAATTTGGCACAAATAATTTTTATATGAACGTCAATCCCGACAATAAATTTTATAAGGATCGGCCGAAGTTTTGCCCTAGCCCCAATACAACCGTACCTTCCGATTTGGCCTTTTACCTCATAACTTCGTCAAATATACTACTATCCTTCGAAAAATTAGCACAATTAAATTTGATATAATTATAAATAACACTGGCGATTTTCGTAATGATCGGGCCTCATTTGACCCTAGCCCCCATAAAAAGTCCCACTCAGAAAATGACTTGAATCGCGATAATAAATCCCGCCAATAAATTTTATACGCATCGGCTCAATTTTTGCCCTAGACCCCATACATTTGAGCCTTTTATCTCTTAACTACGTGTAATAAACTACTATCTATCCAAAAGTCTCACAATGTGTTGATGTTTGTAATACTCAAAAATATGTATTTGTCCTTAAGTGTATCAGTCGGTTCGCAGTCACTTTTTGATTCAATTACGATATGTCCGTCTTTGTGCCCATATAAACCTTGTGTGCTTGCTTCAACTAGGCATTTTCATGATAATTTGTTAAAATTTGACACAAACTCTTCTCTGCATCCAATGTCGAAGGCTGTTGAATATACATAATAACTATGTTAAATATACTTGTATCTCATCAAATAGTCGAACAACTATGTTTTATAGAAAACTTAATTACCTTGCTGAATTTCATAATAATCAGGCCTTATTTAATATTATCTCTCATATAAATCCTTCCACGAAATTTTATGGCTTCTTTCAGTAAATCAGTTTTTCGTCAATAAATTTGGAACTAATGTAAAATGCAACATAAAGCTTTATTATTAAAAATAATATTTAATATTCGTAATTTTCTGAAGAGAAATTTTATACCAATATTGACCATTTTCAACACCAAACAACCTGTATCAACTAAAAATTTCTGTGGAAAATTTCAGCTCAAAATGTGGAAAATTGGTGTGTGATACGACACTTTTATTGTCATTTTCGGGATCTGCACACCAACTAATACTATGATTAGTGAAAATTATTTAAAGTGTTTATAATAATTTTAAATGATTCTTTATTTGTTAAGTAGTCTTTAAATTTTTGAAAAACAAGAAGAAACTTTAAATGTCGTCATAGATAATATGGAATGTATAGAGATGAACATTTCATCACATCATCACATGTGAAATAATAAACATTCTTTGTTTGTGTGGTCACATTGGCCACATTGTTCACAACTAGTAAACACTGGCCAACATCATACATGGGTAAACACATAGCGAGACAATGACAACAAAAATTTCTTTGCGTACGGAAATCACAACATTAATACAGTAAGCATCATATAAAATCATACATTCGTTAATGTTTTATTCTTATTACTTATTATTAAATCTGATCACATTGAGAATTGCTCAATCTTTAACTAACATATGTTCCTGCGTTTCAACGTCTTCTCCGCATGTTCTGTATTCGTCTGAATCCGTTCTTTCGACTTTTTATAGTTGTGTACGTAAACCTGCAAGTCCAGTCAGAATACGTAATACTGTCTCAATATTAGAAAAACAAACAAGTAGAAAAGTATAGTTGGGCATGGCCGACCATATGATACCCTACACCAAGAGTATATTTAAAAAAAAAAAATCGATATACTTTAAGGTAGGTGTAGGACCAATATTTTTGTGCGTTACAATTATCAGCACGCATAATACTATAGTGATGTAGGGTATAAAAATCATAAAATATTTATCATTATTATTTCATATGTATCACTTGTTTGTACGTATAAAATAGGGTGTTTCGAATGTACTTTTTCGACTAGACCTAGTGTCACAACATGGTTCTTTAAAGAATGTTCATTAATTTTTTCGATATCTTATTTAAAAATCCTTTCAATATATGTTTGCGCCGAGTTAATTTAACAACGTTCGTTTTCACTACAATATGTGAACTGTAATTTATTTTTATAAGAGAAATCTATAAGTACCATACCTTTTATTAAATATGTATATATAAAAGTTTTAATTTTGGAAAAAATTGTGATTTTGACGGCACATTAATGTCCTCTATACGCGTGTAGACTTACTCTGAACTATGCCAATCCCGTTAGCGTGAAGATTTTTTAAGAGGAGTCCAAAGTTATTGCGTTTTGTTTCTTTATACCCTCCATCAAAATAGATGGGGGTATATAAATTTTGTCATTCCGTTTGTAACACACCGAAATATTCGTCATAGACCCACAAAAGTATATATATTCTGGGTCTTTATTAAATTCTATGTCGATCTAGCCATGTCCGTCCGTCTGTCTGTTGAAAGCTCAAAAGAGTCCAAACGGAATGAGCTAGGAATTTTCCACAAATATTCTAAATAAGGTTTGTTTGGTGTTCAAAATGGGCAATATCGGTCCACGTTTTCGGATAGCCCCCATACGAGTGGACCCCCAAAAAACAGCCTTAACGGGCATATATGTTTGAAAAGTGTAACTATAGCGATGAAATTCAACATAAATAAGTTTTATATGATCCAAAAACTCCCTGCCAAATTTTATTAGGATCGGTAAAGAATTGACCCTACCCCCATATAAGGCCCCCTTCAGAAAATGACTTTAACGCTCATTACTCGCTTAAAAATACGATTATAGCGATGAAATTTGACATAAGTAAGTGTCTTACTATCAAAAATCTCTCTACCACATTTTATGTGGATCAGTTCATAATTGACCCTACCCCTCGTATTAGATCCCCATCAGAAAAAAACATTAACTCTAATTACTGGCTTAAAAATACGAGTATAGCGATGAAATTTGACATAAGTAAGTTACTTTCAAGCCAAAATCTCTCTGCCAAATATTATGTGGATCGGTCCATAATTGACCCTACCCCCCTATAAAGTCCCCTCCAGAAAATTACTTAACGCTCATTACTGGCTTAAAAATACGAGTACAGCGATGAAATTTGACATAAGCAAATCTCTTATGAACCAAAATCTCTCCATTGAATTTTATGTGGATCAGTACATAATTGACCCTACTCCCCATAAAGGTCCCCTTCAGAAAACGACTTTAACGCTCATTACTGGCTTCAAATTGAAATTTGACATAAGTAAGTCTTTTACGCGCCAAAATCTATCTACCAAATTTTGTGTTGTTCGGTTCATTATTGA
The DNA here is from genome assembly GCF_015586225.1 of Lucilia sericata. Taxonomy (NCBI): domain Eukaryota; kingdom Metazoa; phylum Arthropoda; class Insecta; order Diptera; family Calliphoridae; genus Lucilia; species Lucilia sericata. Next base: position 344,192 of record NW_023994196.1, read on the forward strand.
CCCTAGCCCCCATATAAAATCACCCACAGGAAATGACTGTAACGCTCATTATTGGATTCAAAATACAAGTATAGCGATGAAATTCAACTGAAGTAAGTTCCTTGCGAGCCAAAATCTCTTGACCAAATTTTATGTGGATCGGTCTATAATTGACACTACCCCCCACAAGGTCCCTTTCAGAAAATTACCCTAACGCTTATTACTGGCTTTAAAGTATGAGTATTGAGGTGAAATTCGACGTAAGTAAGTTTCTTATGAGCCAAAACCTCTCTACTGACTTTTGTGGGAATCGGCATATGATTGATCCCCATATAAGCTCATCATCAGCAAATTTTACATGATACTGAAAGATTTTACTGGTTTCATTTTACAATATTATTAAACAAAAGTTTAAGAAATCGATAATACTTAACCAGAGCTATAAAACTCTGGAGTGAATCGAATTTTTGATTGGAACTCATTTTGATTATATTTGGGACACACTCTTCCCTAGACTCAAGGATGAAGCATATTGAAAATGGTTTAATTCGGACAATTATTTATCTTAGCCCCCATACAATTGTACCCTTGGGTTCATAATTATGTTAAACGTAAACTAAATTCCTCTACCACAATATATAAGGATAGGTCCATATATACCTTTTCATCTCTTTCAGAAAATCACTGTTTTGTTAACAAATTGTTAAAACACCTTGGAATTAAGGTTAAAAATAACTTAAGTGCTTTAATATTAAATATAGTTAATCCACTTTTTAATATACACACAGGGTATCATATGGTCGAGCATGGCCGACTTTACATTCTCTTTTGTTTGTAATTGAAGTTTTGCCAATTACAATTACTTGTATTTGAAATACAAGTTTATTAATTACAGCTACTTGTAACTGTAATTTTGGTATTTCTAATTCCAAGTTACATGAACAAACAACACATTCACAATTACAAACAATTGTAATTGGAAATTCTTCAATTACAATTATATTATTGATAAAGTATCAATTACAATTACTTCATATGTAATTGTAATTAAAAATGTAACCATTGCCCCCCAAGGCCGCATTGTACCCTCTACTGTAAAATATTGAAGGGTTTAAGTACCCTCCAAACATTTTCTATTGCGGAAGTTACCCGTATGAAACTTCCAAACGTGCTAAAAGCTCGCCAGCAATGTTGCGGAAGTATAAGAATTCTTGTCACCAGTCGGGAAGAACTGATGCCGAGCTGGGGAACGTCTAAGAGTAACGTGGAAGATTCTTCTGGAAGACCCGCAGAAGAAACTTCTAGATGACTCTTGGAAGTAAGGTATTGCCAAAGACTCTTCTAGATGTAACTAGGAAGTCACTTCTTGAAGTGACTACTTAGTATCATCTAGAAGTGTTCATATCTTATCTTCTAGAAGATGAGTTTTCTCTTCATCTAGAAGATGAGTATTCTCTTCTTCTAGAAGATGAGTATTCTCGTCTTCTAGAAGATGAGTTTTCTCTTCTTCTATTTGTATACTCACCAAAATAAAATCTATAAAAATAAATCTAAATAAAATGAAATTTTATAGTTTTTATTGAAATAATTGAAATAAAAATAGTAGAAAAAATAACAGATTTAACAACTAATCTAAAAAAAGTAATATATGTACATTAGACCGACTCACAAAAAATGGTGCTTGAGTTACCCACCTCAAAATATTCGCTGTTATGTAATATGATGTTACCCAAAATATTTTCGGTTAAGTGTTGTCCATTCGTTTAAAGAAAAAATTCAATATTTTACCCAGCTTCTTTGTTATGTTTTATAATGGTTCCCAAAATATTTCAAGGCTATCGATCGCCGTTCGTGAGCTGAACCCGTTACAAAAAAGTCCCTTTTTAATTTTTTTTTTTTTAAATTATACAGCATATCTTAAACAATATATACAGTATGTGGTATCATTTGAAAGGTTTTTTGAAGCCAAGTCTAATTTGCAAAATTGTGCATACATTTTATTTTTCTTAGTGAAAAACCTAACAATTTTAAATATTTTGGAATATGACAATTATAAGCAGACGGTTATTTATGATAAATACATCATTGGACGCTGCTTTAAAATACCTTTTAAACAATACTCCGTATTGGATATTTTGTTTCAAAACAAACAAAAATTAAAAAAAAAAATAATTCCAAAATACCTTTTTTTTAATTTGGTCCAGCTCACGAACGGTCATCGCTAGACTTAAAACATTTTGGGAATTATCATAAAACAAAGCAAGGTAAATTTTGAGAGGGGTAACAAAAACACGTTTTTGCTTTCCATACAGAGTGAGTCAGTCTAATGTACATATGTATCAAAAATTTGGAATTATTACCTTATAATAAGATAATTTTCAGGAAATCTGTATTAATATTCCAACTGTTGACTGGTATACTTCCAAAAATTGTAAAACGTTGGACTCTAAAATATTTTTGTAGTTCTTCATAAATTTTATGATCAATCCATCAAATTGCAAGAGTTATATTTTGGAACGCATTAATCCTTCAACGAAATAAACAAAAATAATGTTATAATTAATATTGATTATGTACATACTTTTGTATTTATTGAAATTACCTGTTATACTTTAGGAAGCAATAAAAATGGGATTCTCTTATGATCTATTGATCATTTCCCACCGAAATTTAAACGTTCAGATCCATTTTTTACATTTTCTGCAAATAATCGACATTTTTAATGGAACCGAAATAAGACATACATTCGGTTAGAAGTATTTTAATAGGGGGTACAATATTAGCTACTGCTTTCTAAAAAAAAAAAAAAATAATTAAAAATTAATTTATTTATTTATTTATTGTTTTGAATCAATAAAAACATTACCTTTCATGAACATTTTTTAAATAACTTGGAATTAAACCGTCTATAAAAATCTGAAATTACTAAGTCATGGATTATTTTTAAAACTATTTACAGTCATTAACGATAGAAACACCTTAACGACCCTAAACGGGAAATTGCTTTTGACACTAATACTGCAATACTATTTTTTGTTTGCTCTCTTCTAATTAAGGAGTTATACACTTTCAAAAACTTAAGAATATTAGTAAAGGCCTATAATTAGAATAATTAAATCCAAAGCTATATGAAAATTAATAAAATTGTATTTAAAAAATAATAAAATAAAAAAGTGAAGTCAAAAAATAATTTATGTATAAAACAGTAGTATTAATGTGAATATAATGATTCCAGCTAGCGTTTAAATACTTAAGTAAAATTTTAATGCATTTTTTTTTTTTGTTACAATAATGAAATACAAATAAAATTTTAGCTCAAAGTGATCATACGTAATCTAGAAACAGGACCTAAACGCGCAAATAGTTTAAAAAATATTGAAAGTTAAGTTTTAACTCAAATAAATCTAAATAGGTTAAAAATGCAATATTCATCAAATGTAAGCCGAAACGTACAACTTGAAAAAGTCTTTAAATGCTTATAACTCCTAAACCAATTAATAGAGAGACGAAATTTAATATAAAATCATTTTTAATTAAACATATTAGACTTCGTTTAAAAATAATGAAAATGGAAGCCGTTTAGAGTTGTTAACTTATTCCTAAAATAGTATTTTAATGTAAAATATGACAACTTACTTTTTAATTTTATTTATATAATCCTTGAAGATAATTACTTTTTGGAATATATTTAATAAACTTCACCAATTAACAAAACCTTCTTAAATGTTTATTAACAGTTGACTTTTAACATAACACTGTCAAATAGGTTTTTTTTATTACTTAAGATTCACAATATATTAATTACATGACTGGACAAAACACAAAACATCACTGAACTTAGCAAAATTTCTGCATTATTTATTTTTATTTTTTCGCGTCCACGCTAAAAAATGGAGTATTTATATTTTTTTGTTTTTGTACTCTTCTTACTATCATCCGGAAGTAACCTAAAAGTATACTTCCAGACGGAAAACTAGAAATCAATGTATTTTGTTTTTGTAAAATGTGTGCTCTCGTCTGACAATCGTACAGAAGTGACTACAATCCACATTTCCAGATGAATAAAATGCAACATTAATGTGAACACTCTTCAAACTGTCTTCCAGAAGTGACATAAACAAACAAATCAAGAAGATACAAATTAGCAAACAATGTATTTTGTTATTGTAAAATGTGTGTTCTCATACAACTCTCATTCAGAAGTCACTAAAACGTATACTTCCAGATGAAAAAAATTCAACAGTCATGGTTTTTTGTTTAAGCAAAATGGATGCACTCTTCTAACTATAATCCGGAAGTAACTTAAAAGTATTTTTCTAGAAGACGAAAATTCGAAATAAATGTATTTTGTTTTTGTAAAATGTGCGTTCTCGTCTGACAATCGTCCAGAAGTGTTTCTGACGTGGCGTCGGGGGTGATGCGTAATAGTTTTGTCTTCTAAATGTTTGAAGGGTATTTACCTATAAACAAACATGAAATTACGTTGTTGTTATTTTTTTGTGCTACGTGTTAAGTATACGTAAACATACTTATACTTATGTACATACATACACATGTATGAATAAGTGTAAATATGTATGTATGTACATACAGTATGTATATGCGTATGAGTTTTCATGAAACATGTAACTCATATGTTAAAGTTTCTTTAATCCAGAAAACAACAGCAACAACTTTTGTTTTAGCAACTGCACAAAAAAGCAACATACAACAAGAACAACAAAATAAAAATTCAAACAAATATAAAACAACAGAACATATTTCTACAAAGTCAGTGGTTTTGTTAGCGAGGTTAGATCAAACAAGTTTAAACTCAAAAAATTAAAAAAAATATATATACAAAGAATAAAAAAAGGATAAAAATTGTATGCATAAGTGTATTTACATGTTTGTTGCTAAATACACAAATGAACATACATATATAAAGGAAACAATGTTTGTACATAAGGGTGTACCGTAGACCATTTTATGAAAAGGGCCTCATTCCCTACCTGTTATTGAAACCTTGATCTTAGTACAATATGTTGAAATAAAATGTCTGCAATCTTTTCGAAATGGGTCTCAAAAGTTCCGTAATTTTGAGCTTATCGTACCTATTTCGATAAAAATAATATGCCACTCCACCCACTAACAATCATTTTGTGGACCAAAATTAATCTATACAAAATTTATTAAAATTATTTTTCCCGTAATCAGCCCAAAACTGTGGAATTTCTAAGACCTATTTCAAAAAATTTAAGATATGTTATTTTTCACAATTTTCAATGATTTTCAATCGCGGGTAGGAAACTGATAAGGACCATTCGAAAGAACTTTTTTTAAATTTTTCTCGTGTTCAGTAAATTAATACGCATCGGTTGAGAGGTATTCTTAAAAAGGTTGTTCCTCGGGACACTCTCTTTATGGTACATACATATATTTATATGGCAGTATATATTCATATACATATATTTACATACAAGCGAATGCGTGTGTGTTTATGTTACAACAAGGATACGAAAAAAAGAGTGAAAATATTTATGAATTTGTGTATGTGTGTTTAACATGTATTCATGTATGCGTGTTAATTTACGAACAACAAGCATATGAATAGTATAAAAAGATGAAAACTTTTGCAATTTATGTCATAAACAGTGTTAAGACGACCTCCGATGATGTTCATTTCTTTATTAATTTTTGCTTTGCCTTTTATTATGTGATTTAAAATTAAACCTTTTAAAGAGCATTTCTAAAAGAAAATTAAAATAAAACAATTAAGAAACTATAGTAGAGCGTTGCCGACCATATGATAACCCTACACCAATTACTACTATTATATCAAATTATCTTAAAATTTGCAACCAGCACCGACCAGCTTAATCGAATGAGAAAGTAATTCTGAACCGAAATTAACAGTGTTTTTTATTCTTATATAAAACTAAGGTGTGTCGTAGTTTGCAAAGATAGTAGTATATTTGGCTTAGTTATGAGCTAAAAAGTAAAATTGGGTGGTCAAAGCCACTTTAGTGTCAATATGATTATTTAGAACAAAAAGTAGGCGGACTAGCATTAGGGGGCGTGGCACCTCCCATAGAAATTAAATAAAAAAATTTTTTTATCTTGGAAACTATTACAGTTAGAATATTAAAATTTTGTACGAAGAACTTTAATATCCATTTAAACATTTTAAATTGGCGGACTACCCATGAGGGGAGCGGCATCTCCCATATTAATTAAATACAAAAATTCGTTTATCTGGGAAACTAAAGGAACTAAATTCTTCAAATTTCGCACAAATTATTTTAATATTCATCTGAACATTTTGGGAAAAAAGTGCGGGCTTTCATCTGGGGTGCTTGAAACTGAAACTGAGAAACTATTAAACTTTACATGAAGAACTTTGACATTCATGGGAACATTTAGAGAATAATGGGCGGACTTTATATGGGTGGCTTGGCACCACATATATGAATTAATTACAAAATTGCGTGTATCTTGAAAACTCTTATATTCTTCAAATTTTTCATAGACAGATAGAAATTGGCGATAGATAGAAACAGGCGAACTTGCAACAATTTGCTTGACATCTCTCATATGTAACATATTGTAAATCTGGAAAACTATTGTAGTTAGAATCTTCAAAATCGTTAAGTGGGTTTTTTATTTATACATATTGATTTTAGGGTAGCAAAGCACTCTGGGTATAGCTAGTGTTTATATAAAAGTTATTTTTGCTGAATTTCATTGTGTGTTTATTTCAGTGTTTATTAGTGAATAGTAGACATTAAAGTCATTTTCTGAAGGGGACTTTGTATGGAGAATAGGGTCAAAAGAGGCACGATCATTACGAAAATCAGTAGTGTTATTTATTCTTATATAAAACTTAGTTCCGTTTTTTGGAAAAATAGTGGTATGTTTGACGTAGTTATGATCTAAAAGGTCCAAATCGGAAGGTGCGGTTATATTGGGGGTAGGTCAATTTGATCCTCCGATCCTCATAAAGTTTATTGGTGGGATTTATGTTCATACAAACGTTAGTTGTGCCAAATTTCATCGTGATACTAATGTTTATTAGTGAATTGTGAACATTCAAGTCATTTTCTGAAGGGGACTTTGTATGGGGGTCAAATAAGGCCCGATCACAACGAAAATTGGAAGTATTATTTATGCTTATATAACATTAAGTTTTTCAAATTTTTTTAGAGATGCTGGAACATTGCAGAAAATTATAATGTCAAAAGCCCTATGTATGGGGACTAGGTGAAATAATGGAACGATTTCGATAGTGTTCGTCCTTGGAACAAAAGAGACGCACATGCCAAATTTCATCAAATTATATTAAAAAATGGACGTAGCTTAATCGACTCAGAAAGTGATTCTGAGGTGGGTGTTACAAACATCAGCACAAACTGATAATACCCTCTCCACTATAGTGATGTAGGGTATAAAAACAGTTGAGCCTCCGTAGTTAGAGTTTGTCCGGCGATATAATGCTCTGCAGAAGAGGGTCCAAAAAAGGGCGTAAAAAGTCTTATTATTTTGCAAATTCGTACATATTTAATACATATTTTTGTATATATATGTTATATACCAACTTTAAAGTAAATATGAACTTTTACATAAATATGAACAAAAATTAATTTTGTTTCAAGAAGTATCCTGGTTCAAATTGATACATTATTTTCCGTAAACCCCATATATTCAAATGCACCAATAATTAAATATTTGTATTAAATAATATAAATATCTCCGCAAAATCAGGTCAAGTAAGTTTTTATGCCCTACACCACCTTTTTGGGGAGGGAATTAAAGTATACCCATCGGCTCAGAATCAATTTCTTTAACCATGTCCGTTCGTCCGTCTGTAAATGTAAACTTTGTTCGCAAGATATCTGAATAATATTTTAATGAATGTTTTTTGCCACGGGCTTACAAGTAATTTAAAATATTAGTCAAAGTAAATCGTAGGAAATAAGTATACAGCTTCACGGAGAAAATGACTAATGAATAAGGCGTTATTACACTACTTCTATATAATCAGATGAATATGTAATAGTAATTGAAATGTATGTTTGACAGTTATTAACATGTTTTTGCTGGGTATGAGTATCGCGATGAAATTCAGCAGAACTTACTTTAATACAAACACAAATCCCTCGTATAAATGACTAAATTGCTTAATTTAAATCGATATGAAATAAGCTTTTTAACTCATATATTTCTTTCTAGTTCTCGTTGTACTCGTTGGTTACTACAGTAAATTTTTACAACAAACACCAATCCTTATACTTAACACGATGCATTTATTTCACCATATTCCAGTTAATCTATATATTTCATAAACAAACTCATTTGCATACATCCATCAATTTATAATCCGCTCACACAGACGAGTGCATATTATGATGTACTGCTCTTATTTACCAATAATACCACTGAAGATATGAACTACAATCCTTTTTACATGAAATTTCCCTTCATTCAATTTCGCCTCCATCACTGCAACATGATTCCTTAATGATAAACTAAATTGTCAGTCAGGCATAAACCGAATCTAATGAAGTGCAAAATTACAATTTAAACCAATTTGTAATTAACTTTATAGAATGGGAAAATGGTATAAATGAAAATCGGATAAAATAGAATAAAAAATAAATATATTTACAATATTTACTCATTAATAAAATGTTTTTATTCAAATTCATTTAGAGATATAAACAAGTAAGAGTGTTATATTCGGCTATGCCGAATCTTATATACCCACCATCAAACCGTATACCATAAAAGGAATAATCCCCTATAAACATCAGCAGCTTATGTCAATTATGGATCGAGCTCATTCGATTTTTGTCCAATTTTTAAACCATGAACATATGTATGTATATATGGGCGGTAGGGTCAGCTATGGATCAATTGTCGTAAAATTCGGTTAAAAGATTTCATCGCTATTTTCGTACTTTTAAATAAGGAATACTAGTATTTTAAATAACTAAAACCCTTTCCTGAAGAGAACCTTATACATTGGCAATTGCCAGTAATAGATCAATCCTCATTGAATTCGGAATGAAGACTTATGTTCCTATAAAACTTTTTTATGTCGATTTTCATCTCAGTACTAGTAAATTTGTGAAAGTGGCTTTATATATGAGGGGTATGTTCAATTATGGACCGATCCTCATAAAATTTTATAGAGTGGTTTTTGTTCATATAAATCATATTTATGTCGAAATTCATCTTTGTACTGTACAATAATTAGCATTAATGTAATTTTCTGAAGGTGTCCTTCATTCTGAGGGGTAGGTTAACTATTGACCGATCTCTATTATATGTTGTAGACCTATTTTGATTCATATGGAACTTGTTTATACATAATATCATCGCTGTACTCGCATTTTTATGCCAGTAGTTAGCGTTAAAGTAATTTTCTGAAGAGAGCATTATATAGAGGGTAAGGTCAGTTACAACCACATGAATTTCGGTAGGAAAATTTACGTTCATATAAAAGTAGCTCATGTCGAAATTCTTTGCTGTACTCGTATTTTTAATCCAGTTCTGAGCATTAAAGTAAAGGGGACCTTATATGGGGGAAGGGGCAATTTTTGACCGATCCTCATTATATTTGGTAGTAAGTTTTTGTCTCGTAAGGAACTTATTTGTTTCGAATTACAATTGTATTTTAAGCCATTTTTATAGAGCGTTAAAGTCATTTTCTGAAGGGGATTGGTCAATTATAGACCAATCGTCATAAAATTTGTAGATAGATTTTGGGTCATATGAAACTTTTTTTGTCGAATTTCATCTTAAATTTTTAAATCAGTAATAAGCGTCAAAGTCGTTTTCAGAAGGGGACCTTATGTGGGGAGTAGGGTCAATTATGGACCGATCCTCATAAAAGTTTGTATAAAGATTTTGGGTCATTGAAATCTTACAGAGGGAAAATAAAAACAACAAACGATATATGTTGGAGATGCTTCATATTATCAATGTGAAAAGAGAAAAAAGAATGAACTACAAAACAGACACAGAAAACTGCGCGCAGAGTTACAGACATATAATAAATAAAATAAGATTATAATAATTAGTGCAATATTATATGTAAAAGCATTGTGACGTGTTTTTATTGTTTGTTTATTGTTACTCATTTTGTAAGTGAAAATGTTTTGTTTGTTATTGTTCTTGAAACAGTGGTTTAATAAATGTTTTTTGTTAATAAAATAATTGTAGATTCCTGAAGATGCTATCCAGTGGATGGCGAAATATTGAAGAAAATAAATAAATAAATTGAAAAACTTAAAACTTTGTCCTCGAGCTCGTTTAATGATTTGATTTGAAGAAATTGAAAGGTCGAATAAAATATTAATATTAGATTTTGGGTCATATTAAATTAATTTATGTTTAATTTCGTTGCTATATACCTATAAGTCAGTAATGAGCGTTAAAGTAATTTTCGGAAGGTGACCTTATATGGGAGGTAGAGCCAATTATGAGCCGATCCTTATAAAATTTGGTAGAAAGATTTTGGGTCATATAAAACTTCTTTATGTCGAATTCCATCGCTTTTGAGATCAGTAATAAGGCTTAAAATCATTTTCGGAAGGGGGCCTTATATGGGGAGTATGGACCGATCCTCATAAAATTTTTTAAAAAGATTTTGGGTCATATGAAACTTATTTATTTCGTTGCTATATTAGTATATTTATGTCAGTAATGAACGTTAAAGTCATTATCGGAAGGGGACCTTATATGGGGGGTAGGGTCAATTATGAGCCGATCCTTATAAAATTTGGTAGGGAGATTTTTGGTCATACGAAACTAATTTGTTTCGAATTTAGTCTCTATATTCGGTCTATTATGACAGTTATGTCTGATTATACTGTATTCCGAGGGGGCACTTGTATAAGGGATAGGTGAAAACATCTTCCGATATTCCCATTTTCAATACCAACTAAACTGCAGTAATAGAGAATATTTATGCAAAATTTCAGCTCCCTAGCTCTTTCCGGTCAGTCTCTATCGTGCTTTCAACAGACAGATGGACGGACATGGCTAGATCGTCTTAGAATTTAATAAGGACCCAGAATGTACATATGTATATACTTATGTGGGTCTATAACAAATATTTCGATGTGTTACAAACGGAATGACAAAATCAATATACCCCTGTCTTTTTTGATTGTGGGTATATAAATTAGTTAATAAAAAAATATTTTACATTTAGAGATTACAGTTAAAAATTTCCATTTAATAGAATAACTGCAATTATTTTTTTACCACAGAAATACTTTAGTTTCTATTCTATGATTCATTTTAAATTATAACAAGTAAGAGTATTATATTCGCATATTCCAACTCTAATATACCCATAATTAAAGTAAATTTCGGAAGGTCTTCTCATTTATTTGATATATGCTGAATTTTGGTATTCGAAATTAATATAACCATCAGAGTTATTTTCGGAATAGGACCTCAATTATGGACCGAGGTCTACAAAATAAAAAGATTTACAAATTTCTTTAAATAAGTAATTTTTATCTGAATCTTATATGGGAGATATTATAGACCGATTTTCATAATATTTGTTAGACATTGTTGTTTATGACAATTTTCGTCACCTTAAATGGAGGTTGGTTGGGTCTATTATGAACCAATCTTTACAAAATATAGGAAGAATTTGGTTCCTATAAAACTATATTAAGCCAGTTGTGAGTCATAACTTACTTTCGAAAAGGACTTCATATGGGGGTAGGGTCAATTCTGAACCCATCTTTATCAAATTTGTTAAATTTCATTACTAAACACTGATATTAAGCGGATATTACGGATTTTGTTTATAACACGTCGAAATGTTGTTAGTTGACCCAGAAAAGTATACACAATCTAGGTCCTTATTGTTTTAACATATAAATCCCTCACTCAAATTTAATGGACCCGGCATTGGTCTAAATAACTTGATATCAAGTATCCTTCCCGACTATTATTTACGTACTTATTTGTAAGCGTAACTATTTGCATCCAATGATACTATCGTGTTAATATTTAATAGTTTTATTATGTTTATGATTAAATATAAAAAATATATATTTTTTTAAATATTCGAAATACACTTCTCACTTTCTCACTATTCGAAATACACATACATACATAAATAAGTAGTTAAAAAATGTTAACTTTTATTTAACATTGACTATTGAACTTTAACATTTAACAATAACAGTTTACCACAAAACTACAAAAGAGCAGCAGCAGACACTTAAACGATGTACTATGTATTGCAGCCAATCTGTACAAAACATCGAATTTAACTCTGCTGAAAATAAAAACAATTGCAGCAGTTTTAATTTATACCAAAATAAAACTACCAGCTGGGAGTAAAAATAAAATAAAATTTTGTAAGAAACCCGAACAAGAAGAACAAAGTGACTGAGTAAAATGTCACCGAGAAAAGCTTTTGACATTTTCAGTAAGTGTTTAAACTTGAAAGAACATAGATGCCAAGGAAACACATACATACGTATAGTGAAATTGAACCTGCTAGATATGTAGTTACATTAGTTTAAGAACTTTTAAGTATTAATAATCAAAATAGGCTGAATTTCTTGGAGTTGTATTCGATTATAAAATTTATACCGAATCCTAATAAAAATGTAAAGAAAGCTTATGCTGCTCTTTCTCATGTCAAAAAATTTTAGGGAAATCATGAGAACTCAAACCGCATATGACATACTGGATAAATAAGGCTATATTTAGAACTGGACTAACACTGTTCTATTGTCTGAATCTGGCTGAATGGACCCACAACATACATACATACATGTATATGTATATAAATTGCTATGTTCATATCAGGAACCTCAACGAACGCATTCCACTCTCGTTTATCAACTAACTCGTTTCATGACTTTGGTTTTTTCTACTACCATATCCAGCTTGTTCAGCATCTTCTACGACTACCCTATGGATTTATAGTAATGTCGGATTGTGTTGTTCGTAGAGCATGCCCAATCCATTGCCATTTTCTACTTGTTATCTGTCCGGTTTGTGCCCAAAGTTGCTCTTTGTTGATAGTCCCTACAAACATTCTCATCATCTAAAGATTCACCCCAGTGCATTCCTGGACCTCTTAAAGTCGCCCAACCACACTACTGAGATGGCTTCTGTTGGTTTGGCAACAGCACCTAAAGACGTATTTGGTAGCCTGAAATACCCAGGATAATAAATCAGGATCCCTCTCCATGAACCGATCTATAACAAAGGATAGATAGATAGATAGAACATATAGATAGATAGATAGAACATATAGAAAACTTTCAGTTTTCTATATGTTGTTAATTGTGCAGCCAGAGCATCCCTCATAACATTAATATGATGTTTTCACCTGATGTTGGGTACGCCCCTTCTATTGACTCTAACCAGTGATTGTCTTTTCCTTTGTCGGGGTTAGATTGAGCTTGCTCATGACACCTGTCCTTCCCCAACGGGGCTACTATGGCAAGAGATTAGATAGCTCGAGTACTTCAGCTTCAGCAAAGTGCTTGTACATGGACCGGCTTAGCCATGTACCCAGTGGATGAAAAAGACCAACGTGAGATAGGCCAACACGGCAGGTACTCACGTAAAGCACATCGGCATTCACTCAACGGGCTCGGTTGTACTGAGGTTACATAGAAGAAATAATGGACCGCCTTCAACCATTTTCAATAGACTTCGTTCTTACTTCAAAAGTGTGACTAATACCTTGCACATAAGGTTTACATTGACAGTCAGGCGGACGGACATGGTGTAAAAGACTCAGACAGAGATTTTGACAAAATTTTCTGAATAAATATTTTGTTAGGGAAACAATGTGTAGATGGTGCAACGAGGAGCAGCAATAGTATGGAGTTTATAAACATTACACTTTAAAGAGAGGAACAAGGGTAGCAATGTGAAATGAGTTAGGTTAGGTTGATAGGAGGATGTATACTACATCAAATCCGAAGAAATACACCTAGGCCACTATCGGGCCTGTTGTGCGCTCCTTTTGAAATTAGTAAAAATGATAATTAAAGCTCTTTTTCACTACTTTTTCATTAGCATTTTAACTCATTATTTTAATACGGTGATGACATTGGAGGCACAAAATGAAAAAACCGAAAATAAAGTACTTCTAAATCAGATTAAAAGAAATACATTACTATAGTACTTAAAAGTAATGCAGACGGTAAGTAGTAGTCATTAACAATTATGTGGTTATGTAAGTATAATCATGTTTTTGCGAATAAAATTACTTTTACATACTTAACACTACTATGTATTAGCGTTTAAACTCATATTAACATGTAGATGTTAATATGATTTTAAGTATTTATGTAAATCATTACTAGACTACTTACAAATAACGCAGATCGTATAAAGTAGTCATTGAAAAGAAAGTTGAGTAGTAAGTTCATCTCATTAACAAGCTTTTGATGGGCTTAAAATAAAATTGTAATAATTCTTTTTATAATTAAATGGGAATTAGAATAGTATTACTGAATAGAATAGTATAACTGAATGAAATTTATTTAGGAAAAGTGAAAATGGTTCAATTTATAGCATTTTCATTAAAGTATATTTAACTAGTATACTTTAAAGGTGGTGTGAAACCATAATTATAAGGCATCATAATAATAGCAATGGCTACATACATTTCTATACCTACTACTAATTAAATACATTTTATAAATTATAATTAAAACCGGCAAACATTTACCACTTTTCTTTGGCATTATCATAAATATTATTCAAGCTGGAAACAATTAGACACAAAAATTCTTCGAAAAATATTTGCATATTTTATGGAAACATTTAAGTGCCCATTAAAAAAATAAGATATGCAAAGGTGAAGGCTATGATTTGTGTAAATCTTAAATAAAAAAGATTACAGCTTAAAGTTTTTGTTGATCTTTAAAATTAAGAAGATTTTGATAATTAGACTAAAAGCTTTTATATTTATCCCCATGGGTAATAGATAAAAATAATTTAGTTAACGCAAAAAAAAGAACAAAGTCATACAAGCAAACGACCAACAAGAGCTTCCAACCAAGCAGCGTTTTGTGTTTCTTTTGCATTCGCTTTTCGATAAATTTCTTATGCATTTACTTACTTACCGGCACACAGTGGGGCAGAATGGAAATTTTTTGGAAATAAATCTGGCATTTCTAAACGGCTGATCCGATCGGGATAAAATTTGGTGTGAGCGTAGCCAAGGAGTATTCGAGTTTAAGTTTTGAAGATGAACCCTGCAGATGCCCCAGGGACGGCGCTGTGGCGGCTCAAAGTAGGGTACCTACGACATGTAAAATTTTTAAACTCGTGCCATTTTTTTGTTTTTCACCCAAATACAAAGATTTTTATATTTTGTGAAAGCGCTCGACGAGATCTTGAAAAAACATGCTTGGACATACTACTTATCTCTTATAATATCCGAGTTATAGGCATTTAAAAATTTAGTGATACAAAATTTACCATACCTTGGTCCGCCTTTTTTTGAATACCGGGCGTAATTTTGGACCAAATGGACTCAATTTTTTCTTGTTAGTTAGACAACAAAATTTCCAATAATATACAAAAAATTTCAGATCAATATCGTTTACAGATCCAAAAATATACGTTTTTTAATTTAAAAATTCAAAAAATTTTAGATTTTTGGCATTTTTTTGCCAAAAATGTGTCTTAACTCTTTTATTAATAAAATAAAATTTTTATTAAGAACATATAACAATTTTATAGTTTTCTAAAAGGTATCTTTACGCAGAACGCTTTGGCGTAAAAAACTTGTCCTATTTTTTGAAAATGTTGCCACTGCGTCCTTCCGAATATGACCTATTTTTTATCAAAACTTCAACTTTGGGCGACATGTTCTAAAATCCCAAAGCTGGGATCAGAAAACTGAAAGCAGTTTTGGAAACCTCAATATGTTTTCTATTTACTCCAAAAGTATTTTCCCAGCCCTGAAAGAAATGTGGACCCTATGGGCAAAAAAGTAAAAAATCCCATTTTTGGGATTTTTCATTCCTATTTTTGGGAATTGCGGGATGCCCTTTGACCTTTTCAATTTTTTTTTTGCATATTCTTATTTGAAATGACAAATTTAACAAGCGTTGAAAATTTCATTGAGTTTTGTTCATAAATAAAGATTTTGTCATATATTACATATTTGTTTAATTTCTAAAACTATGATTTATATCAAAATTTTAATAGGATCGCAGATAGCTACAACAATTTAGTCCATATTTATCCCTTAATATCATTTTTTAGTTAGATATGGAAATTCTCGACCCTTTACAAAAAATTTCAGGCCAATATCTCAATTACATTCAAAAATATGTTCATTTAAACCTGTGTCCTTTAATTTCATCTTTTTCATATTTTAGTATTAAGTATGACAGAACATACATTTGGTGTTGAATAAAATATTTGGACAATTTTTAAAAATTATTTAGTTAATTATTTTATTATAATATTGTATATAAAATAAAAAAATTATAATTTTATTATGAGCCACGCACAACAACACCTAAATCACCCCACACAAATTACCTTTCCCGCCCACCGAAATATAAAACACAATTTAATACAATATCATCAGTTAGTATAATAGCTTTTTTTATTTGAACTGTTTATCTTAAACATAATACAATTAATTCTTACAACCTACTTATATAGTTAATTCCTAACACTACTTATTTTCTATAAAATAATCTGTCATATCGGTATACATATCCAGAAGGTAATATAAGTCCTTTAAATCTTCCTTGTTTTGAGATGATAGAGTTTCATAACAAATCCATCTTTTTCGCATAGTTGAAAGAACAGGATCAGAAGATAGAAGTAAACTATTAAAAATATCTTCATTCTGTGATTGCCTGGAGCATTTTCTTGAGCTGAATAGTTGAACATGCTTAAAATCTCGATTCCTCGCTTCCTGGGCTTCTTCTGTTAACTCTCCAAGTGGAAGAATATTCGATTCAATTATTATTTGACCATGACACAATACTTTGTGTACTGTTGGTGTTAGTTCCCTCCATGGATACAGAGATACAAGTAATTTAGAAATTTCAGATGTGTATTCCCCAAATCGATTTTCATTAATTTTATGTTTACTATTCAGTGCCATTAAAATAGTTTTAACTCTTCGAAGCAACTCCTTGTCGATTCCAGTTATTTTTGAAGTAATTTCAAAATCACGAAAAAACCTTCTCGACGTATTACCGTCATTTGTACTACCGCAACTTGAAAGTGGTTTGTCGATGTTTAATCCCATCTGAACTTTAAATTCTTCTTGGATTATGCTTTTTTCCGCAGCTCTCAGTTCTTTCAATTCTTCATTATTTTTTGTTGATTTAGTAGGATAGTTTGTTTTTTTTTTTCCTGGATCGCCTTGTATGATGGTAATATATTGTGTCCTTTTTCATGCAGAGCTTTCCTTAATATTTGGTACTTATTTCGACTGAGACCCAGTCCCAACATAAGCGCTATTGCTTCCTCTTCAGTAAAATTTGATTATGATGTTGGAGTTGGTATACTTTCCACAATTCGCTTAAGTCGTTTTGGTGATGCATTAGGAAGAATAGTTGCAATATGTACGACATCCATATGTTGGTTTTCCTTTTTCAGCATTTCGTTAAATGTATCAGCAATTTCCTCATTTGAGATTGAAAAAAGTTTTTGTGTGACCCTCTTTTTTTTTACCTTGAACATAAGTCTTCGTATGACTTGCAAGGCGCTCCTGTTGATGTGTTGTAAGTTGAGATTTCCGTAGTAGTTTCCATCCAACTACAAAATTTTAATCGAAATTTCTTTTGATTTCCATCCACAGACTTACTTTTTACATCAAAAAGTTTTAAAAAGTTTTCAATTTTTGATATGCCTGTTTTGTCTACTTTTCTACTATATGTAGTTTTTATATAATTTGAAATGTCTTCAATTCTTTCTGGCCCTTTTGAAGATATACTCCATAAAACGGAACACAACTCTTCGTACTTTAATGTAATCTTCATTGTAGATTTATTAAATATGGTACTTAAAATCTGAGAAGTTTACTTATATACCAATTCTTGTCATTTCCGATACAGCTATTCCAAAGTAAAAAATTACGAATTGTCTACCTATTAACATTTAGGACTATATTACTATAACCTGTAATTCAGTCATTGATATTTCTTATTAGTGAATGAATCGAAATTATCATTACCTGTATATTTTTACCTACATGATCATAAACGAAACAGAACGAAATGATCTGTCGAAAAAATTTAGGTAAAAAATGGTTATAAATTTTTGAAAATTCAAGCATAATAGGACCTTTCAATTATAAGGATAAGCAAACAAATAGAAAATAGGCAAATATAAGATTTAAATATGTGCTGTCATACTTAATACTAAAATATGAAAAAGATGAAATTAAAGGACACAGGTTTAAATGAACATATTTTTGAATGTAATTGAGATATTGGCTTGAAATTTTTTGTAAAGGGTCGAGAATTTCCATATCTAACTAAAAAATTATATTAAGGGATAAATATGGACTAAATTGTTGTAGCTATCTGCGATCCTATTAAAATTTTGATATAAATCATAGTTTTAGAAATTAAACAAATATGTAATATATGACAAAATCTTTATTTATGAACAAAACTCAATGAAATTTTCAACGCTTGTTAAATTTGTCATTTCAAATAAGAATATGCAAAAAAAAAATTGAAAAGGTCAAAGGGCATCCCGCAATTCCCAAAAATAGGAATGAAAATCCCAAAAATGGGATTTTTTACTTTTTTGCCCATAGGGTCCACATTTCTTTCAGGGCTGGGAAAATACTTTTGGAGTAAATAGAAAACATATTGAGGTTTCCAAAACTGCTTTCAGTTTTCTGATCCCAGCTTTGGGATTTTAGAACATGTCGCCCAAAGTTGAAGTTTTGATAAAAGATAGGTCATATTCGGAAGGACGCAGTGGCAACATTTTCAAAAAATAGGACAAGTTTTTTACGCCAAAGCGTTCTGCGTAAAGATACCTTTTAGAAAACTATAAAATTGTTATATGTTCTTAATAAAAATTTTATTTTATTAATAAAAGAGTTAAGACACATTTTTGGCAAAAAAAACGCCAAAAATCTAAAATTTTTTGAATTTTTAAATTAAAAAACGTATATTTTTGGATCTGTAAACGATATTGATCTGAAATTTTTTGTATATTATTGGAAATTTTGTTGTCTAACTAACAAGAAAAAATTGAGTCCATTTGGTCCAAAATTACGCCCGGTATTCAAAAAAAGGCGGATCAAGGTATGGTAAATTTTGTATCACTAAATTTTTAAATGCCTATAACTCGGATATTATAAGAGATAAGTAGTATGTCCAAGCATGTTTTTTTCAAGATCTCGTCGAGCGCTTTCACAAAATATAAAAATCTTTGTATTTGGGTGAAAAACAAAAAAATGGCACGAGTTTAAAAATTTTACATGTCGTAGGTACCCTACTTTGAGCCGCCACAGCGCCGTCCCTGGGGCATCTGCAGGGTTCATCTTCAAAACTTAAACTCGAATACTCCTTGGCTTCGCTCACGCCAAATTTTATCCCGATCGGATCAGCCGTTTAGAAATGCCAGATTTATTTCCAAAAAATTTCCATTCTGCCCCACTGTGCGGCAGCAGAAACATTTAGAATAAAATTTATAAAAAAAGCAAGAGAAAAAATAGAACAAATAACTTAAAAAATACTTAAAAAAGAATAATTTATCCATAGCAATAACAGCCAGCTATTACAACCATTAACATGAAACGAAAGAATGTCCTTGAATTGAATGTAATACATACTTAACTACACATACACACACAATCATAAGTATATTACGGAACAGGAAACAACAGTAGCAGATAAAAGATACAGATAAAAAGTGTAAAATATAAAAAAATAAAACAACAATTTTTATAAAAAAACAAATATACACAACGACAGACAAGAAGAAAGAGATTGTGCTACAAACAAACACAAATAAATGCTTAAATACGGAGAAACAAATGCAGGAACAACAAAATGAGGAAGTTTAGTTGTTGATGTTAAATGTGAACTGAAATAAAAGCTCATACAAACAAAAATAAACTGATGACAGGCAAATAACCCAACAGTTTTGTAGGGAGACTATTGCCTCCCTATTCCAAATATCTCATATCTATTTCCTTTAAAGTTATTATAATTTTTCTTATGAAAATATGTGGATATTAAACTCTAATATATCTAGAGCAAAACTTTTTTTAATTTGGTTTTATATCTTAAAATAAAGTAACTTAACCCATTTAACACTCATCAACTGAACATTTGGAATTAAAGGATTACCTTCAATTGAATTAGAAATGTAGGGAGAATATTATTATTATTTTGAAACAACCACCCAAAACTGCAAGGTAGATAAACGATAAGAATTTATTCATTCAAACATTGTAATTATGTATACACTGATATACAAGAAACATTTTCTTATTATTGTTTAATATGTATGCAAACAATAACAAGTAAGAGTACTCACCATCATAGCGTATGGTGAAAATTATTGGCTAAGATTTTAGGAGTTTAATGGAATTTGGTACGCCTGTCTCTACAGAATTTAAAAAAGGGAATAATTCTTTAAAAAATGATTTTTTTTGTTGTTTTTTTATACCCACCATCAAAAAAGATGGGGGTATACTGTTTTTGTCATTCTGTTTGTAGCACATCGAAATATTGATCATAGATCCACAAAAGTATATATATTCTGGGTCCTTATTAAATTCTGAGACGATCTAGCCATGTCCGTCCGTCTGTCTGTTGAAAGCATGATAGAGTCCAAACGAGAAGAGGCTAAGGAGGTGAAATTTTGCATAAATATTTCTTATCAATGCAGTTTGTTTTGAAAATGGGCCAAAGCGGTACATGGTTTCGCATAGTAAACAGCAATATCTGGTTTAAAAACATCAGTATGAAATGAAATTATACATAAACAAGTATTATATGAACCAACATCTCCCATATTTTATGAGGATTGGTCCATAATTGACCCTACTCCCCATATAAGGTCCCTTTCAGAAAACGACTACAACGCTCATAACTTGCATAATTGACCCTACCTCTCAGATAAGGTCCCTTTCAGAATACGACTACAACGCGCTTCGAAATGATAGCAAAGCGACGAAATTCGATATAAAAAAGTTTTAGGGGAACTAAAATCTCTCTGCCAAATTTTATGGAGATCGGACCATAATTGACCATGGGTGTAGGTTCCTATCCAAAAATTACTTTAAAACTTATAACTTGCTTTAAAATTCCAGTAAATCAACGTAAACAAGTTTTGGAGGAACTAAAATCTCTCTGCTAAATTTTAGGGAGATCGGCCTATAACATATAAGATTCCGTTTGGAAAATTACTTTAAAGTTCATAATTTACTTCAAAATTCCAGTATATCAATGAAAATTGACATAAACATGTTTCATAGAAACTAAAATCTCTCTGCCCAATATTAAGTGGATCGGTCCCTAATTGTTTCTACCCCCATAAAAGGTTTCCCTCATAAAATGTCTTTAACGCCCATAACTATAACTTGTTTAAGCATTAAAGAATAGCAACGAAATTCGACATAAACAAGTTTTATATAAACATAATTCTAACTGTCCAATTTTTTGAGGATCGGTCCTTAATTGACCTTATAAATGTCCTTTCTCATAGAATGACATTAACGACCATAACTGACTTAAAAATACCATTATAGCCTTAAAATTCGTCATGAACTACTTTTGTAGGGTCTAAAATCTTTCTGTCAAATGTTGTGAGCATCGGGCCATATTGGATGAAAGCCTTCATATAAGGCTATTATCAAAGCCTTCGATATAACAAGTTTTATAGAAGCCGAAATCTTTGTAAATTCTTAGGAGGACCATAAGCAAATTTACAGGTAATCAAATCATTAGAAAAATTTATTAAATATGATAAAATAAGTACTACCTTCACCCTTACTATTATTTATCTGTATATGATAAAACAGTTAGAATAAATCCAATAAATGATTTAATTGTGGTAGCAAAATACACTGAAAATTTAAGACACAGGGTTTGATGGTGGTTATATAAGATTCTTCAAAGCCGAATATAGCACTCTTACTTGTTAAATTTGATAGAGTGATGTTGGTTCCTTGTTTTTGTCTAATTTGATAACTATACGAGAATTTTTAGTCTAATTATGAGCGTTAAAGTCATTTTCTGAGGGGGACCTTACATAGCGGATAGGGTCAATTACGGACAGATCCTCATAGAGTGATTATATTATGTGTTTATTGTTTCTTTTTTCAATCTGATTAGAATAATTTCTGAAAAAAATCACCGACAAACTTAAATATATTTATACACTATCACTCCTAGCGTTGGAGGTAATAAACGTTTCACTTTAGAGTGAGAATTACAATGTGAATAACATTCATTCATTTTATATTAAAGACTGATTGCCAGTCATTGATAAGTAAGGGTATATGTAAGTAATACTAATTAACAAAACATATTTGTGTCGAATTTTATCCCGATAGCTTTATTATTCAATGAAATATGTGCGTTTAGGTGATTTTCTGCAGTGGACCTTGTATGGGAGCTATGACCAATTGTGGACCGACTGAGATCTGCGTTGATAGTATTTTGAGTTGATACCGATATATTTGAGATATTACTATATTATTAACGATAAACTAATTTCCGGGAATATATACCTTTGTATGGGGGCTATGGGAAATGTTGGATCGATTGTAAAGATTTTGAACATAATTGATCACTGCCCTGAAAAAATAATGTGTGACAAAAGTCATCGAAATATCTTTGGTAGTTTCTGAGAAAACTTCAAAAGAATTATGAAAAAAACTTAATTTTTTTCGAGGTAGTCTGAAATTTTTACTCATAACTTTTTTACGTCGTGAACCGATTTTGCTGATTTTCAATACCAAACTGCTTAGGATAATAATAAATATTTTGGGTGAATTTGGTTGATTTCCTTTGCTTAGTCTTAACGTGAGCGTGTTTTACACAAACAGACGGACAGACGGACATAACCAAATCGACTTAGAATTTCATAAGGACCCAGAATATATATACTTTGTTGGGTCTTAGATGAATATTTCTTGGTGTTACACACGGAACGACAAACTTATATATACCTCTATCACCACTGATGGTGGTGGAGGGTATAAAAATATCAAAAGAAATCATCAACAGAATGGCAGTGAAAAGTGAAATGAAAATGTTTGTTTCTTTTGTATTGTATGTAATACTACGAATAAAATCAAGATTGAAGAAAAAGAAAACAACATTAGTAATACTTGTAACAAAATAAATTATTCCAACAAGTATTCTTGTGTACTCACATTTTTCTAAAATTTTTTTCTCGATTTCATTTAGTTCAGCTGGTTTTCTTCTCTGTTCTGATCATCCATTGATTGTTGGGAAATTTTAGTTGCATCCTTGTACTTTAAAGTAGGAGTAACATTTGTATCTTAGTTGTATTCGACATTTCTGTATGCCATTAGAAATACGAATACAAGTACTTGTCATTCAGTTTTAGTGGATTTCTTGTTTTTTTTTTCCTTGGTAATAGTTTGGTAGAAAAACAAAATAGCTAAAAAGTCATTATTGCTGTTATTTTCCCGTCTGCTTTTGTTTCTTTATATGACCCTCGTTGTTTTTGTAACTGTCTCTTGAAGTTGCATTATTTATTTAAATTGTTTAACGTTTTTTATTCTGTAGTATTTTATTTTGTCTATTCTTCTATTCAATTTGACCATTAACATTTCTATCTTTCGTTTTTTTCTCATTTTATTCAATTTTAGTTTTTTTGCCGTTGGTAATTGTTGCCAGTGTTTTTGTCGGCTTTAACTGGCTTATGGATTATTCCAGTGGTAAGAACAATAACCATTAAACGCCCAAGTACATATTGATTTTTTTAAAGACTTGAGAATTTTCTTTAAATAACAAGAAGACTTCTGTAAGTGTTCTCATTCGTAATAATTATACCCTACACCACTTTAGTGGGGAGGGTATATTGGGTTTGTGCTGATGTTTGTAAGACACAATAATATTGGTCCTATACCCACCTTAAAGTATACCAATCGGCTTAGAATCATTTTCTGAGTCGATTTAGCTATGTCCGTCCGTCTGTCTGTCCGTCCATCCGTCTGTCCGTCCGTCCGTCCGCCCATGTAAACCTTGTAATCAAACTACAAGTCGCAATTTTCAAGATAATTCAATGAAATTTGGTACATGATCTTCTATTGCCCCAGGGACGAAGCCTATTGAAAATGGTTACGATCGGTCCATTATTTCACCTAGCCCCCATACAACTGAACCCCGGAATAGGGCTTGTAAACCTTGTAATCAAACTACAGGTCGCAATTTTGAAGATAATTCAATGAAATTTGGCACACGATCTTCTCTTGTACCGGACGAAGCCTGTTGAAAATGGTTAACATCGGACCATTATTTCACCTAGCCCCCATACAACTGAACCGGACTAATAGGGCTTTTAAGTTCATAATTATGTTTAATATACTCGTATCTCGACAAAAAGCTGCAAAACCAAGTTCTATACTAGCCTTGATGATCCTCATGAATTTTTTAATTATAGGGTCTCATTTGACCATAGCCCCTATTCAAAGCCCCCTTTAAAATTCGACTTAAATGTCCACAATTTTATTCAACAACAAGTTAGAGTGCTATATTCGGCTATGCCGAATCTTAAATACCCTCCACCAGCAAGCTACTTTTTATTGAAACCCATCTAACTATCTAATTTTTAAATAAGTCGCCAACATTTTTGTCGAACTAATTTTGATTAGGTCCAGAAAAATTTAGAATGATTTATTTATACACAGAACATACTTATGTCGAATTTTATCCGGATATAATAATTTAATAACGAATTAAGTGGTATTAAATGATTTTCAACAGTTAAACTTATATGGGAGCTAAGACATTTTATGGACCGGTCCGGAAAAAATTCCGTATAATGAAATTTTGTAGAGTGATTTATGTAAAGAAAAAACATATAAGTCTCGAATTTTCTCAAGATAACTTTATTTGACAATGAAATATGTGCGTTTAAGTGATTCTCAGAAGTGGACCTTATATGGGAGCTATAACCAATAATGGACCGATCCGAGAAAAAAGTGGTAAAATAATTTGTATGTACACAAAACTTATTCAAGTCGAATTTTATTCCTATAGCTTAAGAATTCAATGAAATATATGCGTGTAAGTGATTTTCGGAAGTGGACCTTATATGGGAACTATGACCAATTATGGGCCTATTCGGGAAAATTTCGCAGAGTGATTTATATTTGGGCATAACATGTTTGTGTAGAATTTTTTAAAGATGGCTTTATTTGATAATGAAATATGTGCTTTTAAGTGATTTTCGTAAGTGGGCCTTATATGGGAGTTATGACCAATAATGGACCGATCCGTAAAAAATTTTGTAAAATGATTTGAACGTACACAAAACATATTCAAGTCGAATTTTATCCCGATAGCTTTAGAATTCAATGAAATATATACGTTTAAGTGATTTTCGGAAGTGGACCTTATATGGGAGCTATGACCAATTATGGGCCTATCCAGAAAAAATTTCGTCGAGTGATTCATGTGTAGGCAAAACATATTTGTATCGAATTTTATCAAGATAGCTTTGCTTGACATTGAAATATGTGCTTTTAAGTGATTTTCGGAAGTGGGCCTTATATGGGATCTATGACCAAAAATGGACCGATCCGTAAAAAATTTTGTAGAAAGATTTGTATGTATACAAAACAGATTTGTGTCGAATTTTATCCCGATAGCTTTATAATTCAATGAAATATATGCGTTTAAGTGATTTTCGGAAGTCGACCTTATATGGGAGCTATCACCAATTATGGGCCAATCCGGAAAAAATTTCGTAGAGTGATTTATATTTAGACTAAACATATTTGTGTCAAATTTTATCAAAATAGCTTTATTTGACAATGAAATATGAGATTTTAAATGATTTTCGGAAGTGGGCCTTATATGGGAGCTATGACCAATAATGGACCGATCCGCAAAAAATTTTGTAGAATGATTTGTATGTACACAAAAGATATCCAGCCCAATTTTATCGCAATAGCTTTATTCATCAATGAAATATGTGCGTTTAGGTGATTTTCGGAAGTGGACCTTATATGGGAGCTATGACCAATTGTGGACCGACTGAGATCTACGTTGGTAGTATGATTTCTCTTCATATTATATTTATATGTACAAAATTTGGTGTTGATACCGATATATTTGATTGAGTTATATATAATAAACTAATTTCCGGGAATATATACCTTTGTATGGGGGCTATGGGAAATATTGGATCGATTGTAAAGATTTTGAACATAATTGATCACTGCCCTAAAAAAATAAAGTGTGACAAAATTCATCGCAATATCTTTGGTAGTTTCTGAGAAAACTTCAAAAGAATTAGGAAAAAAACGTAATTTTTTTCGAGGTAGTCTGAAATTTTTACTCATAACTTTTTGCTGATTTTCAATACCAAACTGCTTAGGATAATAATAAATATTTTCGGTGAATTTATTTGATTTCCTTTACTTAGTTTTAACGTGAGCGTGTTTTACACAGACAGACAGACAGACGGACAGACGGACATAGCTAAATCGACTCAGAATTTCATAAGGACCCAGAATATATATACTTTGTTGGGTCTTAGATGAATATTTCTTGGTGTTACACACGGAACGACAAACTTATATATACCCTCTATCACCACTGATGGTGGTGGAGGGTATAATAAATGGCTTAAGTATATCTGAGGCAAGGTACAATTCAACTAAATGCTTAATTATGAAAACTAAATCACATTTTTTTGTAACAGGTGTAGGGTATTATGGTCGGCCTCGCCCGACTATAATTTCTTACTTATTAAGTTCTATAACTAGTTGGATGAAGAAAGCTCTTCTTCTATCTCTAATTATACCCTACACCACTTTATTGGGGAGGGTATATTGGGTTTGTGCTGATGTTTGTAACTCACAATAATATTGGTCCTATACCCACCTTAAAGTATACCAATCGGCTTAGAATCATTTTCTGAGTCGATTTAGCTATGTCCGTCCGTATGTCCGTCCATGTAAACCTTGTAATCAAACTACAGGTCGCAATTTTGAAGATAATTCAATGAAATTTGGTACTGATCTTCTATTGTCCCAGGAACGAAGCCTATTGAAAATGGTTAAGATCGGTCCATTATTTCACCTAGCCCCCATACAACTGAACCCCTGAATAGGGCTTGTAAACTTTGTAATCAAACTATAGGTCGCAATTTTGATGATAATTCTATGAAATTTGGCACATTCTCTTCTACAGTACCGGAGATAAAGCCTATTGAAAATGGTTAACATCGGTCCATTATTTCACCTAGCCCCCATACAACTGAACCCCTGAATAGGGCTTGTAAACATTGTAATCAAACTACAGGTCGCAATTTTGATGATAATTCAATGAAATTTGGCACATGATCTTCTATGGCACCGGAGACAAAGCCTGTTGAAAGTGGATAACATCGGTCCATTATTTTACCTAGCCCCCATACAACTGAAACCCTGAACGGGGCTTGTAAACCTTGTAATCGAACTACAGGTCGCAATTTTGAAGATAATTCAATGAAATTTGGCACATGATCTTCTATGGTACCGGAGACAAAGCCTATTAAAAATGATTAACATCGGTCCATTATTTCACCTAGCCCCCAACGCGACGAATAGGGCTTTTAAATTCATAATTATGTTTTATATACTCGTATCTCAACAAAAAGCTGTAAAACCAAGTGCTATACTAGCCTTGACGACTCTCATGAATTTTATAATTATAGGGTCTCATTTGACCATAGCACCTATACAAAGCCCCCTTCAAAATTTGACTTAAATGTCCACAATTTAATTCAACAATAAATGGCTTAAGTATATCTGAGGCAAGGTACAACTCAACTACAATGCTTTATTATGAAAACAAAATCACATTTCATTTTTGTAACAGGTGTAGGGTATTATATGGTCGGCCTCGCCCGACTATAATTTTTTACTTGTTTAAAACATCGATTTGGAAGGTTGAAGTGTCAAACGAATTCTCCATATTTATTATTAACATATCAAATCAAATATGGTGAGGCTTTTACCTAGACTTCATATTACATAGACTTACTAAGCTAAATTGTCAACATTATTATTAGTTATCTCTGGTAAATCGTTATGAAAATCAATCAACTATCCGCAAAACTTGTGGACTACTTCAATAATACGGTAAATTTTTGATTAAATGGCCTTGTTAATAAATAAAACTATTGTTCATGGAGTGTGACCAATCTACAATAGAACCTGCCGAATCCATCATATCAATAAAAATGCACCGTTTGACTCGATTCATCACACATTATTTATTCAAAATATAACTAATTTAAAAAATGGTCACCACGTTGGGTGTTTTTAATTTTAATTCGAACAATTATTTGGGGGGGACATATAAAGTCTCTAGATTATTCTAATGAACCATCAACAAATGAAGTCATGAGTATTGTGTTTCAGCAGCAATGAACTATAACCTAGAACTATAACCTAGACTAAGACTAGACGATAGACTAGACTATAGACTAGACTATAGACTAACATGACTAGACTATAGACTAGACTATAGACTCGACTATAGACTAGACTATATACTAGACTATAGACCTAACTATAAGAATAGACTATAGACGAGACGATGACTATACTATAGACTAACTATAGACGAGACTATAGACTAACTATAGACTAGACTTGCTATAGACTAGACTATAGACTAGACTATAGACTAGACTATAGACTAGACTATAGACTAGACTATAGACTAGACTATAGACTAGACTATAGACTAGACTATAGACTAGACTATAGACTAGACTATAGACTAGACTATAGACTAGACTATAGACTAGACTATAGACTAGACTATAGACTAGACTATAGACTAGACTATAGACTAGACTATAGACTAGACTATAGACTAGACTATAGACTAGACTATAGACTAGATTATAGACTAGACTATAGACTAGACTATAGACTAGACTATAGACTAGATAGACTAGACTATAGACTAGACTATAGACTAGACTATAGACTAGACTATAGACTAGACTATAGACTAGACTATAGACTAGACTATAGACTAGACTATAGACTAGACTATAGACTAGACTATAGACTAGACTATTAGACTAGACTATAGACTAGACTATAGACTAGACTATAGACTAGACTATAGACTAGACTATAGACTAGACTATAGACTAGACTATAGACTAGACTATAGACTAGACTATAGACTAGACTATAGACTAGACTATAGACTAGACTATAGACTAGACTATAGACTAGACTATAGACTAGACTATAGACTAGACTATAGACTAGACTATAGACTAGACTATAGACTAGACTATAGACTAGACTATAGACTAGACTATAGACTAGACTATAGACTAGACTATAGACTAGACTATAGACTAGACTATAGACTAGACTATAGATTAGACTATAGACTAGACTATAGACTAGACTATAGACTAGACTATAGACTAGACTATAGACAACACTATATACTACACTATAGTCTAGAATATAGACTAGACTATAGCCTAAACTATTGACTAGACTCTAAACTAGCCCATAGAGTCTGACACCTTGCTACAGTAGAAATTGCCTATTACCATGCAAGTATGTAATTTCTGGCTTATTTAAATTAAGCTTAAAATTACTTTATTTCAAAGTAAAAGTTTTAATAATATTTTCCTTTTAATTTAATTTTTAATTTACCTTAAACAATACTTTTCATTAAATACTTTATACATCATTATTTTCTTAACAATCCATTGCATTTCCTGGAAATTGCAAAACATTTACACAAACTTTTATTACATCCATCCCGGTACCGCAATGTGGTGTTTATATGTAAAAAAAATTAAAAAAATAAAAACAAAAACCATTTAACGCAACAGATAATCTTTATTTTTAAAGTTATCTAAAGTAAGTAATTTTAAGTATACTGTTATAACAAAAAAATTTCAACGAAGTTCAATTTAGTTTAGGTTTGTTTCATTTCAGTGTAATAAAAAAAAAGTTTAGCCATTTTGTTTTTATTTCAAATAGATTTTTTTCTGCTGTCTGAATGGCGATTGCAGCAATTAAGCTAATTGAGAGTGGTCTTAAAATGTATTTTAAAGTTCATTTAAAAAAAAAATATATATGCATATATAGAAAATAAAAGGAAAAAGCTGCGAGCAACAGCTATAAAAATGTTTGCGTAAAATTTAAATATAGTATTACGCATAAGAGAGAGTTAGATTA
The DNA here is from genome assembly GCF_015586225.1 of Lucilia sericata. Taxonomy (NCBI): domain Eukaryota; kingdom Metazoa; phylum Arthropoda; class Insecta; order Diptera; family Calliphoridae; genus Lucilia; species Lucilia sericata. Next base: position 374,574 of record NW_023994196.1, read on the forward strand.
CATTTAAGTATACAATTTTTTAAAAGTTTACAAATTGTTTTCTTTATTTTTATACCCACCATCAAAAAAGATGGGGGGTATATTGTTTTTGTCATTCCGTTTGTAACACATTAAAATATTCGTCTAAGACCCATAAAAGTATATATATTCTGGGTCCTTATTAGATTCTAAGACGATCTAGCCATGTCCGTCCGTCTGTCCGTCTGTCTGTCTGTCTGTTGAAAACACGATAGAGTCCAAACGGAAGTAGCTAGCGAGCTGAAATTTTGCACAGATACTTCTAGTTGATGCAGTTTGTTTGGTATTGAAAATGGGCAATATCGGTCCACGATTTCGCCTAGCCCCCATATAAGGCCCCCTTCAGAAAATTACTTTATCGCTTATAACTTGCTAAGGGAAGCATCAATAGCGGTGAAATTCGGCACAAACATGTTTTATGGGAACATAAATCTCTTCGTAGAATTTTATAAGGATCGGTCCATAATTGACCTTACCCCCCATATAAAGTCCCCTTCAGAAAACGACTTTATCGCCCATAACTGGATAAGAGAAGCATCAATAGCGGTGAAATTCGGCACAAACATGTTTTATGGGAACCTAAATCTCTTTGTACAATTTTATAGGGTTAGGCCCATAATTGACCCTACCCCCCATATAAAGTCCCCCTCAGAAAAAGACTTTATCACACATAACTGGCTAAGAGACGCATCAATAGCTGTAAAATTCGGCACAAACATGTTTTATGGGAACCTTAATCTCTTCGTAGAATTTTATAAGGATCGGTCCATAATTGACCCTACCCCCCATATAAAGTCCCCTTCAGAAAATGACTTTATCGCCCATAACTGGCTAAGAAAAGCATCAATTGCAGTGAAATTTGGCACAAACATGTTTAATGAGAACTTAAATCTCTTTGTAAAATTTTACAAGAATCGGTCCATAATTGACCCTACCCCCCATATAAAGTCCCCTTCAGAAAATGACTTCATTGCCCATAACTGGCTAAGAAGAGCATCAATTGCGGTGAAATTCGGCACAAACATGTTCTATGAGAACCTAAATCTATTTGTAAAATTTTATAAGATAGGCCCATAATTGACTTATAGGGATATAGGGATAGGCCCATAATTGACCCTACCCCCCATATAAAGTCCCCTTCAGAAAAAGACATAACTGGCTAAGAGAAGCATCAATAGCTGTGAAATTCGGCACAAACATGTTATATGGGAACCTAAATCTCTTTGTTAAATTTTATAAGGATAGGTCCATAATTGACCCTACCGCCCATATAAAGTCCACGTCAGAAAATGACTTTATCGCACATAACTGGCTAAGGGAAGCATAAATAGAGGTGAAATTCGGCACAAACATGTTTTATAAGAATTTAAATCTCTTCGTAAAATTTTATAAGGATCGGTTCATAATTGACCCTACCCCCCATATAATGACTTTAAGGCTTATTACTGACTCAAAAATGTGAGTACAGCAGTAAAATTCTACATAAACAAGTTTTGTCCAAGCCAAAAATTCTTTATCAAATTTTATTAGGATCGATCCTTAATTAACCCTATCCCACTTGTAAAGGCCCCTTCAGAAAATGACTTTAAAGCTCATTACTAGCTTAAAACTGCGAGTACATCGATGAATTTCGACATAAACAATTTTCGTATTACCTAAAATCTCCCACTAAATTTTATGAGGATCAGTCTGTAATTGATCCTATCCCCCTATAAGGTCCCCTTCAGATAATGACTTTAACGCTCATTACTGACTCAAAAATGCGATACAATCGTTTTAATTTTTTGAAGTATAGATCCATAATTGACTTACACGGGGGTGGGCGTATAGGGGCGCCTTGTATGGCTCAAAAGTTCTTCCAAATTATGGTAGTTTTATAGGAACTGGAAGTTTTCAACTGAATTTGATGAGGATAACTAATCAAACACACATTTTCGGTTCCCTTCAGATAATTATTTTAAACCTCATGACTGAATTAAAGATACAAGTACAGCTACATTAGATACAAATAATTATTGTATAAACCGACAAGGATATGTCCATAATTGACTCTACCCTCCATATAACCACTCTTACAAAAAAACAGTTTATGGTTATAAATATTGGATCAAACAAAATTAATATTTTTAATTCGGAAGAGCACGGTCCATGCTTAAGCCCTTATTAAATTCCCTCTACCAATTATTTCCCTGATGTTCATATTAATATCGACATATGATTCAACATAGATCGATAATATCAAAGTTTACTTATAAGGATGATTTGATGGTGGGTATATAAGATTCGGCATGACCGAATATAATACTCTTACTTGTTAGGATTATGTTAGAAGTTATAGAAGTAAAAAGGAAATAATATAGCGAATTTCCACTTGGAAGCTTTACTTTTTAAAAAATGAAGCGTGTTTTCACTCATTACATTCAGCTGTGAGTAACAGCTATAAGTAAGCACTTATTTCATGTTTCTATGGCATTACTTCTTTCATTGTTTACAAAAAGCTTCCCTAATGCTGCTTTTCCAGAAGACGTGAATTCATAGCTGATGTGAAGCTATTACAGTATTGCTTATATGAAACCCTTTCTTCATGGGATTCTACACTCAATGGTATTTCTGAATGTTAACTATTTAAAATATGTAAAAAGGCTGATGTACTTGCCACAGATGGGCGATATTTTATATACCATTTCCTTATATTTTCTCTTAATGTCCCGTTTTAATCATCAGCTATTACATCTACTTCTGAATTCTCAAAATTAGAAACACTTTCGATATATGGAATTTCTTCGGGACTATTTTCTGTTGCCTTCAAGAGATTAAATAAATTTTTATTTATCTCTTTTCTTTTTAATTTATTAAATTGTCTTTTTCCAACCACTTTCGGCATATTATTTAACAACAACAGAACTAACTATTTCAAAAAGAAAAAACAAAACAAAACAAACACAAACACAAACGCCGTTAACTTTTCTACAAATCAAAACATAAACACAAAACAACACAAACTGTACATGGACAAAAGCAGAAGTATTAAAAAACAGAAACAAGAAAACCCAAAAGCAAATAATTGAAAATATTTCGTACAAAAAATTATTTAAATTCTGTTCATACACTATAATAAACACACACTTTAATAAATTTTAAAAAAGATATTTCTTACATTGAAAATGTATTAATTAATTAAAATCACTTTATAGATTTATATTTATAGCAAAATATTTTTATATTTTCTAAGAATTTTTTTTACACTTTTATTCACGTCTTATCTGCACAAATGCAACTCGATGACTAAACATTTTTTTATTATGTAATTTAAAATGTGTTTTTTGTCAGAAAAGACTCGGTAAAACTACCGATTTCAATAGTCTTTGCAATACAACCTGCTTCCTTGAAAGGGACAAGAGTAAGCTTAAATATTATTTAAATACTTCACTTACAACCTGCTTCTCTGTAGGGATAGTAGTAAGCTTTTAATTTTTTTCAGCTTACATTATAAAATTACTCCTATCATTGATATTCCCTTATTTCCTGCTTCTCAGTAAGGCTTAATAGTAAGCGAATACAGATGCAGTTAGGTCCTTTTTAGCTTCCTAAAGTCTAAAAATTTTTTACTGGGAGGGCGTATGATTGATATTTGTTTATAATCTATTTTTATACCCTCCACCACCATCAGTGGTGATAGAGGGTATATATAACTTTGTCATTCCGTGTGTAACACCAAGAAATATTCATCTGAGACCCAACAAAGTACATATATTCTGGGTTCTTATAAAATTCTGAGTCGATTTAGCTATGTCCGTCTATCCGTCCGTCCATCCGTCCGTCTGTCTGTGTAAAACACGCTCACGTTAAAACGAAGCAATATAATTTAACCAAATTCACCCAAAATATTCATTATTATCCGGTACAGTTTGGTATTGAAAATGAGCAAAATCGGTTCACATCGGGAAAAGTTATCAATCAATATTTAAAACAACTCCGAAAAAAATAAGCATTTTTTACACATTCTGATGTAATTTTCTCGAAAACTATGCAAGATAATTTCATTAAAGTCATCATACATTCGTTTCTACACAAGATCTTGATTCCTGCTGAAAATTCATTACTAAATTAATATATACATATAAAATTTGGAATATGTATTTCTTATATGCAATGAAATATTACTGTGAAAGGTTTTTCCGATCAATCCATAATTGGTCATAGCTCCCATACAAGGACCCTTCCCGAAAATCACTTAAACGCGCATAACTCATTACTTAATTAAGATATCCATATAAAATTTGGAATAAGTATTGCTCATATGCACAGAAATATTACTATGAATTTTTTTCTGATCAGTCCATAATTGGTCATAGCTCCCATACAAGGACCCTTCCCGAAAATCACTTAAACGCGCATAACTCATTACTAAATTAAGATATCCATATGAAATTTGGAATAAGTATTGCTCATATGCACAGAAATATTACTATAAAATTCTTTTCCGATCGGTCCATAATTGGTCATAGCTCCCATACAAGGTCCCTTCCCGAAAATCACTTAAACGCACATAACTCATTACTAAATTAAGATATCCATATAAAATTTGGTACAAGTATTGTTCATATGCACAGAAATATTATTGTTAAATTATTTTCCGATCGGTCCAAAATCAATTAAACGCACATAACTCATTACTAAATTAAGATATCCATATAAAATTTGGTACAAGTATTGCTCCCATATACAGAAATATTATTATGGAAGTTTTTTCGGATCGGTCCATAATTGGTCATAGCTCACATACAAGGTCCCCTCCCGAAAATCACTTAAACGCACATAACTCATTACTAAATTAAGATATCCATATAAAGTTTGGTACAAGTATTGCTCTCACTTAAATGCAGAATATTCATTGCCAAATAATGATATAGATACAGAATTTTAAAATTTTATCTTTATATACATAATTGGTCATAGCTCCCATACAAGGTCCTTTTACGAAAATCTCTTAGGGCCAATATTTAGGTGAAAGATTGGCGATTAAATTAAAATTAATCCTCGTAAGATGTTTTTGAGTACTCAATTAGTTAATTTTGTTTGCAAGTTTAAGCGCCCAATGGAGGTGGTTTAATCTTAAGCACGAAATGCAAAAGTGTAAACAGCTGATGCAAAAAAATAATACAATTTTTATAAATATAAACATTAATATGTTCTATTTTTTGATTAGTATAAATTATAGACACTTCAAAATACATTTTTTTGTTTTTAATTTAAGTTTTCATTAATTTTCATATAAAATTTACAATTGTCTTCTTCTTTTTTATAAAATATGCATTGTTTTGATAACAAACAGTGAAGTTTTCTGTTGTTTTGTATGGCAACACTGCGAAGTTTAATCTTGTACTCAAAAACATCAAAGGGGATTAACATAAGATTTAATTTATTTTTAGATTAACTAATCTGATTATTAATTGGCATTTGATTATCATTTCAAAAACCCGCTCTTAAACGCACATTACTCCTTACCAAATAAAGCTATTGATACAAAATTTGCCACAAATATTAGTTTGGTATACAAAAATTCTATTTCAAGATTTTTTCACGATCGGTCCATAACATGGGTGCGGTCGGTCCCATTCAAGTGTCCCTTCAGAAAATCACTTGAACACACATTACTTATTACTAAATTACGATATATATACAAAATTTGACTGAAATATAGCTTTTATGTACAGAAATTTTGCTTAAAGAATATTTTACGATCGGTCTATAATTGGTCATATCTCCCATACTAGGTCCTGCCCCTAAAAGCATTTTAACCGTATTTAACTAGTTTTCACTAGTCAATTTGTGTAGAACAAAATTATATATATGTATTTTGAAAATCTTTAAATCGTTAAGCATAAGGGCGCTATAAAAATATAAAAGAAAATGGGGTTTGTAATGTTCAATAAATCTTGGAATTGTAATGATTTAAACTGTTTAAATCTTGGGATTTTTCTATTTCAGACATGAGAAAACTTATTTCTACAGATATTTAATCATTTAAAAAACTATTAATATCTGGTGGAGGGTATTTAAGATTCGGCTCAGCCGAATATAGCACTCTAACTTGTTTTATTTATCATACGTTTGCAATACAAAACTATAATTAACTTTTAATTAGTTCAGTTTGTTCCAAAAATACTTCAAATTTATAAACGAAATATGTATTTTTCTTTCAAATTAATTAAATAACTTAAGCAATTTAAAGCCAAATTGATTGCCATTGTCTAAGCATTAATAGATATTAAAAAAGTAATGCAATTTCAAATAACCAGCACCTGTTCAATAGATAAATATAATACATTCTATTTCTTCTAATAGGAAACTAAAAAGAGCACACGAATTCATCTCTATTGAATTTTATAAATTTCCAATACACTTCAATAATATTGGCCACAAACTGAAAGGTTAATTAAACGATTCCGTATATTTTTCTCTCTCACCTATACACATACAGGCAGATATATATATGTAGGAAGGTAATACTCAATATGTTTTGAATAAGACTGATTCATTAAGTCCTTACATACGGTGCACTCATTTTTAACAAATTACTTTCTAAGTCAACTATATCAAGCCCATTCATTTGGTTGTCCTTGAAATTTTGTTCGCAAAATACAAGCTATAATTACTAAGTCTACTCAAGAGAATGTCGACAGAGAACCCTCCTTAGATTCACTAATAACATTTTTATATTGAAAATACTTGCTACACTTTTATGATGTTTTCCCATAACGCAAAGTGTACTTGAGTTTATCTATGGTACATGCATGTTTCACAATAGAAGTTAAATGCAATTTTCAATTAAATACTATACGCTGTACAACACTGTACTGCAGACTACATAGATAGTGAAAATAGTATTAAACTCAAAGCTGTTGTAAAAAACTATCAGCAGCATCATCATCAAGGTTTCCTATTGCAAAACATTTTGAATGAAAACTCCCGCATACAACGTGCACAATACAACTTGAATTAAACCTTAAGGTAACAAATGGTTCTGACAGTTTGGTAACATTGAAGTAGATACACGAGAATATTTTCAACAACAGTCAGAGTTAAAAGTGTTCTGTAAATGAGTATGGATAAGTCCCAAAGAATTTAATATTCCTATCGTATTGTACATTATATTTAATTACTATATACGTATGTAGGTACAGTTTCCGTATGACAACCTTAAAATTTTGGAAAATTATCAGAAAAGTACACTTTTAAAGAGAAAATAGTTGCATGCTACTGTATTCATATGTACTTGCAGCTATGAGTACATGCATACATATGCACATTAATAAGGTATGTTTGTGTGTTGGAACATAAATACAAGTAAAATATTTAATAAAACTATGTACTGCTATATTTTCTTCATTCATATAAAATGGTGATTCATTTAGCTAACACACATAAACATTAGGGAGGCCCCGTTGGTATGGAGAATATAAAATTTTCTCACTGATAATTAAAATTTAGTTCATTACAGCAAAACTTTTCTGAAAATTAGCGTATTGTGTTCATGGAATCAAAGGGAAAACATAAAGGTATTCAATTATTCGATTTTTTGTTGTTCTTGTAACAGCTAAAACTATACAATAATCGATTTGGGGGCATCTACAATAAAGTCCAGGCCTAAAAATTGGGCTACTTCAACTGGATGCGTCTATAAATGCTATGGGCGGTGGGCGACCTCCAAGTACGACATTCATGCGGAATCTTTCGACCGTGGAATTTATGGCGTCTCTATGAATGTCGTTCAAAGCTGTCGTATACGAGGACTGATCCAATGGATCCTATACATATCTGCATATGTTTTCCTCGTCAATACGAAGATCCTTCCTGACATGCCTCGGGGGAGCATACAACTGTGTGATGTTAAAATTGGGATGACTCCTCAGATGACTTCCCAGGAGGAACTGTTTAGTCAACATGACATTGTGTTCCTTGACTGGGAGGACCTTCGTTTTCTTGTGCAAGTGATGTTTCCTGGTAATTTGTAAGCAGCCCGTTACATTTTTAGGGCGGCATTTTGGTAGCTTTGAATGTTTCTCCTCTGGGTATCACTAAGCGAAGGTGAACATACTGGATCAGTATAATTAACCACTGACCGACGAATCATTTGTAGCGCTTTGAGGACCTTGTTTCTACTTCGCAATTTGTGCGTGAGCTAAGGAAGTAAAGAGGCTATCAAATGTGACCCCCAAGGTTTTTGGGTGGTGCACTGTCGGAATTTGGAATTCAACGACCACAATGCCTAGGGTTAGGTTTACTTCCTCCGTTCAGGTGGTAAATAGTGTTGTTGACGACTTCGCTGTTGATAATTGCAGGTTACGTGCAGTGAAGAGATAACATGGAGCTAACTATTCACCAGAACGCATAATTCTTCAATGTTGTGGCCCGTCGCCATGATTGTACAGTCGTCCGCATATTAAATCACATCCACGCCTTGTGGTGGTACGGGGAGCTGAGAGAGGTAGAAGTTAAACAATAGTCGCGATAGTACATCACCTTGAGGTACTCCTTGTTTAACTCTACGGGGTTTGGAGCGTCTGTCTCTAAACTCTACGAACGACTGACGGCCCCTCAGATAAATCACGATCCATCTCTTCGTGTTGTTTTGCATTGTGAATTGCATGATATCCGCAAAGAGTGTGGCGTGACTGACAGTGTCGAAGGCTTTCGACTGGTCAAGAGCCACTGGGACCGTCCTTTCACAGGGCCTCTGCTGATTAAAACCTTGTGAGATCTGAGTGGCAATGGCGATGGTGGTGCTGTGCATTTTGCTGAAACCATGTTGTTAGGTGGCAGGACAGCTGGGGAAGAAGAAGCGCCTCGAGAGTCTTCGCAACTGGTGATAGGAGGGATATCGGTCTATATGATTGTCCCTTCGTCGCCTTTTTCCAGGCTTCGTGTACTACGAGGCTGCTCACTGACTTGAAAGCCTTAGTCAGGTACTAAACTCCGCGCTCGCATGGTTATTCCGTCAGGGACAATCGCTTTAGATGGTTTGGCTTTGTTGATGACGTCTGCAACTTCAACTGGGCTGTGGTATGTCCTTGACTGGAAGGTTGTGAAGTTTGCAAACAACGCTTCATTTCGCCTTGTCTCTCAAACAAACAAACAAACACACAAACACACAAACAAACAAACAAACAAACACACAAACACAACAAAGAAACAAACAAACAAACAAACAAACAAACAAACAAAAAAACAAACAAACATACATACAAACAAACAAACAAAAAAACAAACTATGTAAGTAACTAGCTAAATCGACTCAGAAATTGATAAGAACCCGGAATATACATATGTATATGTATACTTTGTTGGGTCTAGGATGAATATTTCTTCACAACTGATGGTGGTAGAGGGTATAACTTTTCTTAAAATTTAAAAAATGTTTTAATATTTTTGCACCACATATAAATTTTTGAAATACGTACCTCAGACAGATCAGCCACTGCACAGTGGGGCAGAATGGAAATTTTTTGGAAATAAATCTGGCATTTCTAAACGGCTGATTCGATCGGGATAAAATTTGGCATGAGCGTAGCCAAGGAGTATTCGAGTTTAAGTTTTGAAGATGAACCCTGCAGATGCCCCAGGGACGGCGCTGTGGCGGCTCAAAGTGGGGTACCTACGACATGTAAAATTTTTAAACTCGTGCCATTTTTTTGTTTTTCACCCAAATACAAAGATTTTTATATTTTGTGAAAGCGCTCGACGAGATCTTGAAAAAACATGCTTGGACATACTACTTATCTCTTATAATATCCGAGTTATAGGCATTTAAAAATTTAGTGATACAAAATTTACCATACCTTGGTCCGCCTTTTTTTGAATACCGGGCGTAATTTTGGACCAAATGGACTCAATTTTTTCTTGTTAGTTAGACAACAAAATTTCCAATAATATACAAAAAATTGCAGATCAATATCATTTACAGATCCAAAAATATACGTTTTTTAATTTAAAAATTCAAAAAATTTTAGATTTTTGGCGTTTTTTTTGCCAAAAATGTGTCTTAACTCTTTTATTAATAAAATAAAATTTTCTTTAAGAACATATAACAATTTTATAGTTTTCTAAAAGGTATCTTTACGCAGAACGCTTTGGCGTAAAAAACTTGTCCTATTTTTTGAAAATGTTGCCACTGCGTCTTTCCGAATATGACCTATTTTTCATCAAAACTTCAACTTTGGGCGACATGTTCTAAAATCCCAAAGCTGGGATCAGAAAACTGAAAGCAGTTTTGGAAACCTCAATATGTTTTCTATTTACTCCAAAAGTATTTTCCCAGCCCTGAAAGAAATGTGGACCCTATGGGCAAAAAAGTAAAAAATCCCATTTTTGGGATTTTCATTCCTATTTTTGGGAATTGCGGGATGCCCTTTGACCTTTTCAATTTTTTTTGCATATTCTTATTTGAAATGACAAATTTAACAAGCGTTGAAAATCTCATTGAGTTTTGTTCATAAATAAAGATTTTGTCATATATTACATATTTGTTCAATTTCTAAAACTATGATTTATATCAAAATTTTAATAGGATCGCAGATAGCTACAACAATTTAGTCCATATTTATCCCTTAATATCATTTTTTAGTTAGATATGGAAATTCTCGACCCTTTACAAAAAATTTCAAGCCAATATCTCAATTACATTCAAAAATATGTTCATTTAAACCTGTGTCCTTTAATTTCATCTTTTTCATATTTTTATGACAGAACATACATTTGGTGTTGAATAAAATATTTGGACAATTTTTAAAAATTATTTAGTTAAATATTTTATTATAATATTGTATATACAATAAAAAAATTATAATTTTATTATGAGCCACGCACAACAACACCTAAATCACCCCACACAAATTACCTTTCCCGCCCACCGAAATATAAAACACAATTTAATACAATTCATCAGTTAGTATAATAGCTTTTTTTATTTGAACTGTTTATCTTAAACATAATACAATTAATTCTTACAACCTACTTATATAGTTAATTCCTAACACTACTTATTTTCTATAAAATAATCTGTCATATCGGTATACATATCCAGAAGGTAATATAAGTCCTTTAAATCTTCCTTGTTTTGAGATGATAGAGTTTCATAACAAATCCATCTTTTTCGCATAGTTGAAAGAACAGGATCAGAAGATAAAAGTAAACTATTAAAAATATATTCATTCTGTGATTGCCTGGAGCATTTTCTTGAGCTGAATAGTTGAACATGCTTAAAATCTCGATTCCTCGCTTCCTGGGCTTCTTCTGTTAACTCTCCAAGTGGAAGAATATTCGATTCAATTATTATTTGACCATGACACAATACTTTGTGTACTGTTGGTGTTAGTTCCCTCCATGGATACAGAGATACAAGTAATTTAGAAATTTCAGATGTGTATTCCCCAAATCGATTTCCATTAATTTTATGTTTACTATTCAGTGCCATTAAAATAGTGTTAACTCTTCGAAGCAACTCCTTGTCGATTCCAGTTATTTTTGAAGTAATTTCAAAATCACGAAAAAACCTTCTCGCCGTATTACCGTCATTTGTACTACCGCAACTTGAAAGTGGTTTGTCGATGTTTAATCCCATCTGAACTTTAAATTCTTCTTGGATTCTGCTTTTTTCCGCAGCTCTCAGTTCTTTCAATTCTTCATTATTTTTTGTTGATTTAGTAGGATAGTTTTTTTTTCCTGGATCGCCTTGTATGATGGTAATATATTGTGTCCTTTTACATGCAGAGCTTTCCTTAATATTTGGTACTTATTTCGACTGAGACCCAGTTCCAACATAAGCGCTATTGCTTCCTCTTCAGTAAAATTTGATTATGATGTTGGAGTTGGTATACTTTCCACAATTCGCTTAAGTCGTCTTGGTGATGCATTAGGAAGAATAGTTGCAATATGTACGACATCCATAGGTTGGTTTTCCTTTTTCAGCATTTCGTTAAATGTATCAGCAATTTCCTCATTTGAGATTGAAAAAAGTTTTTGTGTGACCCTCTTTTTTTTGACCTGGAACATAAGTCTTCGTATGACTTTCAAGGCGCTCCTGTTGATGTGTTGTAAGTTGAGATTTCCGTAGTAGTTTCCATCCAACTACAAAATTTTAATCGAAATTTCTTTTGATTTCCATCCACAGACTTACTTTTTACATCAAAAAGTTTTCAATTTTTGATATGCCTGTTTTGTCTACTTTTCTACTATATGTAGTTTTTATATAATTTGAAATGTCTTCAATTCTTTCTGGCCCTTTTGAAGATATACTCCATAAAACGGAACACAACTCTTCGTACTTTAATGTAATCTTCATTGTAGATTTATTAAATATGGTACTTAAAATCTGAGAAGTTTACTTATATACCAATTCTTGTCATTTCCGATACAGGTATTCCAAAGTAAAAAATTACGAATTGTCGACCTATTAACATTTAGGACTATATTACTATAACCTGTAATTCAGTCCTTGATATTTCTTATTAGTGAATGAATCGAAATTATCATTACCTGTATATTTTTAGCTACATGATCATAAACGAAACAGATCGAAATGATCTGTCGAAAAAATTTAGGTAAAAAATAGTTATAAATTTTTGAAAATTTAAGCATAATAGGACCTTTCAATTATAAGGATAAGCAAACAAATAGAAAATAGGTAAATATAAGATTTAAATATGTTCTGTCATACTTAATACTAAAATATGAAAAAGATGAAATTAAAGGACACAGGTTTAAATGAACATATTTTTGAATGTAATTGAGATATTGGCTTGAAATTTTTTGTAAAGGGTCGAGAATTTCCATATCTAACTAAAAAATGATATTAAGGTATAAATATGGACTAAATTGTTGTAGCTATCTGCGATCCTATTAAAATTTTGATATAAATCATAGTTTTAGAAATTAAACAAATATGTAATATATGACAAAATCTTTATTTATGAACAAAACTCAATGAAATTTTCAACGCTTGTTAAATTTGTCATTTCAAATAAGAATATGCAAAAAAAAAAATTGAAAAGGTCAAAGGGCATCCCGCAATTCCCAAAAATAGGAATGAAAATCCCAAAAATGGGATTTTTTACTCTTTTGCCCATAGGGTCCACATTTCTTTCAGGGCTGGGAAAATACTTTTGGAGTAAATAGAAAACATATTGAGGTTTCCAAAACTGCTTTCAGTTTTCTGATCCCAGCTTTGGGATTTTAGAACATGTCGCCCAAAGTTGAAGTTTTGATGAAAAATAGGTCATATTCGGAAAGACGCAGTGGCAACATTTTCAAAAAATAGGACAAGTTTTTTACGCCAAAGCGTTCTGCGTAAAGATACCTTTTAGAAAACTATAAAATTGTTATATGTTCTTAAAGAAAATTTTATTTTATTAATAAAAGAGTTAAGACACATTTTTGGCAAAAAAACGCCAAAAATCTAAAATTTTTTGAATTTTTAAATTAAAAAACGTATATTTTTGGATCTGTAAATGATATTGAATTGTAAATGAAATGATTGTATATTATTGGAAATTTTGTTGTCTAACTAACAAGAAAAAATTGAGTCCATTTGGTCCAAAATTACGCCCGGTATTCAAAAAAGGCGGACCAAGGTATGGTAAATTTTGTATCACTAAATTTTTAAATGCCTATAACTCGGATATTATAAGAGATAAGTAGTATGTCCAAGTATGTTTTTTCAAGATCTCGTCGAGCGCTTTCACAAAATATAATTTTTTTGTATTTGGGTGAAAAACAAAAAAATGGCATGAGTTTAAAAATTTTACATGTCGTAGGTACCCTACTTTGAGCCGCCACAGCGCCGTCCCTGGGGCATCTGCAGGGTTCATCTTCAAAACTTAAACTCGAATACTCCTTGGCTACGCTCACGGCAAATTTTATCCCGATCGGATCAGCCGTTTAGAAATGCCAGATTTATTTCCAAAAAATTTCCATTCTGCCCCACTGTGCACTGATATTTTGTCCCACCCTAATAAACATAAATGTGTATTTATACTTACGTATTTTATATGTACATGAACACATTCATGTAACGTACAAGTGATTGAATTTTTAGTTTATACATACATATACAAGAAATAATATTTGGAGCTTACATGGTTCGCGGAAAAACTACTAAACCCGTATGAGTTATAAATATTAGATTTTGCTAATATAATATGGCTCGGTTTTTCTAACTTTTCGTTGATATCACAAACTAAAAACTCTTTGAAGGAAAATTAGGCCTTTTTATAGCTTAATTGTTGATTGAAACTGCTCTCCGCCATTAAGTAAAAAAGTATTACTTTACCCAATGGACTTTCGTTCGTCAGTCCAGAAAAAAATATTATCAAACATCGTATTTTTGATAATTATGTCTTTATTAGATTCTAGGATATTGAAATCACGTTAGAAAAGATATTTCGTCGAAGGCTTGTAAGAGGACCTATAACGTCATTGTTTGTTAGCCTTTGTTTTGCAATGAATCCTTTTAGAACGGGAAGCAATGTCCTAATGAGACATGAGTATCACATCTTTTAAAATGTGAATGCATGTCTTTTGGAAGGCCTAAAAATCGAAATCCTAGCATTTTTTCCGCTGGGTTGTTTTATTTGTATTAACATTGTATATTTGTTTGCATGATTTTATAGTTGGTAGCAAAAGCAGTACATCACTTCAGGCTGCAGGTGAATTTAATTTTTTCTTTCCACTATTTCAACGTTGGCATGAACATAATTCCTCTATTATTTTAAATACTCTGTTCATCTACCCATCATAGTGGGTTCTGGAAATGAAATATGCTGCGGAAATTGCATGTAAAGAAAAATAAGAATTACAATGTTAAAACGATTCCTAATAACTAAATATAGTAATGGTATTTATATTTTTAATCGAAATTTACCCAGTCTGTACTGCTTGCACAAACGATTGCGTCGATAAATGTTTAGCTGCATTGATCAAAAAAATGCAGAACAGTTATTGAACATGGTCATATTTTAATAATGCCTTTCACCGCTTCAGTGGTACACAATTTTAAAGATAATTTCCTAAACTTTGGTACGTACTTTTTTATCAATTTATTGTCAGATGTTAAGCCTTTATTTTAATGGCGACAGAATGACTTCCCGATGGCAGATTTAAATTTTCAACAAAACTTGAATTTCAATTTCTTTAAAATTTATTTTTTTTTCTCAAACATATCATACCTTGTCTCACGTATATTTATTTAAATATTTTAAACAAAAGAAACTGATTGTATTTCAGTGTTTCGCCAAGAAATTTGTTACTGTTATTTGTACTTACATTACTGAATTTGGCTAAATTTAAATATTCATCATATTGTAGATGGTATTCTCTCTATATATTTCTCTGAATAAACGCAAAGCGAAGAAATTGCTACCATTTAGATGATTACTATTCCATACATGTAGCCTGTTTGTTTAATGCTTTCCATATTAAACACAACATCCTGTACTAAGAACTCTGCACTAAAACTAACGAGAACTTTACATTTTTATAGAAATTTTTCTCTCCTTTCATTCCACCAAAGAATAATTCAGAATGTGGTATTTTAAATGCAAGAAATTGTGCAAAAAAAAAAAGAAAAAAAGAGGAGAAACCTTAAGAAAAAGTACTTTAGGATGTGACACTTAGGTAACATTTTCCTTTTTATTTAATGTTACAATAATTTCGTGAACTTCTTGTTGTTTTTGTAGGAGCAGTTTCAACGTTTTGAATTTTTGTTTTTTTTTCATCGTAAATGTACTCACTCAGTCGTACTTAGTTTACATGTTTATTTGAAAATGTACTTCAATGTATTAAAAATTTACAAAGTAAATAGGTACAACGAAAAAGAACACATTTTTTATTTCATGCGTTTTTTTTTCTGCTTCTTCTTCGTTCTGTTCTTATACTTTGCATAATAAAATTGTTAATTTTTTACAAGGAATTATTATCAGTCGCGTGTTGAAATGGGCATAATTGTTGGAAAGTACATGAAAATGCGGAATTATTTCATCATGCATACCAATCAAGTAAACACTCAGTCAGTACTTTACTTTAGTAGTAAGTAAGTATTCAGTTTAATTAAATTTCTTTCAATGACAAAACAATAATATTAAACTTAAATTATTTAAAGAAGAATAGTGGTTAATATTCGATCTGTAGCCTAGATATATATGTATATATTTGCAGAGATATGTATGTATTTTACAGTCAAACGTTTATTGATAAGTAACTGTTATCAGTTAATACTTAAAGAATTTACTTTTTTGCGGTTTAGAATTTGTAATTTGGAAGACACCCAAGTCGTAAAAACTGTTTGAAAAGAAGAATTTCAGAAATATTGTCGTCAAACTAACAAATTGTTAGTTAGTCAGTTAGTTAGTTAGTTAGTTAGTTAGTTAGTAGTTAGTTAGTTAGTTAGTTAGTTAGTTAGTTAGTTAGTTAGTTAGTTAGTTAGTTAGTTAGTTAGTTAGTTAGTTAGTTAGTTAGTTAGTTAGTTAGTTCGTTAGTTAGTTAGTTAGTTAGTTAGTTAGTTAGTTAGTTAGTTAGTTAGTTAGTAGTTAGTTAGTTAGTTAGTTAGTTAGTTAGTTAGTTAGTTAGTTAGTTAGTTAGTTAGTTAGTTAGTTAGTTAGTTAGTTAGTTAGTTAGTTAGTTAGTTAGTTAGTTAGTTAGTTAGTTAGTTAGTTAGTTAGTAGTTAGGTAGTTAGTTAGTTAGTTAGTTAGTTAGTTAGTTAGTTAGTTAGTTAGTTAGTTAGTAGTTAGTTAGTTAGTTAGTTAGTTAGTTAGTTAGTTAGTAAGTTAGTTAGTTAGTTAGTTAGTTAGTTAGTTAGTTAGTTAGTTAGTTAGTTAGTTAGTTAGTTAGTTAGTTAGTTAGTTAGTAGTTAGTTAGTTAGTTAGTAGTTAGTTAGTAGTTAGTTAGTTAGTTAGTTAGTTAGTTAGTTAGTTAGTTAGTTAGTTAGTTAGTTAGTTAGTTAGTTAGTTAGTTAGTTAGTTAGTAGTTAGTAGTTAGTTAGTTAGTTAGTTAGTTAGTTAGTTAGTTAGTTAGTTAGTTAGTTAGTTAGTTAGTTAGTTAGTAGTTAGTTAGTTAGTTAGTTAGTTAGTTAGTTAGTTAGTTAGTTAGTTAGTTAGTTAGTTAGTTAGTTAGTTAGTTAGTTAGTTAGTTAGTAGTTAGTTAGTTAGTTAGTTAGTAGTTAGTTAGTTAGTTAGTTAGTAGTTAGTTAGTTAGTTAGTAGTAGTTAGTTAGTTAGTTAGTTAGTTAGTTCGTAGTTAGTTAGTAGTTAGTTAGTTAGTAGTTAGTTTAGTTAGTTAGTTAGTTAGTTAGTTAGTTAGTTAGTTAGTTAGTTAGTTAGTTAGTTAGTTAGTTAGTTAGTTAGTAGTAGTTAGTTAGTTAGTTAGTTAGTTAGTTAGTTAGTTAGTTAGTTAGTTAGTTAGTTAGTTAGTTAGTTAGTTAGTTAGTTAGTTAGTTAGTTAGTTAGTTAGTTAGTTAGTAGTTAGTTAGTAGTTAGTTAGTTAGTTAGTTTATTGATAAGTAACTGTTATCAGTTAATACTTAAAGAATTTATTTTTTGCGGTTTAGAATTTGTAATTGGAAGACACCCAAGTCGTAAAACTGTTTGAAAGAAGAATATTATTTCAGAAATATTGTCGTCAAACTAACAAATTGTTATTTAGTTAGTTCGTCAGTTAGTTAAGTAGTTAGTTAGTTAGTCAGTAGTTTAAGTAGTTATTTAGTTTGTCAGTTAGTTAGTTAAGTAACTAACTAAGTTAGTTAGTTAGTTAGTTAGTTAGTTGTTAGTTAGTTAGTTAGTTAGTTAGTTAGTTAGTTAGTTAGTTAGTTAGTAGTTAGGTAGTTAGTTAGTTAGTTCGTTAGTTAGTTAGTTAGTTAGTTAGTTAGTTAGTTAGTTTAGTTAGTTAGTTAGTTAGTTAGTAGTTAGTTAGTTAGTTAGTTAGTAGTTAGTTAGTTAGTTAGTTAGTTAGTAGTTAGTTAGTTAGTTAGTTAGTTAGTTAGTTAGTTAGTTAGTTAGTTAGTTAGTTAGTTAGTTAGTTAGTTAGTTAGTTAGTTAGTTAGTTAGTTAGTTAGTTAGTTAGTTAGTTAGTTAGTTAGTTAGTTAGTTAGTTAGTTAGTTAGTTAGTTAGTTAGTTAGTTAGTTAGTTAGTTAGTTAGTTAGTTAGTTAGTTAGTTAGTTAGTTAGTTAGTTAGTTAGTTAGTTAGTTAGTTAGTTAGTTAGTTAGTTAGTTAGTTAGTTAGTTAGTTAGTTAGTTAGTTAGTTAGTTAGTTAGTTAGTTAGTTAGTTAGTTAGTTTATTGATAAGTAACTGTTATCAGTTAATACTTAAAAAATTTCTTTTTTGCGGTTTAGAATTTGTAATTTGGAAGACACCCAAGTCGTAAAAACTCTTTGAAAAGAAGAATTATTTCAGAAATATTGTCGTCAAACTAACAAATTGTTAGTTAGTTAGTCAGTTAGTTAAGTAGTTAGTTAGTTAGTCAGTTAGTTAAGTAGTAAGTTAGTTAGTTAGTTACCCTGCGGGAAATTTGTATCAATTGAACCAAAAGTACCTGTCCCGTGATATGTGAAAATAGTATTATTACAAAAAGTACAGAAGTGTGATAAGTGAAAACTAGACCTATCTCCTGATTGGTTTAAAGGAACTGACACAAAACTTGTCCATGATGATTTATCATAATTATAACACCACATTAATATGGCGTTAGCCTAGGAGGTGACAAATATTGAATAAATTTTGTTTTAGCAAATTTATTTAAATCTATAGATAAATACTTGAGACTTTTGGACTTGTTAAGTGACATGTTCTCCTTTTACGAATGTGGAGTAAATTTTGTATTTTAAAAAAATTATAATTATTTGCATCTTATGCAATTTTTTGCTAATGTTTCATTAATTTAATTACATAATTTTTTCAATACAAATAAATAATATTTCTAATAAATTAATGGTCAATCAATATACATACATAAATATACAAAAATTTAAATAACAAATACAATTTTTCACAACAAACTACAAAAAAATAAAAGTAAATTACCGCTATTTTTCTTTAAGAACTTTTTATTGTTTATTTTTCGACTAAACCTGTTTTCTTTTTTACTGCTTACCATACATAAATAAAAAACAATTTTTTGAGTTACGTTTATCGAGGACAATTTAATAAGGCGAAGTCAATAGCACAGCTGTTATTTGGTATTATTTTCTATGTATGAGATTCATCGTAAACTAAAAGTCAAAATACGATTTAAAAAAATGACAGTAAAAAACAACACTTAAATGTTGTCGCTTTAATAAAATACTCTAGTTCTCATAAAAAAAACAAGTAAGAAATTATAGTCGGGCGTGGCCGACCATATGATACCCTACACCAACTGCGAATATTAAATGTGATTAATTTCAATAATGAAGCATTTCTGTTAAACTTATATAGGTTTCAAATAATGTCTGTTCATGTACGGTTGTATGCTGACTAGGAGAAATAAAAGACCGATTTCAATAATTTTCAACAGCCTTCGTCATTGGATCCAGAGAATAGTATGTGACCCATTTTAACAAATTATATTCAAAATTGTGATCTGTTGCGTGTACATAAGGTTTACACGGTCACAAAGACGCAGATAGCTTAATAAGGGCAAATATTTTTGAGTGTTACAAACATCACCACATTGTGCATCGTGATGCTAGTGTTTATAAATGAATTGTGGACATTCAAGTCATTTTCTGAAGGGGATTTGGTATGGGGGATAGGGTCAAATAATGCCCGATCTTTATAAAAATCGACAGTGTTATTTATAATTATATCAAACTTAGCTGTGCCGATTTTTGGAGAGATATTAGTATATTTGACAAAGTTATGAGCTAATGGGCCTAAATCGGAAGGTCCAGTTATATGGGGGCTAGGGCAAAATTTGAGCCGATCCCTATAACATTTATTGTTGGTAATAATGTCTATACAAAACTCATTTTTGTCAAATTTCATTGTGATACTAGTGTTTATAAGTGAATTGTGGTCATTCAAGTCATTTTCTGAGGGGGACTTTGTATGGGGGCTAGGGTCAAATAATGTCCGATCTTTACGAAAATCACTAGAATTATTAAGACATATATAAAACTAATTTTTTCCAATTTTTGTAGAGATAGTAGCTCATTTAACATAACTATGAGGTCAAAAGACCTATTCGGGGGGAACGGTTGTATGGGGGCTAGGTGAAATAATAGACCGATTTCAACCATTTTCAATAGCGTTCGTCCTTGGCATGTTCCAAATTTCATCAAATTATCTCAAAAATTGCGACCTGTAGAGTGCGCACAAGGTTTACATGGACACACAGACAGACGGACGGACGGACAGACGGACATAGCTTAATCGACTCAGGAAGTGATTCTGAACCGATTGGTATACTTTAAGGTGGGTGTAGGACCAATATTTTTGGGTGTTACAAACATCAGCACAAACGCATAATACCCTCCCCACTATAGTGGTGTAGGGTATAAATACTCTCCTGCTTTTGATCTACTAGAGAGAAACAAAAAACAATGAGAATAATAAAGAACAATAAAAGAAAAGCTACACTTTCGACATTATTTACGAATGAACAGAAAAACCATTTTATGTGATTTTATTTGTAATGTTGATGTGTATTTGTCTATTCTTTGTAAAGTACATATAGGGACTAGAGTAATTTGCAAACTCACCCTTATTATACCCTACACCACTATAGTGGGGAGGGTATTATGCGTTTGTGCTGATGTTTGTAACACCCAAAAATATTGGTCCTACACCCACCTTAAAGTATACCAATCGACTCAGAATCACTTCCTGAGTCGATAAAGCTATGTCCGTCTGTCCGTCCGTCCGTCTGTCTGTCTGTCTGTGTGTCCATGTAAACCTTGTGCGCACTCTACAGGTCGCAATTTTTGAGATAATTTGATGAAATTTGGAACATGCACTTCTCTTGGTCCAAGGACGAACGCTATTGAAAATGGTTGAAATCGGTCCATTATTTCACCTAGCCCCCATACAACCGGACCCCCCCGAATAGGGCTTTTGACCTCATAATTATGTTAAATGGTCTGCTATCTCTACAAAAATTGGAAAAGTTTAGTTTTATATATGTCTTAATAATGCTAGTGATTTTCGTAAAGATCGGGCATTATTTGACCCCAGCCCCCATACAAAGTCCCCCTCAGAAAATGACTTGAATGTCCACAATTCACTTATAAACAGTAGTATCACGATGAAATTTGGCACAAATGAGTTTT
Organism: Lucilia sericata; assembly: GCF_015586225.1. Taxonomy (NCBI): domain Eukaryota; kingdom Metazoa; phylum Arthropoda; class Insecta; order Diptera; family Calliphoridae; genus Lucilia; species Lucilia sericata. The sequence goes on from NW_023994196.1 coordinate 395,887, forward strand.
ATATAAACATAATTCCCAACAAAAAGTTTTATAGGGATCGGACCAAGTTTTACTCTAGCCCCCATATAAGCAGACCTTCCGATTTGGGCCTTTTAGATCATAACTTTGTCAAATATACTACTATCTCTCCAAAAATCGGCACAACTAAGTTGGATATAATTATAAATAACACTGTCGATTTTTATAATGATCGGGCCTTATTTGACCCTATCCCCCATACAAAATCCCCTTCAGGAAATGACTTGAATGTCCACAATTCACTTATAAACACTAGTATCAATATGAAATTTTCCACAAATAGATTTTATATAAACATTTTATATAAAATGTCGACATTAAATTTTATAAGGATCGGACCAATTTTTGCCCTAGCCCCCATACAACCGGACCTACCGATTAGGGCCTCTTAGCTCATAACTACGATAAATATACTACTATCTTCCCAAAATTTGGCACAACTAAGTTTGATATGTAATTATAAATAACACTGTCATTTTTCGCCATGATCGGAAATAAAAAGTAGCCTATTGCCAGACATACGAATGTGCTGTGAAAATTTGAAGAAAATCGGTTTAGCCGTTTAGTAGTCTATAACGTTCAAACATACAAACATATAAACATACAAACAAACACACATTCATTTTTATACCCTACACCACTATAGTGGGGAGGGTATTATGCGTTTGTGCTGATGTTTGTAACACCCAAAAATATTGGTCCTACACCCACCTTAAAGTATACCAATCGACTCAGAATCACTTCCTGAGTCGATTAAGCTATGTCCGTCTGTCCGTCCGTCCGTCCGTCTGTCTGTCTGTCTGTCTGTGTGTCCATGTAAACCTTGTGCGCACTCTACAGGTCGCAATTTTTGAGATAATTTGATGAAATTTGGAACATACACTTCTCTTGGTCCAAGGACAAACGCTATTGAAAATGGTTGAAATCGGTCCATTATTTAACCTAGCCCCCATACAACCGGACCCCCCGAATAGGGCTTTTGACCTCATAATTATGTTAAATGATCTGCTATCTCTACAAAAATTGGAAAAGTTTAGTTTTATATATGTCTTAAAAATTCTAGTGATTTTCGTAAAGATCGGGCATTATTTGACCCCAGCCCCCATACAAAGTCCCCCTCAGAAAATGACTTGAATGTCCACAATTCACTTATAAACAGTAGTATCACGATGAAATTTGGCACAAATGAGTTTTATATAAACATAATTCCCAACAAAAAGTTTTATAGGGATCGGACCAAGTTTTACTCTAGCCCCCATATAAGCAGACCTTCCGATTTGGGCCTTTTAGATCATAACTTTGTCAAATATACTACTATCTCTCCAAAAATCGGCACAACTAAGTTGGATATAATTATAAATAACACTGTCGATTTTTATAATGATCGGGCATTATTTGACCCTATCCCCCATACAAAATCCCCTTCAGGAAATGACTTCAATGTCCACAATTCTCTTATAAACACTAGTATCAATATGAAATTTACCACAAATAGATTTTATATAAACATTTTATATAAAATGTCGACATTAAATTTTATAAGGATCGGACCAATTTTTGCCCTAGCCCCCATACAACCGGACCTACCGATTAGGGCCTCTTAGCTCATAACTACGATAAATATACTACTATCTTCCCAAAATTTGGCACAACTAAGTTTGATATGTAATTATAAATAACACTGTCATTTTTCGCCATGATCGGAAATAAAAAGTAGCCTATTGCCAGACATACGAATGTGCTGTGAAAATTTGAAGAAAATCGGTTTAGCCGTTTAGTAGTCTATAACGTTCAAACATACAAACATATAAACATACAAACAAACACACATTCATTTTTATATATGTATATAGATAATTCCCAATAATACATTTTGTAAGGATCGGTTCACTTTCTGCCTTAGCCTCCATACATCCTGACCTTCCGATTTCGGTCGTTTATCTTTTAACTACATCTAATATACTACTATCTATCCAAAAGTCGGCACAATGTGGTGATGTTTGTAATACTCAAAAATATTTGTCCTTATTAAGCTATGTCCGTCATTGTGACCGTGTAAACCTTGTGTGCACGCAACAGATCGCAATTTTGAATATAATTTGCTAAAATGTGTCACATACTATTCTCTGGATCCACTGACGATGGCTGTTGAAAATGATTGAAATCGGTCTTCTATTTTTCGTAGTCAGCATACAACCGAACATGAACAGACATTATTTGGAACCTATATAATATTAACAGGAATGCTTCATTATTGAAATTAATCACATTTAATATTCGCAATTGGTGTAGGGTATCATATGGTCGGCCACGCCCGACTATAATTTCTTACTTGTTTTTGTCATTCGGTTTCATATTTTGGCTGTGGAAACAAGTTAAATTAAAGAAGTAAAAGTGTATTTGTATGTTTAATATTAAAATAATTAAAAATTGTGTGCATTTAATAAAATTTAAAGTTTAAAGGTAAGTAAAATGAGTGGTGGAAGTGTAAGTAAGAGGCATATACGAAGATTAATTTCTCAGAAAAAAAGAGAATTTGTCCACAATTTGAATGATGTTGAAGCGCAAAGTGTAGAAAATAGTGGTGGAATAAATCATATAGATTCTGAAAAATTAGCGGCAGCATTTGAAAATGTGGACAATGAGATCAGTAGTTCTCTTAGTGAAAAATTGAAGGAATGGATTATTCGGAATAGACCAAGTAGAAAATCAGTTGAAGAATTATTGGCTATACTTAAAGAAGAAAATTTAGAAGTTCCTCTTAGTATGAAAACACTAATATCCCAACAGGGAAAAAGCTTTGATAAAGCAGGTCTCGCCAGGTGTATATTCACATTTTGGTGTTAGGAAACAATTGGAATCAATTGGTTCTGTGGTAACGAACTACGAAGAAATCATAGTCGATGTAAATATCGACGGACTGCCGCTTTTTAAAAGCTCCAGAACACAGTTGTGGCCAATATTATTGCGAGTTGTAAATATTAAAAATATTTCTATACTTCCAATTGGAATTTATCTTGGCAATAATAAACCAAACGATATAACCGAGTATTTTGCAGACTTTATTTTCGAAATGAAAAATTTAATTGAAAATGGCATAGAATTTGAGGGAAAGTTAATAAAATTAAAAATTAGGGCAATAGTTTGCGACTCCCCGGCCAAAGCTTTTATTTGTGGTATTTTTGGACACACATCTTCCCACGGATGCACCAAATGCGTTCAAGTGGGCAGAGAAGAGGAAAGAAAATATCAAAATCATCATAAAAATATATTTCTTTCTCAAAGAACTCCACTGGAGGATTTAGGAGTCAAAATGGTTAGTCAAGTGGCAATAGATAGTATGCACCTTGTGGATTTAGGCATAATGCGAAAAATGATGTTAAGAATAGTTCATAATAAACTAGAGTTTAATATTTCGAAGGACCAAATTTCTAAAATTTCAAGGCATTTGGAATCATTACATTCTTTTATTTCAACAGAATTTGTTCGTCGGCCTAGAAATTTGGTGGAGATAGCAAATTTTAAAGCAACAGAATTTCGCCAAATATTACTGTATACAGGAATACTTATTTTTAAAGAAAATGTACCAAATGAGGTTTATCATGAGTATCTCCTTTTGCATTGTGCTTGCAGATTGTTGTCGGCACAAAAGAACTTGGAACAAAATATTAATGTGGCTCAAAATATGTTAGAGGAATTTGTAAAAGACTTCGCGTTTGTATTTGGTGAGAATTCAATTTCCCATAACGTTCACAATCTTTTACATTTAGGTGAATGTGTGAAAAAGTTTGGTATTCTACCAAACTTCTCAGCGTATGATTTCGAAAATTATTTACAAGTTTTAAAAAATTATATTAAACAACCTAATAAAATAATTCAACAAATATTTAATAAAATTCAGAACGAAAAAAGAATAGTTGAAAAAGTAGATGAGGGATTTAAAGAAAAAAAGAAAATTGTAAGTTATTGTAAAAGTGGGTTTGTATTTAATTCAAAAAGCCCTGACAATATATGCTACTTAAAATCGGAAATACCTTTAAAAATTAATGGTTTTAATAAAGAAAAAAATGCAGTGTTAGGAAGCAGATTTGTCAATAAATGCAGCTTTTTTAAAAGTCCAATAGATTCCATTAAGTTGGGCATTATTTTGGTAGATTATAATTTATCAAAAGAAGAAGAATTTTCCATCGATGAAATAGAAAATAAAATGTTATCTTTTCCCTACCAAAACAAATTTTTATTAATTCCGATTTTACACTAATATTTATTTCTTCCAATACATACATATATTTAATATTTAAAAGATGAAACGAAGTCGCCAAATTCCCACTGAAACCGAATTTTCCCAGAAAAAATCCTGCCATGATTGCACAGAACTGAAAACATATATAGATAATATGTTCAAACAACAAACAGGTAATTTATTTTAATATATTTATTTTACTTAAAACTAATCATTTTTGTTATATATTTCATATATTTCAGAAATATTAAAGGAGCAAAATAAAAAAATAATGGAAGCATTAGCAGCACAAAATGTCCTTACCAAAATTCTAGTAAAGCAGGATGAAACATCCAATATGCTTTCAAACCTGTTTCCAATAAATTCAGAAAAAAATTTAAATGAAATTGAAAATCAAATTAATGAGAATAATAAACATTTATATGTAAGTACATAATTAAATTTTTGAAAAAATACAAATATTTAATAAAATGTCTCATATCTATTTCAGGTGACAACAATAAAGAACCTTATAAGAAAAAATATTGTGAAAAATATAGGCTTAATCATTTCTGAAGAACTTTTATACACATATAATGTAGATGGGACTCATGGAAAAAAAAGGTTGAAGAATTTCGAAAACATATACAATGCAATAAAAGGTATACTTTTTTTAATTATAACAATAATAATAATTTCCATTATAAACAAATTATTTTATAAATGTCTATTTAAATTTTCAAATTAAATAACTAATTTAATTTTAAATAATTAGTTTATGTATTTGTTTATTTTATTAAATAATATAAATAATATTATTTAATTTATCAATTTTAGATGCAGTAGGAGCTAACCCAGAAATAGATGACATCGAGGGAAGAATTAGAAGAGCACTTAATCTTACAAAAAAGCGACATTTAAAAAAAATTTTAAAAGGAAAAGCAAGATAATTAATTTTTTATATATGATCCAATTTCCGTAAAATGTAATTTTTAACATTGAAGTAATTTGTATTTTCTAATTTTTTTTAAAACCAATACTCTATTAACTGAAATAATTTTTAATTTATATTTTTTTAAAGTTAGTTTTAAATGAATTTATTTTAACTTTGGAATAAAAAATTATTTAGTTTTTATTATAAAACTATAGTATTTTTAAATTAAAAAATTTTAATTTTTAAATTTACGTAATTTATATTTTTTTATATTATTAAAACCAATATTCTATTAAAGTCTGAAATAATTTTTAATTAAATTTTTTAAAGTTAAATTTTTAATGAATTTATTTTTACTTTGTAATATTAATTTTCCTTAAAAAATATTTAGTTTTTATTATAAATTAAAAATTCGCTTTTTTCTTACAATATTTTTTTATATTAAAACTGAATAGTTTTTCGACTCGAGGTTAATTATTTTAATATTATATTCTATGTACTATATATTTTCTAATATTTCAATATTGTTTTATATAATTTTTAAGAAATAGTAACAACTATATTTTAAGGTAATTATACATACACATGTGTCTTAAGGTACGTTCACACCTATCAAATATTTGACGATTTTGATCAAATATTTGTTGGCTGTAATGTGAACACAAAATATTTTTGAAGAGCAAACAAAATATCAGCTGTTTTTCGTGAAACATTTTTATTTGTCAACCTACAAATATTTTCTTAATGTGAACACAATGTGAACACCAAACATGAAACATTTTTGTTAAACGTTAAAGAAACTATTTAATAATATTTTTTACGATTTCATAGAAATTTCTGCCTAAAAACAAAAAATTAAATACATTTTTATTTCATAATGTGCTTAAAATGAGTATTTCTATTTTGACGTTTTGTTTGAAGAAACAAAGCCAAACACAATTCAATACAAATAGTAAAAGTTTGTTTGCCCGGTGTTCACATTACAACAAATAATTTCGTAAAAAACAGTAAAAAACAAGATTTTGTTTGCAGGCAAAGAGGAACATAACAACAAGAACAGCTAATGCGCAACCAAACCAAAAGCCAAAAATATATGTGTTTATATTTACTAAAAAGCTATATCATTGAATAATAACTTCTATATATTCTAAAATCTCATTTAATATTGTTTTTCATCAAAATTTTACCACAAAAAATACAAATTACATTTCAATACCTTGTGCAAGTGGAAAAGAGATAGATAGACTTGCATAAGGTATTGAAATTACATTTCAATACCTTGCGCAAGTGGAAAAGATATAGATAGACTTGCACAATGTATTGAAATTACATTTCAATACCTTGTGCAAGTGGAAAAGAGATAGATGGTGGATCTTTACTGTCATGTTGTTGCTATTTAGTATAGTCAATGTAGCGAAAAACCTTGGTTGTTTGGAACGGTTTATAGCGATTTCAAAAAAATCGCTATAAGCCCGGAAATAACCAAATTATAAATAATTTTCATTAAATTACATATCTATAAAATTGAAAATTATAGAGAATTGTTTATTATTAATATATTTTTATATCCATTAATATAATAAATAATTGTTTAAATAAATTGAGTAATAAATTAATTAAATAATTTCTCAATTAATTACTAAACTATAGACTAGATTATAACCTATAGACTAGACTATAAACAATACTATAAACTAGAGTATAGACAAGACTATAGACTAAACTATAGCTTGACTATAGACTAGACCAGCGGTTCCCCCGGTTTTTACTTCGCGGACCCCTTGAGAAATTTATTTAAATTCGCGGACCCCCATACATATTTTGATATCTTATTGTTCTAAATATGTAATTGTTCATCCGAAAATTGTCATAGTCCACAAATTTCAAGGTCAAACAGATGTAGATATGTCATTTCTATAAAATATTCCCGTACATTGAGAATAATTAATATTTCAGAGAAGTTTCAATTGCCTGTTTTTGAAGATAGAATGACTTCATTGTTGAAATGTTAACATGATGTTTAATTTTATGATCGTGAGATCTTTCACGTTCATTTTTCTTTAAGGTAACGAAAAGGTTTCTTCATCAAATATCGTCGACATGTGCTTAAAGAGTCATGTTGCAAAAATTTTTTGCGATTGCAGACGGGTGAACTGAGTATGTTAGCTAATTTTTCGGGAAAATAATATAAGAAAGTTGAATTTCTTCGATATTGTTGCGGAATGCGTTATCCGCATAATATATGACTTGAACTCTTTGCGAAAGTACTGTGAATTTTACTGCATGGTTTTGACTATTTACGCATTTTATTTTTTATATATTTTATATATTATTTTAGTCCTTCCAAACAAGAACACTTTTGTTTACAATTTGACAAACTTAAATCTGCGATAAGCTTGTCCTTGAATTTTGAAATGTGGCCTAACTTCATACTTCGAGATAACAGTATCTCTTATTTAATTGTAATTTGGAAACCGTTGGACTAGACTGCAAACTAGACTATAGATGCATATATTATGTAGCATAACTATATATAGTAAGTTGTTACCAACCAATAAATAACAAAACAACAAAAATAATAATTATCATTAATTTACGCAATTGCTTGAATTTCAATTAAATGTCACAACTTTGTCTCAGATTTATATTTTATAAAAAATAAAATAAAACCAGTCATATAAGCGACTATTTACATTTTTGTATGAGGTGATAACACTCTTTTTCAGAAAATAAACAAAGAACAGCTGTCATTGACGCTGTTTGATCTTACATTTGGTTTGCAAGATCAAATAATTATTTTACCAAAATGACGTAAATTATTTGACTTTTGGGGTTCACATTGATGAAACAATAAGAAAATATTTATTTGCCAGCAAATCAATTGTTTTATGAAAATCATCCGCATTGCTGTTTGTTAACATGAAATATTTTATGTTCAGATTCGACAAACAAAGTTTTTTCAATCGTGTTATATATTAATATTATACACTTTTATTATAAAAATTTAATTTTAAACCTAATAAAAATAGTTAAAATTAAAACAAATTGCCAAATTGCTTTTTTCTTGCATGAAAATATACGATATTCTGTGGCTGCAAAACATGTGTGTGTTTGAACCAAATTATTTTTGCACTGTTTGATAAAACAATACCATCAAATATTTGTTCAAGTCTGAACATGAAATAAATATAGCGTTTGTTTGACGCAACTTTATAAATATTTTATAACAAATATTTGGACCAAATATTTTACAGGTCTGAACGTAGCTTTACAAATATATATTATTTCTTGAAAATGATATCCAAAGAATACATAATATTGGAAATAATTACATAATATAACTTTAAAACAAATGTCCTCGAGTTCGTATAACTTATTATTTTTATTAAAAACTAATTTCAAAATAAAAGCTACATTGGAGTCTCGGGTTATTATCACTTTTCTTATTTTGAAATAAAAGATAATAAAATTAAGCTGCTTTAAAATAAAAAGTAATCTTGTGTATATGTATATACTTAGTGTAATTCCCATGATAGGTCCTTTTAGTACCGGTACTATATAAGTTATTTTAAGTTAATCTTGGGTGAGTGCATTTGAAACTATTCAAGAATAAGTCTTAAAGGTCAGACCTGTGTCAGTTCTCTTGTAATAATATATAATACCGGTATCAAATAAACTCACATGAAAGTAGTTCTTTAAGTTGAACCAGTGACGTATTCATTTGGGACAATATCTGGGGTAGGTTCATATTTTCCGAAATTAGACAGGTTCGATGAGTTAAGTTCCGTGACATGTCACAGAGTATGAAAAAGGTGTCAATTAACCCCCTCGTAGGACATCGCCATGTTAAAGTGACAAGTCCCCTCCACATAAAGTGTCAGAACTAGAACCGGTCCCTATCACTTTAGAACTAGCGCGTGACAAGTTTCGTGTCAGTTCTCTTCCCCGCAGGGTAGTTAGTAGTTAGTTAGTTAGTTAGTTAGTTAGTTAGTTAGTTAGTAGTTAGTTAGTTAGTTAGTTAGTTAGTAGTAGTAGTTAGTTAGTTAGTAGTTAGTAGTTAGTTAGTTAGTTAGTTAGTTAGTTAGTTTAGTTAGTTAGTTAGTTAGTAGTAGTTAGTTAGTTAGTTAGTTAGTAGTTAGTAGTTAGTTAGTTAGTTAGTAGTTAGTTAGTTAGTTAGTTAGTTAGTTTTAGTTAGTTAGTTAGTTAGTTAGTTAGTAGTTAGTTAGTAGTAGTTAGTTAGTTAGTTAGTAGTTAGTTAGTTAGTTAGTTAGTTAGTTAGTTAGTTAGTTAGTTAGTTAGTTAGTTAGTTAGTTAGTTAGTAGTTAGTTAGTTAGTTAGTTAGTTAGTTGTAGTAGTTAGTGTTAGTTAGTTAGTTAGTTAGTTAGTTAGTAGTTAGTTAGTTAGTTAGTTAGTTAGTTAGTTAGTAGTTAGTAGTTAGTTAGTAGTTAGTTAGTTAGTTAGTTAGTTAGTTAGTTAGTTAGTTAGTTAGTTAGTTAGTTAGTTAGTTAGTGTTAGTTAGTTAGTTAGTTAGTAGTGAGTTCTATCTAGACCAACACCACATAATACGGCCAAACTAAAAGTGGAATATTCCATCATGACATTGCAATGCCATGATGGCATCGCACGGCCACATGATGCAATACGTAAAAAATTAATTGGAATGAAATGGTTAGGCTGTTTCGCCTGACATATCCACTTTGAGCTTTTGAGAGTGCTGAACCAACTCCCTTTTCAAAAATTACTTAGAAGTCCATAATTGACTTCTAAAAGCAAAACACAACTAACTTTTTTACAAACGTAAAAACCCACCACCAAATTGTCTATATATATAAAATTATAACGTTAGTGACTGACTGACCGATTCATCACCGCACAGCCTAAACGGTTGAAGTTAAAGAGCTGAAATTTGGCCTGGAGGTTGGTCTCCCGCCTCTAAGATCCACTAAGACGGGAAATTCGAATGTTTAGGGGGTAAAAAAGGGTAAAAACGGGTAAATTCGGTAACCTCATATCTCCTAAACTAGAAAATATAAAAAACCAGTTTACAAAATAAGCGGACAGGTGTCTGTTTTTTTTTTTCAAATTCGGTCCCTTTAGGGAATAACCGGGTAAAAACTGTATTTTGGTACATTTTTTGCACCCCATGTATCATTTAAACCCGTGAACATTCAAACAATATTTTTGACGAAAACATAAAAATATGACTTTAATACTTTTTGGATATTCGGATGTTTAAGGGGTAAAAATTTTACATATTTTTGGTACTTTTTCCATAAAACATTGTTTCCAATGTATTGATTTGTACATGTGAATGAATACTTAATGATGGGCTCCCACTACGATATTGCAACATTTTGTAATAAAATGTTTATAACTTCAATAGGGAGAAAAAAGTACCAAAAGGAGGAAAAACGGGAAATTTGATTTTATTCAAACTCACTGACCCAATTTTAATAAATTTGGAGAAAATGATTGATTTAGTAACAATAAATATACCAATGGAGCGTTACATGGAACTCCGGTACAAAGGAGTATTTTTTGGTTTTTTAACTGGTACGTTTTGTGTTTTATATACCGCCCGTCTGTCCGTCTGTATGTTGAAAGCGATAGAGTCCGAAATGAATAATTTAGAGAGTTGAAATTTTCCATAAATGTTCTCTATAGATAAGGTTTGTTTGGTATTGAAAATGGGCAATATCGGTCCACGTTTTCGGATAGCCCAAATACAAGTGAATCCCCGAAAAACAGATTTAACGGGCATATTTGTTTTAACAGTACGATTATAGCGATGAAGTTCGTCATAAATAGGTTTCATATGATCCAAAATCTCCCTACCAAATTTTATGAGGATCGGTCCATAATTGTCCCTACCCCCATATAAGGTCCCCTTCAAAAAATTACTTTAAGGCTCATTAATGCCTTAAAAATTCGAATATGAAATTCGACACACATAAGTTTCATGCTAATCAAAATCTCTCTACAAAATTTTATGTGGATCGGTAAATAATAAGACCATATAAGATCACCCTCAGAAAATTACTTTAACGCTAATTACTGTTTTAAAAATGCGAGTATAGCAATGAAATTCGACACACATAAGTTCCATGCGAGCCAAAATCTCTCTACCAAATTTTATGTGGATCGCTCCATAATTGACCTTACCCCCATATAAGGTCCTAAAATGGTACTAAAATTGAGTCAAAACTAAAAACCTCAATAACTTTGTTAATACTGAGTTTCTTGAGAAAAACGCGTTAACCTGTGATCACTAATATTTCCTGCCAAATATCGATTTGGTACTAAAATTTAGTCAAAATTAAAAACCCCCATAACTTAGTTAATATTTAGTTTTTTTGAGAAAAACGCGTTAATCTGTGTTCACTTATATTTCCTACCAAATATTGATTTTGGTACTAAAATTGAATCAAAACTAAAAACCTCTATAACTTCGTTAATAATTTTCTCGAAAACTATGCAAGATAATTTCATGAAAGTCATCATACATTCGTTTCTACACAAGATATTGATTCCTGCTGAAAATTGAAAATTAATCTGTGTTCACTTATATTTCCTACCAAATATTGATTTTGGTACTAAAATTGAATCAAAACTAAAAACCTCTATAACTTCGTTAATATTGAGTTTTTTGAGAAAAATGCGTTAACCTTATATTTCCTACCAAATACTGATTTTTATACCCTCCACCACCATCAGTGGTGATAGAGGGTATATATAACTTTGTCATTCCGTGTGTAACACCAAGAAATATTCATCTGAGACCCAACAAAGTATATATATTCTGGGTCCTTATCAAATTCTGAGTCGATTTAGCTATGTACGTCCGTCGGTCCGTCTGTCTGTCTGTGTAAAACACGCTCACGTTAAAACGAAGCAATATACTTTAACCAAATTCACCCAAAACATTCATTATTATCCGGTACAGTTTGGTATTGAAAATGAGCAAAATCGGTACACATCGGGAAAAGTTATGAATCAAAATTTAAAACAACCTCGAAAAAAAATAAGCATTTTTTACACATTCTGATGTAATTTTCTCGAAAATTATGCAAGATAATTTCATGAAAGTCATCATACATTCGTTTCTACACAAGATATTGATTCCTGCTGAAAATTGCCAGCATCGGTCCATAATTTCATATACCTCCCATACAAAAGTACATATTCCCGGAAAATGAGTTTTTTGTTAATAACTTCCGTCAGAATGTTGATATCTTCACAAAATTTTACAAATTAAAATCTTATGTTAATAGAATTCATTGAGAGAAAAAATTTTCTGGATCGGTCCATAATTGGATTTAGCTCCCATACAAGGTCCCCTCTCGAAAATCACTTAAACGCGCATAACTCATTACTAAATTAATATATCTATATAAAATTTGGTACAGTTATTGCTCATATGTACAGAAATATTACTGTTAAAGTTTTTTCTGATCGGTCCATAATTGGCCATAGCTCCCATACAAGGTCCCCTTCCGAAAATCACTTAAACGCACATAACTCATTACTAAATCAAGATATCCATATAAAATTTAGTACAAGTATTGCTCACATATACAGAAATATTACTGAGAAATTTTTTTCCGATCGGTCGATAATTGGTCATAGCTCCCATACAAGGACCCTTCCCGAAAATCACTTAAACGAGCATAACTCATTACTAAATTAAGATATTCATATAAAATTTGGAATAAGTATTGCTCACATATACAGAAATATTACTATGAGATTTTTTTTCCGATCGGTCCATAATTGGCCATAGCTCCCATACAAGGTCCCCTCCCGAAAATCACTTACACGCACATAACTCATTACTAAATTAAGATATCCATATAAAATTTGGTACAAGTATTGCTCACATATACAGAAATATTATTATGGAAGTTTTTTTCGGATCGGTCCATAACTGGTCATAGCTCCCATACAAGGTCCCCTCCCGAAAATCACTTAAACGCACATAACTCATTACAAAATATTGATATATATACATTTAGCACAAATATTGCTCTTATATACATAAATTACACTATAAAATTGTTTTGCAATCGGTCCATATTTGGTCATAGCTCTCATACTAGGTCCCCTCCAGAAAATCACTTAAATGCACAATATTTGTTGCCAAATAATGATATAGATACAGAGTTTTGAAATTTTGTCTTTATATACATAATTGGTCATAACTCCCATACAAGGTCCTTTTACGAAAATCCCTTAAACGCGCATTACTCATTACCAAATAAAGCTATTGATACAAAATTTGGCACAAATATTAGTTTTGTATAAAAAATTCTATTTCAAGATTTTTTCACGACCGGTTCATAACATGGGTGCCGACTTCAGAAAATCACTTGAACACACATTTCTTATTACTAAATTACGATATAGATACAAAATTTGATTGAAATATAGCTTTTATGTACAGAAATTTAGCTTAAATAATTTTTTACGATCGGTCTATAATTGGTCATATTTCCCATACTAGGTCCTGCCCCTAAAAGCAATTTAACCGTATTTAACTAGTTGCATTATCAATTTATGTAGAACAAAATTATATATGTATTTGGAAATCCTTAAATCTTTCACACACATGCATACATGCACATTATTAAATATCGTTAAAGCATATCTTAGGGCGCTATAAAAATATAAAAGAAAATGGGGTTTGTAATGTTCAATAAATCTTGGATTTGTAACAGATTTAAGCTGTTTAAATCTTAGGGTTTTTCTATTTAAGACATGAGAAAACTTATTTCTACTAATATTTGATCAATTAGAAAAGTATTAATATAAAAGTAGCTGGTGGAGGGTATTTAAGATTCGGCTCAGCCGAATATAGCACTCTAACTTGTTTGTACTAAAATTGAGTCAAAATTAAAACCTCTATAACTTCGTTAATATTGAGTTTCTTGGGAAAAACGCGTTAATCTGTAATCACTTATATTTCCTACCAAATATCGATTTTTGGTACTAAAATTGAGTCAAAAATAAAAACCTCCATAACTTCGTTAATATTGAGTTTTTGAGAAAAATGCGTTAATCTGCGATCACTTATATTTCCTACCAAATATCAATTTTTGGTACTAAAATTTAGTCAAAACTAAAAACCTCAATAACTTTGTTAATATTGAGTTTTTTGAGAAAAACGCGTTAATCTGTGATCACTTATATTTCCTAACCAATATCGATTTTTGGTACTAAAATTGAGTCAAAACTAAAAACCTCTATAACATCGTTAATATTGAGTTTCTTGGGAAAATCGATTTTTGGTACTAAAATATAGTCAAAACTAAAAACCTCTATAACTTCGTTAATATTGAGTTTTTTGAGAAAAATGCGTTAATCTGTGATCACTTATATTTCCTAACCAATATCGATTTTTGGTACTAAAATTGAGTCAAAACTAAAAACCTCTATAACATCGTTAATATTGAGTTTCTTGGGAAAAACGCGTTAATCTGCGATCACTTATATTTCCTACAAAATATCGATTTTTGGTACTAAAATTGAGTCAAAACTAAAAACCTCTATAACTTCGTTAATATTGAGTTTTTTGAGAAAAAAGCGTTAATCTGTGATCACTTATATTTCCTAACCAATATCGATTTTTGGTACTAAAATTGAGTCAAAACTAAAAACCTCAATAACATCGTTAATATTGAGTTTCTTGGGAAAAACGCGTTAATCTGCGATCACTTATATTTCCTGCCAAATATCGATTTTTGGTACTAAAATTTAGTCAAAACTAAAAACCTCTATAACATCGTTAATATTGAGTTTCTTGGGAAAAACGCGTTAATCTGCGATCACTTATATTTCCTGCCAAATATCGATTTTTGGTACTAAAATTGATTCAAAACTTAAAACCTCAATAACTTCGTTAATATTGAGTTTTTGAGAAAAATACGTTAATCTGCGATCACTTATATTTCCTTATACTTTAAGGCTAAGGTCCCCTCCAAAAAACGACCTTAACGCTCATTACTTTCTTAAAAATACGTAATTGACATAAGTAAGTCTCTTACGAGCAAAATCCTCTCTAGCAAATTTTATGTGGATCGTTCCCTAATTGACCCTAGCCCCATATAAAGTCCCCTCTAGACTTTAACGCTCACTTACTAGTACGAGTGTAGAGTTGCAATTTGACAAAAGTAAGTTTCTTACGAGACAAAAGCAAAGAACTTTTATAGGAATGTAAATCTTCCTATCGGAAAGTGTCGAGATCTGATATTATGAAAAATTTTATAAAAACGGTCAATAATTCTCCCTACCTCTCATAGAAGGTCATATTGGTAAATTTGATGAGTAATATCACCCTGATGTTTATAGGAGAGAATTCCTTTTACGGAATACTCTTTGATGGTGGGTATATTAGATTCGGCATTGCCGAATATAGCACCCTTACTTGTTATAATATGATCCTAGAAACATGATATTAAGCGTTTGGAGTCCGGAGTTAATGAGAACCATTAAAAGGGACTTTTTGGTACTTTTTCGATCTTTAAACTGTAATTTTTGAATTTTCTATAATATTAAACCTAGAAAGTGAAATTAAACATGTAGTGCCTCGAGTAAGTGAGAACCAATAAAAGGGTTTTTTTTTGGTACTTTTTCGATCTTCAAAAGGTACTTTTTGAATTTCCTGTAATATTGAACCTAGAAACATCAAATTAAGCATGTAGAGACCGCAGTATATTAGAATCCATAAAAGGGTACTTTTTAGTACTCTTTCGTTCTTTAACTGGTACTTTTTGAGTTTTCTATAATATTGAACCTAGAAACATGAAATTAAGCATGTAGACCCCGAAATAAGTGAGAACGTATAAAAAGGAAACTTTTTGGTACTTTTTCGTTCTTCAAAAGGTACTTTTTGAGTTTTCTATAATATTGAACATAGAAACATGAAATAAAGGATGTAAAGCCCAGAGTAAAGGAGAACATATAAAATGGGACTTTTTGGTACTTTTTCGATCTTCAAAAGGTACTTTTTTAATTTTCTACAATATTTAATCTAGAAACATGAAATTTAGCATGTAGAGACCGGAGTAAATGAGAACACATGAATGGGGTCTTTTTGGTACTTTTTCGTTCTTTAACTGGTACTTTTTGTGTTTTCTATAATATTGAAACTAGAAACATGAAAATAAGAGACCGGAGTAAATGAGAACCTATAAAAGGGTAATTTTTGGTACTTTAACGTTCTTCAATAGGTACTTTTTAAATTGTCTATAATATTGAACCTAGAAACATGGAAACTATTGAACTTAGAAACACAAAAATAAATAAAAGATGTATTTTGGTAAGTTTTCGTACTTCATCTGATACTTTTTGATATTTGTAAAATATTGACCCCATATATAAACATTGAACGAAAATTTATAATAAGAGGCTTTCTGGTACTTTTTGAATTTTCTATATTATTGGACATAAAAACATAAAATTGGACACACAGTTTCCTGAATGTATAAAAATCTGTATGAGAGGAATTTCTGGTTGAAAATTTAACATGCTCCATCCTTATTTAACTACAATCTTTAAAAAGGGACTTTCTCTTACATTTTTGTTTTCCAACTGATATTTTTTGAATTTCCTGTAATATTGAGACTAGAATCAATCATTATTGATTGAAAATTTATGAAATACAACCGTTTAGGCTGTGCGATAATGAATCAGTCAGTCAGTGAATCAGTAACTTTAGAATTTTATATATAGATTGAACCTAGGAACCTGAAAATCTATGAGAGGCGTCTTTTTGATATTGCAGATCTACCTAAATGTATATTGAGTCAATATTACTAACTGACTGAAAATTTAGAATAATTTTTATTTTATTTCATTACGATGAGGGTGTGCTTCGCTACACACCCTATATGCACACTAGTCCCTATATAAAGACTCTTCTCGAAAATTAGATTTTTATGAGTAAATTGCTAAAGTGCATTGGAATTAATATACAAATCTACATTCGTAAGTCCTTTTTTATAAAAATTTATATAATTAAAAATATAATTACAATATTATCCCCAAGTGGGACTTGAACTCAAGCCTGAAAAGTATTCAATTAATAATATAATTACACAGTTCAAAAAAGATAAAATAAATCTAAATAAATGCGCATATTATTAAGTAACTCATAACTTGTGATCTTCTTGTATTACTTTCCTACTGCTAATAGATTTTGGAAAAAAAAAACTATTTTAAAGTCTTAATTTAAGCAAACATTTCTTTGTGCATGTAATTTCATTTAATTTTGATTTGGTATTTTTAATCATTCGATAGTTGCTCTTTAACATTCTGTATACATTATCGAAGTTTTGTTATTTTCGAATTTTCAAAATTCAAATTCTGGTAAAAACCGCATTCAAGTGTAAATTTCAAAGAAGGCAAGCCTGTCACTAACACAAATCTATAGCTCTATGAATACACTTGCACAAATATACACCCAAACTAAACATGCCAAAAAAAACCTTGCTAGTCTTGTAACTACATAAGTGTTTAATTTTAAGACACTTTTTATATATAGCTATTGAAACAATAAATGTATTAAAAGAACTTTCCATATGTCACAAATACTAACAAATATAACACCTTCAAAACTGCTGGGAAATTTAGAACACTTAAATATTCTTGTATTTGTATTCGAACATACAATTTTACACACCCACACAATCCCCTTTAGATTTGTTTGTTAAACTGCCTATTTAAGAAATGGAAATTAAACGAAATAAAATAACAGCAAACGATATTTGAATTAATTTTTCGCTTCAACAATTATGAAATTAATTTTCTTTTAGCATTTACGTTTAAGTATTTACAACATATGCTTTCTGCTCCCTATCTCTTTATCGTTAGGCTTGTCTTCATTATTTCACTTTTTAGAATTAGATAAAATTCTCCAAAAAAGAAGAAAAAAAAAAGAAAAAAAGAAATAAGTGACATTTTGAATTTGATTTTTTGAATTGAATTAATTTCCTGTTCCTGTTTGTAAAAGTTAAACAGTCAATGATTTTGTATGGCGTATGCAAATGTTCGATTTTTATTTTTTAACATATTTGTATGCACGTGTTGAAATAACATATGTGTTTGTTTAGATATTGTACATATATTTACATGTATGTATATACATATATAAATATTTTTGTATGTATGTAAACATTTAAACAGAAGTAATTTAATTTGGAAATAAATCAAAGGTTTTAGAATTAGTTGTTTAAGGATTATATTTATTTACTAGTAATTTGTTTACCCTCCATCATTAGTGATGATATAGGGTATTCATAAGTTTGTCATTGAGATACTAATTTGTTGGTTCCCATGATATTCTGAGTCGATTTAGCTACGTTTATATATCTGCTTAAAACACGTCTACATTAAAGCTTAGCTAAATAAATTGACAAACGGTGCTTTCAATAACGTACACACTGACACCCTTAGCTAACCCCTGGGTTATGTTACCTTGATAAAAGACCCTCATCTTGGTGTTATTGCAATCCCGGAAAAGATGTACTACCAATACTTTAAGTCTGCTGGGACTATAAACTGCTTATGATCAAATAAGCAAATTCCTTGGAATAATTTTACATGGGGTCGAATCAGAGAGCCATATAATCTGGTACCATGGTAACCGGTAGCCCGCAGGTCAGAGTTTCGGTCTTTGTCTTGTCTCGGTTATTGGAGAGGTCCCTTCGGGGTACCGGTTGGCTGAAGTTTAAACACAAATTAGAGGGAAAAGAAAGTTCGTTAAAAAACTGATACACGGTAAAGTCTATAATTCGGTATAAGTTCGGTGCTGTTACCGAAACAACAGATACCCCACAGAGGAGTGACTAAGCGTTGGAAATGAGTTAGTGTTAAGTGTATATGATACGGGGTATGCGGACCTTACCACCCGTATACCTATAGAGAGTGTGTCGGATGTTGTTCTCTATGAATATGTCGAATGAATGAGAAGTGTGCTCGGCTTATTTGATGGTTTCGTGTTTCGGTCCGAATACGTCTCTAAGTGCTGTTGCCGACTGCAGAGGCCATCCCATCTGCGTGGTTGTAAACGGAAGTGATGTTTTTATATCTCGGAAGTTAGGCAACGTGGCAGCAATGGTCAGAGATTAGAAGATAGCTTGAGCAAAGTGCTTGCACATGAACCGTCAGATACATGTATAAAAATTGTGGTTGAAAAAGAACCTCCGTGAAATAACGCCAGCACGGCAGGTGCTCACGTAAAGCACTTCGACGTCTTGACACTCCTAGTCAATCCTTAGATCACTTGCTTGTTGCTTGGGATCTATCTAATTGTTTTATCATATCAGAAATAAATAAATAAAAATTCGACATTATAACAATTAAAACTTTGGAATACCGCAATAACTGTTCTAGGACGATGTTGTTATACTCCTAAGGTCAAGGATTCAATTTATAAACATATACGTGTTGAATTTTATCCCCATATTTATATTTCCTCTTTCGAAAATGATAACGGTCATAACCGGCTTAAAAAATAACGGTGAAATTCGACAAAACGGATTGGTTCATATAGCAGAGGAATTCTACATTAACGGTTTTTATAGGAACTAAAATCTCTCTATAAAATTGTATGAGGATTGGTCCATAATTGACCCTACATTCCATATAAGGTGCATAACCATCTTAAAAAGGCAATGTGGAATTCGACATAGCAACGAAATTTGACATGAACAAATTCCATAGGAACCAAAAACTCTCTCTCAAATTTAATAAGGTTTAAGTCCCCTATGACCCTTTATGGTTTAAGTCGGGACATGAGCACTATTTGAACAATAGCTTTATAAACATTGCTGGATATTCTCCGATCGAAAATGACCAAAGGCGTTTACAGAACTAGTCATCAATATACATATTGGACGATTGCACACTAAAAACATATAGACCCGATACATTTTAAGCGGCATAGCTCACGAATGGAAAACAAAACAAGGTTAGTTTTGAGAGGGGTTACAATAATACTATTTTAACAAATATTATTGTAATACATATTAATTTAACCCACAATATGTATATCAGTAAATTAGTTTAAATTTATATTTTTTAATAAAAGAGTGTGTTGTATAAAATATGTTGCAATAAAAGTGATTGTAGAAAAAAAAAACTAAATGGTATAAAATATTCAGACAACATGGTAAATAATCACTGACAATGAGAGTTCATTCAATAGCTTTCCAATCAAATATTACACGGTTTTACTTTACACATATTACTTTCGTTATATTTTATTTCATTTCATTTGTATTTTATTTTATTTTGTATATTTATTATAACGTTCATACATCACAACAAACGAATCACTTAATCAGCATCAACGGAAACGGAAATTGTTACACTTTGCTCGTGTACACCCAACACATGTCAATGTATTGCAATCATACACACAGACTCTTTAATACTGACAAGTGCTCTGTTTTGCTGTGCATTCCGCACAGTCTTTCGTTTATTTAGTTTGTCTGTCTGTCAGTTAGTCAGTCGTCAGTCATAGAGTCATTTGGCAATATGTTGCAATATAACATTGATTGTTACTGTATGATGGCAGCTCTTAAATTACACTTGATTCAATTTTTTTCATTACCATTTCATCTATTTTTGTTTTCTTTTTATTTCTTTTCTGTTGCACCCGGATTTTTGTGCTGTTCTCATCAATTTTTTCATACATTTTTGTTTAATGTGTGTGTGTGTATGTAGTTTTTTTTTTTACTTTGTTATTGGTGGTATTAAAATTGCACAACACGTGCATTTTTACCTTTTTTCACAATGTAATTTTATAGAATAAATGAATATGTTGAGAATGTCGAATCTTTTTTTATATGTTCTTGCGCTCGTCATGCATGTGGAACACTTGGTTGCTTGTTAAAAACCTCCACTTAACGACTACGAGCAGTTAGTGAGTGAGCCAGTGATTGAGTGTATGAGTGAGTGAGTGTTACGTGTATGCAATTTATGGGTACTAACGGAAATGTTTACTTTACCACAGAATCTGTTCTATATTTTTTGTTTGCCCTTTCGTCCAATTTTTTTTTTGGGAAACCTTTTAATATAGCTTTTATACCCTACAATAAACTGCAGCTATTTACAACCAAACGAAAGCACTTGGTAAGTCTATTTTATATTATAGATGAAACTATCAAAAACAAATGAGAATTAGCCCATCAGGTGAATTGTAATTGTTCAAATTGCCAACGAAATAAACGACAGTATTTAAATTTTACTATTATTTTTTATATTTATTATTAAATAAGTTGAGTAAACTTATTGAAATATGAAAATCTTTTTTAAGTAGAAAAGGCTGAAACCAAATCGGACAAGAATATTGTCAGTAATACTTTGTAGATAGATTTTGGTTCATATAACACTTATTTTTTTCCAATTTTAATCGTATCGTTAATTCCATTATAAACGTAAAAGTAATTTTCTGAAGGGGACCTTTTATGGGAGAAGGGACTGATACTCTCAAATTTTTTACACACCGATCTTCAGTGTGATTTTGGTTCATTACTGTACTACGAGCATCAATGATCATTGAAGTATATTTCTGAAAGGGACCTCATATGGTAGGGTCAATTATTTATCGGTCTTTATAAATGTTTGTAGAGCGATTTTGATTCATACAAAACTAGTTTATGTTGAACTTTATCGCTGTACTCGTATTTTTAAGCCAAAATTAAGCGTTAAAGTAATTTTGTGAAGGAGACATTATGACGAAGTTCACTACTAACTGCTATTATTAACCCAGTTATGAACGTTAAAGACATTTTCTGAAGAGGATCTTATATGAGGGTAAGGTCAATTAGGAACCTATCATTATACAATTTTATAGATAGATTTTTGTTCCTATAATCATTCAAGATCAAAAAACGATTTTTTACGTGTTAAAAAAGTATTTCAAGTGGTTCTATAAATTAGGCGTATACTTGATATTTGCAATATTAACAAATCATTAACACGTATACGTACAGCTGTCGTTAATAAAATCAGTGCAATTTCACAATGTAAAACTTTTCATTCGATATGAAAAAATGAGAGATGAATGAAATTCTTTTGATTATATATGTTCATAATTTTCTTCTTTATGATATTTTAAAATTTATGAAATGCTTAAATTTTTATTGCATTTTATCATTTAAATGATTTGGTTTGCAATCGAACTATTTCTTTTACTAGACTTATGGTTATGTTATACATATTAACTAACAAAGTGTTAAGTGTAATTTAATCTTTAACATTCATCAAAATTTCAAAGCATTTCTTTTGAAATACAGAAACCTACAATTCGACTTGACCTCACATGAATTACGTGCAGGGTTTTTTTTGTTATCTTGCTTTTGATAGATGTGTAAATGTACAAAAATGTTGCCATATTATTTTTTTTTATAAAATTTTTTTCAAGGAGGCCCTGTATTGAATGTTTATATTGTGTTTTTGTTGTTGGCCTTTGATATCACGTTAAAGTGATTTTCACATATAAAACGTGATTGTAATTTAAATTTATATATTATTTATACATATGTATGAATAACAAACGTACACATAAATATATAAGAAATATATTTACACATACTTACTTTTGTAAAAACATCTCTTTTTGTATTAGTAATTTCTCATATTCTTGTCGTTAAGTTAGACCAGCTTTATTTATCTTAACCGGAAATAAATATATTTAAATGTGTGCCATGTAAGGTATACTTTTGCCTGTGAAAATAGATCACATTTATATTTAACAGAAATTATTAATTCATATAATGCCTTTTTCACTTCTGTTTTTAGTTAGGAGACAATTTGTAGAAATAAATTATTAAAGAAAATAGAAATGAGGGTGTTATGTACACATAGTACATAGTATAAGCAATATATTACAGCAATACAGATAAAATGTTAAAACATACATTATTATTTTCACTACAGTATGATATATCCATTATAAATTTTATCGCAGAATTGTGAAACGTGCTGTATGAATTTCTTTTAAATTTATGGAATTTCTAAAAAAAAAATATTTAAGGAAATTAAAAAAAGAAATAAAAGCATGTAAGACTGTATTATTGGATATGACCAACGGTATGTTTACACAGAAAAACATGGTTGTGGTAGCCATGCGCAACATATTATGGTTAAATTTATGATTATAGTCTAAACATATTATAGTTATTGTAACTATTTGAAATCATCATATAATTATTAAAATATTGCAACTTTAGGAAATACTTTATTATAATATTTTAATATTTATCATAACATTGTCATACATGAGCATATTATGATCAAAAGAGATCATAATATGGATTTTTTTAATAATAAAGCGTTTTATTCCTTTTTACATCAATTCCGTAATATTTTTACCAAAAACGATTTTCTAAAGTGGTATGGGGGCAAGGGTAAATATGGGCCTATCCTTATAAATTTAGGTACAGATATTTACGTCTTCATTAAAGGAATTTATCCATTCATGTGTAATTAAATACCAAGGTACTCAACTCGAAAGATATATATTTGAAAAGTCTACACAAATATGTTCTAAGATTTAATCAAATTTGTTGGGAACAACAAATACCAAATCTACAGAATTATGGAAAAACTTCGATTAAAATTGCTTTATATACAAAAATTATCAAGTAAATATATATGTATGTATAACATTTGTTTCTATTTGCAATTTTCTAAAATATATATAAATTAATTCCTTTTTTGCAGAAACTCATTTCAAGTTTTACATACCAAACAAAAATCGTTTACGACCTATAAAAACGAAATATTGCTAGCAACAGATTGAAAACTTTTTACACTCCTATTTAAAGCTTGATTTAATTAAATTTGCCAAAAAAAAAAGATATTATTTTATATTTGCATATAATACTTATTTCAAACGATAATAACTGTTAAGTTTAATAACCCCGTTTATAGCAAACTTTATTACAATTTCAAAATTAAGACAATTAATTTCCATCGAATAATATTTTCCAAAAACATTCTTAATCCGTTGTGACAACAAAAACGTATTCCTGGCATTGATACGCCATAAAAACCAAAATATTTCTATAAAATAAGAAAACAAAAGTAATAATGTCAGTAATTTATAGCACCATTGGTGTAATATTTGTCACAAATATTATTTAACGCATCATCTGTCAGAATTCTTTAACACTTTTTACGATGGTGTATCCTCCAAAATGTAGGCCTGAGTATGCAGCGGATGGAGGCAAAATGATAAATAAATTTCTAATTATGAGAGACACTGTTATCAGTATTCGTGAAAAAATAATAATAACAAAAACACTTACATAAATATTATACAATTTAAAAGGGAAAAATATATAACAATGTAATCGTTTTCATGATGATGGGTCTGATTTAAATACAAACAAAAATAAAAAACGAAGTCACATAAATACAAAATACGAAAAAGCCCTTCAAACATTTAGATGACAAAACTATTGCGCATCACCCCCGACGCCACGTCAGAAACACTTCTGGACGATTGTCAGACGAGAACGCACATTTCACAAAAACAAAATACATTGATTTCGAATTTTTGTCTTCTAGAAATATACTTTTAAGTTACTTCCAGATGATAGTTAGAAGAGTACATCCATTTTGCTTAAACAGAAAACCATGACTGTTGAATTTTTTTCATCTGGAAGTATACGTTTTAGTGACTTCTGAATGAGAGTTGGATGAGAACACACATTTTACAATAACAAAATACATTGTTTCCTAATTTGTATCTTCTTGATTTGTATGATTATGCCACTTCTGGAAGACAGTTTGAAGAGTGTTCACATTAATGTTGTATTTTATTCATCTGGAAGTGTGGATTGTAGTCACTTCTGTACGATTGTCAGACGAGAGCACACATTTTACAAAAACAAAATACATTGATTTCTAGTTTTCGCCGTCTGGAAGTATACTTTTAGGTTACTTCCGGATGATAGTAAGAAGAGTACAAAAACAAAAATATGTAAATACTCCATTTTTTAGCGTGAACACGAAAAAAATAAAAATAAATAATGCAGAAATTTTGATAAGTTCAGTGATGTTTTGTGTTTTGTCCTGTCATGTTCAGTTTTAATTATTCATTGTAAAACTTAAATGAGTTATTGAATTTAATATACATAGAAAAATAGTGTAATTAATATATTGTGAATCTTAAGTAATAAAAAACAATATGATAGTGTTGTGTTAAAAGTCAAATGTTAATAAACATTTAAGAAGGTTTTGTTAATTGGTGAAGTTTATTAAATATATACCAAAAAGTAATTATCTTCAAGGATTATATAAATAAAATTAAAAAGTAAGTTGTCATATTTTACATTAAAATACTATTTTAGGTATAAGTTAACAACTCTAAACGGCTTCCATTTCCATTATTTTTAAACGAAGTCTAATTAAAAATGTTTTTTGTAGGAGTTATAAGCATTTAAAGACTTTTTCAAGTTGTATGTTTCGGCTTTCATTTGATGAATATTGCATTTTTAACCTATGTATTTAGATTTATTTGAGTTAAATCTTAACTTTCAATATTTTTTAAATTATTTGCGCGTTTAGGTCCTGTTTCTAGATTACGTATGATCACTTTGAGCTAAAATTTTATTTGTATTTCATTATCGTAACAAAAAAAAAAATACATTAAAATTTTACTTAAGTATTTAAACGCTAGCTGGAATCATTATATTCAAATTAATACTACTGTTTTATACATAAATTATTTTTTGACTTGGGTCACTTGACACGAAATTGCCCATATAAGATATTTAATATTAAAATCAAATATTTTTAAAACCACCTTTTTTAAATACAATTTTATTAATTTTCATATAGCTTTAGATTTAATTATTCTAATTATAGGCCTTTATATGATACTAATATTCTTAAGTTTTTGAAAGTGTATAACTCCTTAATTAGAAGAGAGCAAACAAAAAATAGTATTGCAGTCAGTGTTGCCAATTTAGCACTTTTAGTGCTAGATTTAGCACTTTTAAAACTCATTTAGCACCCAAAAATATAATCTAGCACCTAGCACCTTTTTTTAGCATTTTTCAAATGTTTTTGGCACCTTTTTAGCACATTTGAGGATTTTTTGTACATATTCTTGTTTGCCAATTTTAATTGTTCTTCTGTAAAAATATGGATAAAAATAAATTATTAATTAATTATGTACAACATAAAAATTAATGTTTACTGGTTATCTGTAGAAATATCGGTTCGTATTTGATGAGCTTAAGTTACATTTTAAAAGGGCCACTTCCTATGGAAAATGGCACAAAGCTAAACTAAAATCTTATATTCAACATACATTTCCAAAACTAGATCTTTTTCCAGCGATTTATGATTCAAATTGTTGAGATTGAGATCAATTTTTGGAAACCATCAATTATAATTAAAATTTCTTACAATAAATTCGAGATCTTTTTCTACTGGTTTGAAGTAGTTGTTTTTAAAATCTGGACTAGTATCCCAATGTAAATATTTGTATTAATGGAAATATTGAAAGAAACGATTTCATCGGAACTTTTTAATCACAACATTTTTCGACAGAACTGTTTCGAGAATTAATGGCTTTATTATTAGTTGCAATGTCGTTGTTTACTTCCGATCTAAAAAATTCAAAAAAATTATTGAATAAGCATTTCTTATTCCGTATTAAAATCATCCCATAATAAGTGGATTTAGTACGTTTGCGTATTAAGGTAAAAACATTATTTATGCAGTTAAAAAATACACAAAAATAAAGCTATTTTAGACAAATTCCAGGGGAGCCATATAAAAATCCTCTTTTTGGGATAAAGTAAGAATCGAAAAACTCTAAAACTAGTTATTATAAACATTTTGTTCTGTATTAAAATCGACCCATAATAAGTGGAGTATTATTTATGTAGATTATTTTAAAAATTTAAATATTTTACAATAAAATACCTTATTTTTGTTAGCACTTTTTCTAGCATTTTTTTCTTTATTTTTAGCACTTTCTAGCATTTTTTTTCAAAACAATCTAGCACTTTTTCGCAATTAGGTTTTGGCAACACTGATTGCAGTATTAGTGTCAAAAGCAATTCCCGTTTAGGGTCGTTAAGGTGTTTCTATTGTTAATGACTGTAAATAATTTTAAAATAATCCATGACTTAGTAATTTCAGATCTTTATGGATTGACGGTTTAATTCCAAGTTATTTAAAAAATGTTCATGAAAGGTAATGTTGTGTAATAAATAAATGTGTAATAAATAAATAAATAAATTAATTTTTAATTATTTTATTTTTTTTTTAGAAAGCAGTAGCTAATATTGTACCCCCTATTAAAATACTTCTAATCGATTTAAAATATAAAAAAGGGATCTGGTATGTTATTTCATCACGCGGTTCCATTAAAAATGTCGATTATTTGCAGAAAATGTAAAAAATGGATCTGAACGTTTAAACTTCGGTGGGAAATGTATTGATCATAAGAGAATCCTATTTTTATTGCTTCCTAAAGTATAACAGGTAATTTCAATAAATACCTGTTATAATAAAGTATGTATGTACATATATTCAATATTAATTATAACATTATTTTTGTTTATTTCGTTGAAGGATTAATGCGTTCCAAAATATAACTCTTACAATTTGATGGATCGATCATAAAATTTATGAAGAACTAAAAAAATATTTTAGAGTCCAACGTTTTACAATTTTTGGAAGTATACCAGTCAACAGTTGGAATATTAATACAGATTTCCTGAAAATTATCTTATTATTATAAGGTAATAATTCAAAATTTTTGATACATATGTACATTAGACCGACTCACTCTGTATGGAAAGCAAAAACGTGTCTTTGTTAACTCTCTCAAAATTTACCTTGCTTTGTTTTATGATGATTCCCAAAACATTTTAAGTCTAAAGATGACAGTTCGTGAGCTGGATCAAATTAAAAAAAGGTATTTTGGAATTATTTTTTTAAAATTTTTGTTTGTTTTGAAATAAAATATCCAATACGGGGTATCGTTTAAAAGGTATTTTAAAGCAGCGTCCAATGATGTATTAATCATAAATAACCGTCTGCTTATAATTGTCATATTCCAAAATATTTAAAATTGTTAGGTTTTTCACTAAGGAAAATAAAATGTATGCACAATTTTGCAAATTAGACTTGGTTTCAAATGATACCACATACTGTATATATTGTTTAAGAAATGCTGTATAATTAAAAAAAAAAAAAATAACCAAAAAGGGACTTTTTTGTAACCGGTTCAGCTCACGAACGGCCATTGAAGACTAGAAATATTTTGGGAACCATTATAAAACATAACAAAGATTTTTTGAAGCTGGGTAAAATATTGAATTTTTTCTTTAAAACTGTCCAGCTCACGAATGGGCAACACTTAACCGAAAATATTTTGGGTTGCATCATATTACATAACAGCGAATATTTTGAAGTGGGTAACTCAAGCATCATTTTTTGTGAGTCGGTCTAATGTACATATATTACTTTTTTTAGATTAGTTGTTAAATCAATTATTTTTTCTACTATTTTAATTTTAATTATTTCAATAAAAACTATAAAATTTCATTTTATTTAGATTTTTTTTATAGATTTTATTTTGGTGAGTATACAAATAGAAGAAGAGAAAACTCATCTTCTGGAAGAAGAGAATAGTCATCTTCTAAAAGAAAAGAATACTCTTCTTCTAGAAGAAGAGAATACTCCTCTTCCAGAAGAAGAGAAAACTCATCTTCTAGAAGATAAGATAGGAACACTTCTAGATGATACTAAGTAGTCACTTCAATAGGTGACTTCCTAGTTACATCTAGAAGAGTCTTTGGCAATACCTTACTTCCAATAGTCATCTAGAAGTTTCTTCTGCAGGTCTTCCAGAAGTATCTTCTACGTTACTCTTAGACGTTCCCCAGCTCGGCATCAGTTCTTCCCGACTGGTGACAAGAATTCTTATACTTCCGCAACATCGCTGGCGAGCTTTTAGCACGTTTGGAAGTTTCATACGGGTAACTTCCGCAATAGAAAATGTTTGTAGGGAGTATAAAATTACTGACACATTTACATTCATAATGTACACTGAAAAAAAGAGAGAAGTTCCTTCAGGCTATCGACTAAAGTTTCAATATTTAGCTCTTCCCAGCAAAAACTTTCATTACCTAGTGAGGGATTAAAAACAAAAAAATTTGCTTACACAATAACATTTAAAGTTATTATTTTATAAAGGTTGAAAGCAAACCCTTACGACCACTCTCTTACAAATAGGGAGTTAAAGAAGTACTTACCATGATGGCTTGCTAGTAAGGAATTATATAAGTAGTTTCGTTTTTGAATAAACAAGTAAGATTCGGATGTGCTGAATCTTATAAAAAGTTAATAGGTATTTCATGTTAGATTGTTATATTCGGCTTTGCCGAATCTTTTGTTTATTTTACGTTTAATGTAACAAATTTCTCTCTGTGCATTATATCAACAACCCCAACCAAAATCCCCACATAGGCTAAAGTGAAAAAACAAACATAATAGAAGCTTTAAGAAAAATATTGGTTTGATAGCTTTGTAAAGTCAACTTTTTATTTTCTTTTCCAATCTTTTGCCCATTGATGTTTTATTTTAAAAAGAATTTGGATGTGTGTGTATGTGTTTGTATTTCTGTGAATGTAAATTGTCATCTGTTTATTGTTGCTGTCAATGTATTGATGATATTTTTTGTTTTTGAGTTTGTCGATAGTCTTTGAAGTAGTAGGCAACAATAAACAAAACAAAAAATTTTAAGAAAAGGATAAATTTTATAGTAGACAAACCAACAAACCTCTTACAAGGACATTCGTAGTATTAAAACGTTTAAACATTATTTCCTCTAGTTTTTTTCTCATTGTTTTTTGCCAAATAAGGAAAAGTTTATTGGCACCAGCTACGGTCGACCAAACAATCGACGAGTGTTATGTGAAAATTGTTTAAAAGCAAAAGTTCTTTTATGCCACCAGCCCCAAAGTCTCTTACCGCAGGCTTTAAGGGTTAATTCAACATAAGTCCTACAGTTTTCATTTATAGGCAGAGTGGAATACTAGTCTGTTGTAATGGGATTTTTGTAACTTTTCTTAAATTTTTTTTTGTTGTTTGTTTGTCAACATTTGCTTTGAATTGGTTATATATATTTAAATTGTGTTGACAACTTTAAAAACAACATTTACAACAAAAATTCAACTGCTTTTTGGACAGAAATAAATACGAATGTATGGGACTTGTGTGTGTGTGTATGTTTCGCTGGTCTATGTAGAATACTTGTATCAAAGTCACAGTGGTGTACAAAAAGAATTACATTTCATTTAAAGAAATAAAGAGAAAATTTATTTACATTACAATTTAGAAAGGTCCTAAAACCATTGAAATAGCATTGAATTTTAGGTTATTTTTCAAATGAGAATGGTGAACCAATCATCAACAACGACTAACTTAGCAGACGATCGTAATAAGTACTTCATTAACTTCCTATTTATAAGCAACCGTGGTATTTCCCTCCACTATCATCACTTTGTTAACATAATAATTTTAAATGTTATTGTGTAAGTAAATTTTTGCATTTAAAGCCCTTAAATTTCAATGTAAGCTTTTGCTGGGTATGTCTGCATTTCAAACTTGCAACTACTTATAATCTACTTACATTTACGGTTATTCGCCGGTCATCGATAATACTCGAGTGTTGAATGGCCGAGTTGCACTTATGAGATATTGACAGTGAAATTGTCTGCTTTGTTGACTGGATATTTAGGTTGGATAAAACAAGGAAATTGTGGTAACTTCGTCGAAACGTCTTGGTTAATTAAATGACTAAAAGATATAAGTCTAGCAAAAAGGATTCAATAGCTTTTTATTCTAAAATAGAAATTCAAAACGATCGGTTCTTTATCTTGACTAAGGTAGGAATAGTAAACGATCTGCTCGAAGCCATTATGAATTCAAAGCCTTTGATCTCGACTAAGAGCTCAAAGGTAAGAAGAATTCGGTTGATGCTGATCGACTTAGAATGGGTATATAACGCAATGAGCTAAACTATAAAAAGACAATGTGGTGGCCTCCGGTAGGTTAGTGAATAGTGTTCTAGTCTGATATACCGGAGGTGATGGGTTTGATTTCACCTAAAGCACTGGTAAACGAGCGCTTCTTCGGATTTGATGTACTATATATATCCACTTTTCAAACTTAACTAACTAACTAACTAACTAAGATAAAGAGTTTTTTAAGAACCAATTATAATTACTTTTCTGGAACCATGGCTTTCTGAAGCATGTCTATAAGAGTGTCCCGAGGAACTACGTTTTTGAGAATCGTATGTAGTAATACTTCTCAATCGATGCGTATTAATGTACTTAACACCGGAAAAATAAAAAATTATAGTTTGAGAAGTTTAGCTAGAAACAAGTTAGAGTGCTGTATTCGGCTGAGCCGAATCTTAAATACCCTCCGAATCTTAAATACCTTCTAAAATAGAAATTCAAAACGATCGGTTCTTTATCTTGACTAAGGTAGGAATAGTAAACTAACTAACTAACTAACTAACTAACTAACTAACTAACTAACTAACTAACTACTAACTAACTAACTAACTAACTAACTAACTAACTAACTAACTAACTAACTAACTACTAACTAACTAACTAACTAACTAACTAACTAACTAACTAACTAACTAACTAACTAACTAACTAACTAACTAACTAACTAACTAACTAACTAACTAACTAACTAACTAACTAACTAACTAACTAACTACTAACTAACTAACTAACTAACTAACTAACTAACTACTAACTAACTAACTAACTAACTAACTAACTAACTAACTACTAACTAACTAACTAACTAACTAACTAACTAACTAACTAACTAACTAACTAACTAACTAACTAACTAACTAACTAACTAACTAACTAACTAACTAACTAACTAACTAACTAACTAACTAACTACTAACTAACTAACTAACTAACTAACTAACTAACTAACTAACTAACTAACTAACTAACTAACTAACTAACTAACTAACTACTAACTAACTAACTAACTAACTAACTAACTAACTAACTAACTAACTAACTAACTAACTAACTAACTAACTAACTAACTACTAACTAACTAACTAACTAACTAACTAACTAACCAACTAACTAACTAACTAACTAACTATCTAAGTACTGCAAATTTGCATTTATATTTTTGGAAATATTTTTGGTTGGCTTATTTCACTTACAGGCTTGTCCATCACTGTATATTCATCATTTAATGCTTCCATTCGTTCCTTTCGAAAAGTGCCAAACATTTACAAACTTTACTTGGCCAAATATTAAAGTTTATTGGGTAGAAGTAATACAACTGAAACAAAAAAAGGCTTTAATACTGGAAATTAAATTGTGGTTTTTATGTTCGAATATTTGGTTTTGTTAAACTCTACAACAAACATACACACGTAGTAAATTAATATAAGTGAGTGTGTGTGTGTGCCTTTAACTTCAACATTTAACTATTGCTATCATCGAATGTAGGAATAAGTAAGTGTATCCCTGCAAACATTTGCTTAAGTAGAAGTTATTTAAAGAAATAAAACATGTGTTCCAATTGCTTGTCAATCATTGATCTTCCATAGGGAAGAATTTGTTTCTTATGGAATAATTTTCTATGAGTTACTTCATAGCGATTTTCTGCGGACACTTCTTTGTGTGGAAAAAAATTGAACAAAATCTATATTTATATTATCTGTAGTGGTTAAAACCTATACCTACAGAAGATCGCAATTTGAAAGCTTTTGCAAAATTTGTTCTCTTCTAAGAATCGAAGGCATGAAATCTTCAATAACCGACAACAGTTCTATTATCCATATGCTTATAATATCCATTCATGCTGTACTATGTGTATTTCTATTGTATGCGTATTAAACCATTTCCCAGTATTTGTGTGGGAAGACTCAAAAAAAAAAAAAAAAGAATTGCTGACTTCTTGTGTATCTTTCATTGCCTTTGAGGTCCAACTCAGTAAAAAAAAATATTTTTTATGGTAATGTTTACTACTACAAAGACAGCACATAAAGCAAAGAAAAGTTTTATAAGCCCGTTTAAATATTAATAAAAGTTTAAGACAAAGTATAACATTATTTTTGTTAAAATAAATGAATGACTTTAAGTATTGTTTTCAACCAACCAACAGACAAAAACTCATACACAACATTAGAATAAAATAAGAAACTGTTAATAATTTATGCGACATTTAGCCAAAAATAAAAAGGAATTTATATACATACATACATACATACATACATACATACATATGTATGTATGTTTGTACATTGTACATGAAACTTTTAATTCAATTTACGGCTGCTGATATTTTTTCAATTTTATTTCTGGTGTGTGTTTTTTTTTTCAGACTTTATTTTTAACTTTTCTTTGGTGAATTAAAAATAAATTGAATGGATATTATAAGTATAAATAAATGTATTTAATTTAAAAATTCATGAATTACTGAGAAAGCGTTTTAGCCTTAAGGTTAGAATTTTAAATTTCTTTATGTGTTGAAAAGGAATCTTTAATAAAGTACATAAGGGATTATTGAAAATTAACTCAATTTTATTAAGTTTTTAAGCATTTATTTTCTTATTAAGAATACTTCAAAGTGAATTCACAAATAAAATTTAATCGATATTATTAAATTGTCTTTAAATATAACAAAATTTTTTCAATATGAATCAATTTAAGAACGGATTCAAATAGAAATACTTTAGTTTGTAAAACAGCAATATTGGATCCACTAATATCGCCATTACTTCTGAAGCCGATTTTATAAAGATAAAGAGTTTTTTAAGAACCAATTATAATTACTTTTCTGGAACCATGGCTTTCTGAAGCATGTCTATAAGAGTGTCCCGAGGAACTACGTTTTTTAGAATCGTATGTAGAAATACCTCTCAATCGATGCGTATTAATGTACTTAACACCGGAAAAATAAAAAATTATAGTTTGAGAAGTTTAGCTAGAAACAAGTTAGAGTGCTATATTCGGCTGAGCCGAATCTTAAATACCCTCCACCAGCTACTTTTATATTAATACTATTCTAATTGATCAAATATTTGTAGAAATAAGTCTTCTCATGTCTTAAATAGAAAAATCTCAAGATTTAAACAGCTTAGATCTATTACAATTCCAAGATTTATTGAACATTATAAACGCCATTTTCTTTTATATTTTTATAGTGCTTAGCAATATTTAATAATTTGTATGTATGCATGTGTGTGAAAGATTTAAGGATTTTGAAAATACATACATATATATAATTTTGCTCTACACAAATTGATAATGCAAATAGTTAAATAAGGTTAAAGCGCTTTTAGGGGCAGTTCCTAGTATGGGAGATAAGATCAATTGTAGACCGATCGTAAAAAATTCCTTAAGCAAAATTTCTGTACATAAAAGCTATATTTCAGTCAAATTTTGTATCTATATCGTAATTTAGTATAGCCTTATTTGGTAATGAGTAATGTGCGTTTAAGAGATTTTCGTAAAAGGACCTTGTATGGGAGCTTTGACCAATTATGTATATAAAGACAAAATTTCAAAATTCTGTATCTATATCATTATTTGGTAATGAATATTGTACATCTAAGTGATTTTCTAGAGGGGACCTAGTATGAGAGCTATGACCAAATATGGACCGATCGTAAAACAATTTTATAGTGTAATTTATGTATATAAGAGCAATATTTTTGCTAAATGTATGGATATCAAGATTTGGTAATGGGTAATGTGCGTTTAAGTAATATTTCAGTAATATTTCTGTGCATATAAGTAATACTTATACCAAATTTTATATGAATATCTTAATTAAGTAATGAGTTATGCGCGTTTAAGTGATTTTCGGGAAGGTACCTTGTATGGGAGCTATGACCAATTATGGACCTATCGGAAAAAAATTTCACAGTAATATTTCTGTGCATGTGAGAAATACTCATACCAAATTTTATATGGATACCTTAATTTAGTAATGAGCTATGCGCGTTTAAGTGATTTTCGGGAGGGGACCTTGTATGGGAGCTATGACCAATTATGGACCGATCGGAAAACACTTTCACAGTAGTATTTCTATGCATATGGGCAATACTTATACCAAATTTCATATGGATATCTTAATTTAGTAATGAGTTATATGCGTTTAAGTGATTTTCTGGAGAGAGGACCTTGTATGGGAGCTATGAGCAATTATGGACCGATCGGAAAAAACTTTCAGATTAATATTTCTATGCATATGGGGAATACTTATACCAAATTTTATATGGATATCTTCATTTAGTAATGAGTTATGGGCGTTTAAGTGATTTTCGGGAGGGGACCTTGTATGGGAGCTATGACCAATTATGGACCGATCGGGAAAAAATTTCACAGTAATATTTCTGTGCATATGTGTAATACTTATACCAAATTTTATATGTGTTTTAAGTGATTTTCGGGAGGGGACCTTTTATGGGAGCTATGACCAATTATAGACCGATCCAGAAAATTTTTCCTCTGTATGAATTCTATTAACATAAGATTTTAATTTGTAAAATTTTGTGAAGATGTCGACATTGTGACAGAAGTTATTAACAAAAAACCCATTTTCCGGGAATATGTACTTTTGTATGGGAGGTATATGAAATTGTGGGCCGATTCAAGAAATTTTCAGCAGGGATCAAGCTCTTGTGTAGAAACCAATGTGTGGTGATTTTCATGGAATTATCTTGCATAGTTTTCGAGAAAATTACATCAGAATGTGTAAAAAATGCTTATTATTTTAGAGTTTGTTTTAAAATTTGATTCATAACTTTTCACGGTGTGAACCGATTTTGCCCATTTTCAATACAACTTAGGAAAATGAAGAACATTTTGGGTGAATTTGGTTAAACTCTATTGCTTCGTTTTATCGTGAGCGTGTTTTACACAGACAGACGGACATATCATAATCGACTCAGAATTTGATAAGTACCCAGAATATATATACTTTGTTGGGTCTCAGATGAATATTTCTTGGTGTTACACATGAAATGACAAAGTTATATATACCCTCTATCACCACTGATGGTGGTGGAGGGTATAAAAAATGGTCCGCTGGAAACTATAATGATCTTCAGACCTACACATCACAATCTGCTTAACCACTTCCTCGATCCAAACATTTGTGGGCCTTCTATTTTCAAGATAAAGAACGTTTTTCATCGATTTAATATTTTCTTTTTTTCAAGTTTTTTAATCAAACTTCCCTTATGCTGAATAAACGAAAATTCATCTTGACTACGTACAAATGTCATTTTTCGTGTTATCGTTAAAATCGTTACAAATTTTATTCATGTATTCAATTAAGAAAATGTAGTTTATCTCTGAGTTTTACACATGTAGTTGTCCTTGTAACTCTCCTTTCTCTTGTTGCGAAATGTTTTATCATTTGTAATTTGCCAAGTTAATTTGGTATGAAATCACGTAAATAAGCAATTAACAGTGGAGAAAGAATACCACCGTATAAAGGAATCATTGTTAAAGATTGATGATATATTCATTCACTCACATGTGTATTGTCGAAAAAAATGTACATATAGACATACAAATGTAAATTTTTATATAGGTATACATATGGACATATATTCACAAAATTACACACATAGTTAGAGATGCCTTACAAATATTCATTTTCTCTATGTAGATAATTATATATGTATGTATGGAAAAAGAAATATGTAACTGTTGACAGCTTAACCATACATTCATATGAATGAAAATATACATATTATTAGACAGAAATACGAGGACCTTCTAGAAAGATGATTCGAAATAAATTATACATCTTCTGGGAGACCAAAAAACAAATTTACATATGGAAGATTTCGTATCAAGTGGCCTAACTGGAATTGGATAGTAGTTTAGACACAATTTTTTAAAACGATCGGTTATGAAATTTCTGAGTTACAGTAGGTTTGACATTTTTTGAACATCCCAATCGGAAGACATTAGTTTCAAAAGTTGGGTCAATTGACATAAAATCACTATATAATTATGCATGTACATACATATGTATATGATCTAATAGAAAAGCTGAAATTTTGCTTATTTGATTGCTACAAAATGTTATTTTTTAATGACTTTCGAAATGATCCCCGTAGACTACTAATAAATGAATACTCAAATGAAAAGACGGACAATAAGGAAAAACTAGGAAAAAGCTCACATTTAGTTAAATATATTTTTACACATACATATACATGTAAACGTAATCTATACGTTTACATGTGTATAATGGTAATATATTCTTTGTTTTAATTGCTCGTAAATCCCCTGAGGAACTTAGAAACCATTTTGACAGACATTTCACCAAAATTCATTTTCCCTTTTTTTTATTTCTTACACACCAACTAAATTGTTAAATACATGTATAATCATAGAATTGATTTCATCAGTCATTTAAAATAATTTCAGATAATAAATAAAATTATTTTATTGCTCTTAATTTGCATGCATGTATTTTACTCATATTTCAAAGTTAGTGGGATTTTTTAAGCCATTTAGTTTTATTAGCAAAAAAATATTTAATTTGATTTTAGAATTCTTTTCATGTAAGTCGAGTAAAAGATAAGGCAAAATTTAATTACAATAAATCGCATCAAATGCTTAAGGAATGAATAAAACATTAAATGATGTGTGATATATAGGTAGGTATGACCGATCATATCAAGTGTATAACAAACAAACAAACAAACAAACAAACAAACAAACAAACAAACAAACAAACAAACAAACAAACAAACAAACAAACAAACAAACAACAAACAAACAAACAAACAAACAACAAACAAACAAACAAACAAACAAACAAACAAACAAACAAACAAACAAACAAACAAACAAACAAACAAACAAACAAACAAACAAACAAACAAACAAACAACAAACAACAAACAAACAAACAAACAAACAACAAACAAACAAACAAACAAACAAACAAACAACAAACAAACAAACAAACAAACAAACAAACAAACAAACAAACAAACAAACAACAAACAAACAAACAAACAAACAAACAAACAAACAAACAAACAAACAAACAAACAAACAAACAAACAAACAAACAAACAAACAAACAAACAAACAAACAAACAAAACAAACAAACAAACAAACAAACAAACAAACAAACAACAAACAAACAACAAACAAACAAACAAACAAACAAACAAACCAAACAACAAACAAACAACAAACAACAAACAAACAACAAACAAACACACAAACAAACAAACAAACAACAAACAAACAAACCAAACAAACAAAACAAACAAACAAACAAACAACAAACAAACAAACACAACAACAAACAACAAAACAAACAAACAAACAAACAAAACAAACAAACCAACAACAAACAAACAAACAAACACAAACAACAAACAACTAACTAAACTAACTAACTAACTAACTAAGTACACCTACCTAACTAACTAACTACTACTACTAACCACGTAACTACTAACTAACTAACTAACTAACTAACTAACTACTAACTAACTAAACTAACTAACTAACTAACTAACTAACTAACTACACTAACTAACTAACTAACTACTAACTAAATAACTCTAACTAACTAACTAACTAACTACTAACTACTAACTAACTAACTAACTACTAACTAACTAACTAACTAACTAACTAACTAACTAACTAACTAACTAACTAACTAACTAACTAACTAACTAACTAACTAACTAACTAACTAACTAACTAACTAACTAACTAACTAACTAACTAACTAACTAACTAACTAACTAACTAACTAACTAACTAACTAACTAACTAACAACTAACTAACTAACTAACCTAACTAACTAACTAACTAACTAACTAACTAACTAACTAACTACTAACTAACTAACTAACTAACTAACTACTAACTAACTAACTAACTAACTACTAACTAACTAACTAACTAACTAACTAACTAACTAACTAACTAACTAACTAACTAACTAACTAACTAACTAACTAACTAACTAACGAACTAACTAACTAACTAACTAACTAACTAACTAACTAACTAACTAACTAACTAACTAACTAACTAACTAACTAACTACTAACTAACTAACTAACTAACTAACTAACTAACTAACTAACTAACTAACTAACTAACTAACTAACTAACTAACTAACTAACTAACTAACTAACTAACTAACTAACTAACTAACTAATTAACTAACTAACTAACTAACTAACTAACTAACTAACTACTAACTAACTAACTAACTACTAACTAACTAACTAACTAACTAACTAACTAACTAACTAACTAACTAACTAACTAACTAACTAACTAACTAACTAACTAACTAACTAACTAACTAACTAACTAACTAACTAACTAACTAACTAACTAACTAACTAACTAACTAACTAACTAACTAACTAACTACTAACTAACTAACTAACTAACTAACTAACTAACTAACTAACTAACTAACTAACTAACTAACTAACTAACTAACTAATTAATTAACTAACTAACTAACTAACTAACTAACTAACTAACTAACTAACGACCTAACGGAATCGTGGAAATGAAAAATAATGTGTGTAAATTTTCACTGCCTATTCAATTCTTCAATGATCAATGATCACATGTTTGGTATCCTCACTGTCAAAGGGAATGCTTATGCAACGAAAATCATGTGATTAATGTGCCATTCAGCTTATTTGTTTAAAAAAAAAATTGTTACATACAGAAACACATGTGTTCACTAATATTTATATAAATTTAGAAAAATGAATGATATTTTTATTTACAGTTTTATTGTAAAATTATTAAATCTATACAGGACATTGACAGGATTATTTAAATACTATATATGTATAAATACATACCATTCAACTTTTACAAATACACATAAGGCCAAGTTGTTTA
Source organism: Lucilia sericata (assembly GCF_015586225.1). Classification (NCBI taxonomy): domain Eukaryota; kingdom Metazoa; phylum Arthropoda; class Insecta; order Diptera; family Calliphoridae; genus Lucilia; species Lucilia sericata. Next base: position 436,034 of record NW_023994196.1, read on the forward strand.
ACTGTTTGTGTACTATTTATACATGTATACATTAGTGTTAAATTTAAAATATTTATTTTATTTATTATCTAAAACGGAATATTACATGCATACATAATATGACTTTATGCCAAATATTTACTTTATATATTTTTATTCTAAAATAAAAACGAAATTATATAAACAGAAACTTTAACATATGAATAAAATATTGTCATAGTACCCCTTTATAAATAGAGGGCAAAAATTAAAAAAAACAAGTTAGAGTGCTATATTCGGCTATGCCGAATCTTAAATACCCTCCACCAGCAAGCTACTTTTTATTGAAACCCATCTAACTATCTAATTTTTAAATAAGTCGCCAAAATTGTTGTCGAACTAATTTTGATTAGGTCCAGAAAAATTTAGAATGACTTATTTATACACAGAACATACTTATGTCGAATTTTATCCGGATATAATAATTTAATAACGAATTAAGTGGTATTAAATGATTTTCAACAGTTAACCTTATATAGGAGCTAAGACATTTTATGGACCGGTCCGAAAAAAATTCCGTATAATGATTTATATACATATATACAAAATACACATTTATGTCAAATTTTATACCTACATGTGTATAAAATGTACGTTTAAGTAATTTTCAGAAATGGCCCTTATAGGGAGTTGTGACCAAATATGGACCGATACAGAAAAAATTGTATACCTATGTATAAAAAGTGCGTTCAAGTAATTTTCAGAAATGGTCCTTATATGGGAGTTGTGACCAATTATGCACCGATCAGGAAACAATTTCGTATAATGCAGAGAAATATCAAGTATAATTTAACTTCAATTGGTGCGTTTAGGTGATTTTAGGAAGTGGACTTTATATAGGAGCTATGAGCAATTAAGGGCCTATCCGGAAAAAATTTCGTAGAGTGATTTATGTAAAGAAAAAACATATAAGTCTCGAATTTTCTCAAGATAACTTTATTTGACAATGAAATATGTGCGTTTAAGTGACTCTCAGAAGTGGACCTTATATGGGAGCTATGACCAATAAGGGACCGATCCGAGAAAAAAGTGGTAAAATGATTTGTATGTACACAAAACTTATTCAAGTCGAATTTTATTCCAATAGCTTAAGAATTCAATGAAATATATGCGTGTAAGTGATTTTCGGAAGTGGACTTTATATGGGAACTATGACCAATTATGGGCCTATTTGGGAAAATTTCGCAGAGTGATTTATATTTGGGCATAACATGTTTGTGTCGAATTTTATCAAGATGGCTTTATTTGATAATGAAATATATGCTTTTAAGTGATTTTCGTAAGTGGGCCTTATATGGGAGTTATGACCAATAATGGACCGATCCGTAAAAAATTTTGTAAAATGATTTGTACGTACATAAAACATATTCAAGTCGAATTTTATCCCGATAGCTTTAGAATTCAATGAAATATATGCGTTTAAGTGATTTTCGGAAGTGGACCTTATATGGGAGCTATGACCAATTATGGGCCTATCCGGAAAAAATTTCGTAGAGTGATTTATATTTAGACTAAACATATTTGTGTCGAATTTTATCAAAATAGCTTTATTTGACAATGAAATATGGGCTTTTAAATGATTTTCGGAAGTGGGTCTTATATGGGAGCTATGAGCAATAATGGACCAATCCGCAAAAAATTTTGTAGAATGATTTGTATGTATACAAAAGATATCCTGCCCGAATTTTATCACAATAGCTTTATTCATCAATGAAATATGTGCGTTTAGGTGATTTTCGGAAGTGGAACTTATATGGGAGCTATGACCAATTGTGGACCGACTGAGATCTACGTTGACAGCTTGATTTCTGTTCATATTATATTTATATGTACAAAATTTGGTGTTGATACCGATATATTTGATTGAGTTATTAACGATAAACTAATTTCCGGGAATATATACCTTTGTATTAGGGCTATGGGAAATATTGGATCGATTGTAAAGATTTTGAACGTAATTGATCACTGCCCTAAAAAAATAAAGTGTGACTAAATTCATTGCAATATCTTTGGTAGTTTCTGAGAAAACTTCAAAAGAATTAGGAAAAAAACGTAATTTTTTTCGAGGTAGTCTGAAATTTTTACTCATAACTTTTTACGTTGTGAACCGATTTTGCTGATTTTCAATACCAAACTGCTTAGGATAATAATAAATATTTTGGGTGAATTTGGTTGATTTCCTTTACTTAGTTTTAACATGAGCGTGTTTTACACAGACAGACAGACAGACAGACAGACAGACGGACAGACGGACAGACGGACAGACGGACATAGCTAAATCGACTCAGAATTTTATAAGGACCCAGAATATATATACTTTGTTGGGTCTTAGATGAATATTTCTTGGTGTTACACACGGAACGACAAACTTATATATACCCTCTATCACCACTGATGGTGGTGGAGGGTATAAAAAACAAATATTTGTTTTTAGGAAAGTACTTAAAAATGTTAACATTTGTTAGAATGTTGATATGTATTCCAAATAAAATAGTACTATTTAGGATAAAAGTACCAGATATCGTTGTTTGTATCTATTGTGAAATCAGTGGACTTAATAATTTAAAAACGTTCTTAATATGTCGTGGCGATATTGCGATATTTTTTTTCGATTTTGGATACAGACAGTCGATACTTTCGTGGAAAACAGAGTTTTTCATGATATATTAGGGGAATCAATTGGCTATTTATTAGAAATAATATCAAGATTCTTCCTATATATGTATGTGGATTCTTTTAAAAATATTAAGGACTTTCAATTGAACGTAATTATACCTTATGTCAATAACTTTCGAAATATTCATCATACTTAATTACGTACCCATATAAACTATTTATTACATTAATGTATAAAAATAATAATTTGATCTCCTGCAGTGCTACAGCAAATTGGAAGCACCACTTATTTAAAGGCTCTACACATCAATTTAAACGGTGGTCATGCTAAACAAGTTGCCAATTACAATTATATTGATTATAGCTTCGTACTTTCATGTTTAAAATATGCATCACCATCGAATGTGGTAAAAAATAGTAAAAATTTACACTTTCGCAGTTTGTGGAACTCCTGTGCCTACATACATGACTCTAATGAGAACAAGCAAGAATGATATATTCGGCTAAGCCGAATCTTAAATACCCACCATCAAATCATGTGTCTTAAATTTTCAGTGTATTTTGCTACCACAATTAAATCATTTATTGGATTTATTCTAAACTGTTTTATCATAAATAAATAATAGTAAGGGTGATGGTAGTACTTATTTTATCATATTTAATAAATCTTTTTAATGATTTGATTACCTGTAAATTTGCTTATGATCAATTTTGGGCCTCCTAAGAATTTACAAAGATTGTGGCTTCAATAAAACATGTTATGTCGAATATCTCATCAAAGCCTTATATGAAGGCTTTCATCCAATATGGCCAGATGCTCACAACATTTGACAGAAAGATTTTAGACACTACAAAACTAATTCATGACGAATTTTAAGGCTATATTAGAATTTTTAAGCCAATTATGGCCGTTAATGTCATTCTATGAGAAAGACATTTATAAGATCAATTATGGACCGATCCTCAAAAAATTTTACAGTTAGAATTACGTTTATATAAAACTTGTTTATGTCGAATTTCGTTGCTTTGTTATAATTTTGAAAAAGTTGTTTATGTCGAATTTCGTTGCTAGTCTTTAATGTTGAAGCAAGTTATGGGCGTTAGCCATTTTATGAGGGAAACCCTATATGGGGGTAGAGTCAATTATGGACCGATCCACATAGAGATTTTAGTATCCATAGAACATGTTATGTCAATTTCGTTGATATACTAGAATTTTGAAGTAAATTATAAACTAAAAAGTAATTTTCTAAAATAAATCTTATGTGGGATAGAGTCAGTTATGGCCCGATCTACCTAACATTTAGCAGAGATATTTCAGTTTCCAGAAAACTTGTTTACGTCGAATTTTATTGCTTTACTATCATTTTGCAGCAAGTTATGAGCGTTATAATCATTTTCTGAGGGGACTTTATATCGGGGGTAGGGTCTATTATGAACCGATCCTCATAAAATTTGGTAGAGAGATTTTAGATCCTCTTAAGCTTGTTTACGTTGATTTACTGGAATTTTGAAGCACGTTATAAGATTTAAAGTAATTTTCGGAAAGGAACCTACCCCCATGGTCGATTATGGACCGATCCTCATAAAATTTGGTACAGAGATTTATGTTTCTCTCGAACTTGTTTATGTTGACTTTTGTTGATTTACTGGAATTTTAAGCAAGTTATGAGCTTTAAAGTAATTTTCTGAGAGGAACCTTATATGGGGTTTTGGTCAATTATGGGCCCTTCTCCATAAAATTTGACAGAGATATTTTTGTTCCCCTAAAACTTGTTTATGTAGAATTTCGTTGCTTTGCTATCATTTTGAAGCAAGTTATGATCGTTGTAGTCGTTTTCTGAAAGGGACCTTATAAAATATGGGAGAGATATTTTGGTTAATATAAAACTTGTTTATGTGGAATTTCTTCGACATACTGATGTTTTTAAACCAGCTATTACACTGATTTTCGGCGCCACTTCTATGACGACTATGCGAAAACAGGGACCGATTTGGCCCATTTTCAATACTAAACAAACTGCGTCGATAAAAAATATTTATGCGATATTTCAGCTCCTTAGCTCTTCTCGTTCTGACTCTATCGTGCTTTCAACAGACAGACGGACGGACATGGCTACATCGTCTTAGAATTTAATAAGGACCCAGAACATGTATACTTTTGTGAGTCTATGATCAATATTTCGATGTGTTACAAACAGAATGACAATAAGTTAGAGTGCTATATTCGGCTGTGCCGAATCTTAAATACCCTCCACCAGCAAGCTATTTTTAATTAAAACCCATTTAACTATCTAGTTTTTAGATAACTTGGCAAAATTGTTGTTTCCGTATTGATATGCATATGCCAATCTAATTTTAATTAAGTCCATAAAAATTTATATTAATAGGCCAGTCCGAAAACATTTTAATATAATGATATATCTATACACAGAACATATTTATGTCGAATTTTATCCGAATATAATCATTTAATAACGAATTAAGTGGTATTGAGTGATTTTCAGAAGTAAACCTTGTATGGGAGCTAAGACAAGTTATGGACCGATCCGGAAAAAATTCCGTAGAATGATTTATAAGCTCACAAAACATACTCAGGTCGTACTTTATCCCGATAGCTTTATTAATCAAAGAAATATATGCGATTAAGTGATTTTCTTAAATGGACCTTATATGGGAGCCTATCCGGAAAAAATTTCGTATAGTGATTCATGTAAAGACAAAACATATTTGTGTCGAATTTTATCATGATAACTTTATTTGACAATGAAATATGTGCATTTAAGTGATTTTCGGAAATGGGCCTTGTATGGGATCTATGACCAATAATTTACCGATCCTGGAAAAAAAATGGTAGAATGATTTATATGTACAAAAAGCATATTCAAGTCGAATTTTTTCCTTATAGCTTTTATGTAATATACGGTTAAGTGATTTTCGGAAGTGGATCTTATATGGGAGCTATGACTAGTTATGGGCCTATCCGGAAAAAAATTTCGTAGAGTGATTCATATTTAGACAAAACATATTTGTGTCGAATTTTATTCGGAATTGGGCCTTATATGGGGGCTATAACCAATAATGGACCGATCCGTAAAAACTTTGGTAGGTGATTTGTATGTTCACAAAACATATTTTTGTCGAATTTTATCCCTATAGATTTTGAATTCAATGAAATATATGCGTTTGAGTGATTTTCGGAAGTGGACCTTATATGGGAGCTATAACCAATTATGGGCCTATCCGGAAAAAATTTTTGTAGAAAATTTATTTGTGTCGAATTTTATCAAGATAGCTTTATTTGACAATGAAATATGTGCTTTTAAGTAATTTTCGGAAGTGGGCCTTATATGGGAGCTATGACCACTAATGGTCCGATCCGTAAAAAATTTGGTAGAATGATTTATACGTACGCAAAATATATCTGTGTCAAATTTTATCACAATAGCTTTATTTATCAATGAAATGTGAGCGTTTAGGTGATTTTCGGAAGTGGACCTTATATGGGAGCTATGACCAATTGTGGACCGAATGAGATCTACGTTGATATTATGATTTCTGTTCATATTATATTATGTTCATTATTATATTTGCATGTACAAAATTTTGTGTTGATACCGATATATTTGAGGGATTTATTAACGATAAACTAATTTCCGGGAATATATACCATTGTATGGGGGCTATAGGAAATATTGGATCGATTCTAAAGATTTTGAACATAATTAGTCACTGCCCTGATAATGTGTGACAAAATTCATTGCAATATCTTTGGTAGTTTCTGAGAAAACTTCAAAAGAATTAGGGAAAAAAAAGTCATTTTTTTTTTCGAGGTAGTCTGAAATTTTTACTCATAACTTTTTACCTTGTGAACCGATTTTGCTGATCAATACCAAACTGCTTAAAATAATAATATATAGGTACTTTGGGTGAATTTGGTTGATTTCCTTTGCTTGGTTTTAACGTGAGCGTGTTTTAGGCAGACAGACGGACAGACGGACATAGCTAAATCGACTCAGAATTTCATAAGGACCCAGAATATATATACTTTGTTGTATACTTAAATGAATACTTCTTGGTGTTACACGCGGAACGACAAGCTTATATATACCCTCTATCACCACTGATGGTGGTGGAGGGTATAAAAACAATATACCCCCATCTTTTTTGATGGTGGGTATAAAAATATTGTTTAGATGAATGAATGTTTTTGTCTAGAATGGAAAGTATGTACATCCATTAAACCTGCTCCTAAAAGATACATTTTATTTAGTTTGTCTTTAACTAACTAAAATCATTTAAATATTATGAAATTAAAATAAAATTCGACAAAAATTACTTTTTGGAAAACATTATTCACTATTTTAAAGTCTTTGGAGCCAGATCCATAACTGAATCAAGTTCCATTAAACTGTTAAGATCCATGTCAGTAATCAAGTTTAATTTATTACATACGATTAAGTTGTGGGTTTTTAAAATTCGGCATAGCAGAATATCTAACTTGTTATTTCATGAATTGATCTCATTCAAAGCAGGACTAATGTCCATGTATAAAAACATAAACATTTATATTTATACACATGCTGATTTTCAAGGAACCTATTATAACTCTAAATAAACAGATCTTTTGTGATTTTAGAATGAAATTAATATCAAATAAAATGTAATAAAAATATTTGTATATCACCTCTGGTTTGAAACTAATAGGTAATTTTAATATACTGTTTAGAAAAGCAAAATACAATTTCAATTCTTTTACAATTTCAATTTTAAAATTGGAGATAAATTGGATCCGTTGATCTACATCTACAATCCGGATACCGACATACATATAATGCTATCACTGAATGTGTAAAATGTTTTGGATAAAATATGCCGCCAATAGTTAGGAAAACTGAAATTTTTAAAGAACTACGTTTAGGAAACAAAAGGTTTTCGTACTTTCGTAAAATTAGAAAAGGGTTTATTTTTGTGATCTTCAGGGTTGTACCAAAATGTACATAATTGCATATCATTATCCGTTAATGTGCAACTCTTCATACAATTACAAAAAATTAGTATAAATTTTCAGTACAATTCCATATGCATATATATGTACATGCAAATAAGTACTGAAAATTAGTAACAAAAACCTCAATTTAAAAACGGACATTTAGAAACATTAAATTTATTATATAGTCATATTTAAACTTTTTTTCTAGAGGTAGAGAATCGGATATAATTGAAAATATTGAATTAAATTTGTTTGTAAATTAAATAATTTTTAATATAAAAGTGCATTTTTGCAATAAAAGAGAACATAGTTATAGCAGCTAAGTTAGCTATTTCAGATTAGACAATTTTAGGTTTTTGACATAAAATCCATTTTCAAGTCAGTTTTGTATGATGGTTTCACAAAACGTTGGATAATGTTTTACTGTTTTATAATATCAGATTGCTTTAATTTAGGGATCAATTTTAAACATTTTTAACACCAAGCATTTGTAGCAAGAAAATCCCATATCATTTCGCTTTTAGCATTGTCATGAGTTTAACATACAGAGAGGGAAGAAAGACGAACATAACAAGTAAGAGTCAAATCTTATAAACTTAACCACCATTGAAGCTAAAATGTTTTACTCATTTAAATATTATACTTCCAGAATTTTATAATCATATACATATGTATCTGAAGTAATATGGCACATTATGATGATAATGATTATACGGTCTTTAGTGAGGGTTTGATATTGTAAATTATGAGTTATTAGTAAAAGTTTCAAATAACCTCCAACAAATATGTTTATTTCCACATTCTTGTGCATTTTTCAGGAAAACTACTACATATTATTTTTGTCATTCCGTTTATAACACATCGAAATATTGGTGTAAGGCACATAAAAGTATATACATATATTCTGGGTCTATATTATATTCTAAGACGAACTAGCCATGGCCGTCTGTCTGTTTGTCTGTTGAAAACACTATAGAGTACAAACAGGACAATCTAGAGAACTGAACTTTCGCACAGATATTTCGAGTTGATGCAAGTTGTTGTTGAAATTGGGCTATATCGGTCCACGATTTCACCTAAAAGGTCCTCTTCAGAAAATGACTATAATGCGGATAACTGGCTGAAAAAACATAACAAGTTTTATTGGAACCAAAATGTTTTTGTCAAATTTTATGAGGATCGGCCGATAAATAGACTAGACTATAGACTAGACTATAGACTAGACTATAGACTAGACTATAGACTAGACTATAGACTAGACTATAGACTAGACTATAGACTAGACTATAGACTAGACTATAGACTAGACTATAGACTAGACTATAGACTAGACTATAGACTAGACTATAGACTAGACTATAGACTAGACTATAGACTAGACTATAGACTATACTATATACTATCCCAACAAAAACTGGGTAATTTCAATAGTAATTACTTTCCTAACAACATACATTTCAATGACTACTACATATTGTCTAGATTACATAAAAGCAGTCTAATAAGGTCTTACTAATAATGTGTTATATAAATACTCTCTAATTCATTAGTCATCCTGCCAGTAAAGATATGGAAGCTGTGTACGTTTTTTCATGCGATTCACAATAACTACTTTTTCTAATTACTTGTAATCGTTTGTGGTAAGTACTTGCCTCCAATGACATCGCCCTGTTAAAATAATGACTTAAAATGCTATTGTGTAAGTAAATTTTAGCATTTTAACTCCTTACATGGTAATGAAAGTTTTTACTGGGATACTATAGACTATACTATGGACTATACTTTAGACTATACTATAGACTATATTGAACGTTGCTCCTATGAAAGGTTCATTTCTGAAAGAAACTTAAACGGATACAACTCATTAGTAAATATATTTACATTTCGGAACAAAAGTTGTCGCAAATATGTTTCGTAAATAAATCATTTTGTAAAATTGTTCGTGATCGGCCCATATTATATCATAACTCCCATATAAGGATCAGCTTCGAAAATCACTTAAACGCTAATAACTCATTAACAAACAGAGATATTGGAACAATATATCATTTTGTGACCCTTATACCAACATTTTCATGTTAATAAAAGTTCATCTTTATACATACCAATACGTAAAATCTACACTTATAAAATTAATAAATATTTTTTATGCCAAATAATCCTTGTTTTTCCTCAAAAACGAAATTAATGGCGTGTTAAACCATTTAATTGGTTGTTTATGACTCTTAAGGGAATCGAGGAAAATTTTCAAAATATCATTAATTACTGTAAACAGGTACAAAATGTTAAATAAATACAAATATACACAATTGTTGTTCTTAAAATACATGCTCAATATACATAAATGGTAATAAAATAAGAACAACAAAAATAAACAATAAATAAATGTTGGTGATACCGCACAATTTTCAAAATCATTAAATATTTTAGAGCCATATTTAAAAGCTATATAGGCCTTTTATTAAAGGTACAGCAGTAAAAATGCCAATTTATGAACAGCGAACAACCAAACTAGTTAACATATTGGCGATTGAAATTTTTTGTATAATATTCATTTATGCAAATTTAGATGATTTTAGTCCTTAATATCAAATACAGGAGCAAATGAAACTACATTTAAAACATTTGTAAAATTATACACTCGAATTCCAACTATGGAGCATAGTATAAAATGCAAATGTTTAGAAATTATACAATATTAACATTTACGTACACAATTACATTTTGAGTAAGTAGTTACTTGTTGAAATTATTTAAAGGATCTCACGTATATATCGACAGTACGACTACGCAGTACATACATATACACGCCTCTAATATGTTGATAAAGACCATTAAAAATTGCTGTTAATTGCCAGCAATGAATCTTCAATAATGTTGCTAAATAACACCAACATTCACACAACTTTACATTACACCAACTTTACACCAACATTCACACAACTTTACATTCCCTCTCACAGATACTAATGGTCATAACTTAAATACGAAGAGAAATAAATTAAATTGAATTATATTAAATCTTTTTTAAAATATTTAAATAAATTATCTTATAAACAAGTTAGAGTGCTATATTCGGCTATGCCGAATCTTAAATACCCTCCACCAGCAAACTACTTTTTATTGAAACCCATCTAACTATCTAATTTTTAGATAACTTGCCAAAATTTTTGTCGAACTAATTTTGATTAGGTCCCGAAAATGTATATTAATACGCCAGTTTGAAAACATTTTAACAGAATGATGTATCTATACACAGAATATGGGAGTTGTAACCAATTATGGACTGATCATGAAACAATTTCATATAATGATTTATATGCAGAAAAAGATCAAGTCTAATTTTACTCCAATAGCTTAGGTGACTTTAGGAAGTGGATTTTATATAGGAGCTATGAGCAATTAAGGGCCCATCCGGAAAAATTTCGCAGAGTGATTCATATGTGCACAAATCATATTTTATCAAGATATCTTTATTTGATAATTAAATATGTGCGTTAAAGGGATTTTTTTAAGTGGACCTATTACCAAATATGGACCGATCCAGAAAAAATTTGGTACAACGTTTTATATGCCTATCCGCAAAAAATTTCGTAGAGTGATTTATGTAAAGACAAAACATAATTGTGTCGAATTTTCTCAAATTTCTCTCAGAAGTGGACCTTATATAGAAGCTATGGCCAATAATGGACCGATCCGAGAAAAAAGTGGTAGAATGAGTCATATGTACACAAAACTTATTCAAGTCGAATTTTACCCCTATAGCTTTAGAATTCAATGAAATATATGCGTGTAAGTGATTTTCGGAAGTGGACCTTATATGGGAACTATGATCAATTATGGGCCTATTCGGGAAACATTTCGCAGAGTGATTCATATTTGGACAAAACATGTTTGTGTCGAATTTTATCAAGATAGCTTTATTTGATAATGAAATATGTGCTTTTAAGTGATTTTCGTAAGTGGACCTTATATGGGAGTTATGACCAATAATGGACCGACCCGTAAAAAATTTATAAAATGATTTGTACGTACACAAAACATATTCAAATCGAATTTTATCCCAACAGCTTTAGAATTCAATGAAATATATGCGTTTAAGTGATTTTCGGAAGTGGACCTTATACGGGAGCTATGACCAATTATAATCCTATCCGGAAAAAATTTCGTAGAATAATTCATGTTTAGGTAAAACATATTTGTGTCGAATTTTATCAATATAGCTTTACTTGGCATTGAAATATGTGCTTTTAAGTGATTTTCGGAAGTGGGCCTTATATGGGATCTATGACCAATTATGGACCGATCCGTTAAAAATTTTGTAGAATGATTTGTATGTATACAAAACTGATTCGTGTCGAATTTTATCCGGATAGCTTTATAATTCAATGAAATATATGCGTTTAAGTGATTTTCGAAAGTGGACCTTATATGGGAGCTATGACCAATTATGGGCCTATCCGGAAAAAATTTCGTAGAGTGATTTATATTTCGACTAGACATATTTGTGTCGAATTTCATCAAAATAGCTTTAGTTGGCAATGAAATATGAGCTTTTAAATGATTTTCGGAAGTGGGCTTTCTATGGGAGCTATAACCAATAATGGACCGATCCGTAAAAAATTCGGTAGAATGATTTGTATGTATACAAAACATATCCAACTCGAATTTTATCATAATAGCTTTATTCATCAATGAAATATGTGCGTTTATGTGATTTTCGGAAGTGGACCTTATATGGGAGCTATGACCAATTGTGGACCGACTGAGATCTACGTTGACAGTATGATTTCTGTTCATATTATATATACATGTACAAAATTTCGTGTTGATATCGATATATTTGAGGGAGTTATTAACGATAAACTAATTTCTGGTAATATATACCTTTGTATGGGGGCTATGGGAAATATTGGATCGATTGTAAAGATTTTGAACATAATTGATCACTGCTCTGAAAAAATAATGTGTGACAAAATTCATCGAAATATCTTTGGCAGTTTCTGAGAAAACTGTAAAAGAATTATGAAAAAAACGTAATTTTTTTCGAGGTAGTCTGAAATTTGTACTCATAACTTTTTACGTTGTGAACCGATTTTGCTGATTTTCAATACCAAACTGCTTAGGATAATAATAAATATTTTGGGTGAATTTGGTTGATTTCCTTTACTTAGTTTTAACGTGAGCGTGTTTTACACAGACAGACAGACAGACAGACAGACAGACGGACAGACGGACAGACGGACATAGCTAAATCGACTCAGAATTTGATAAGGACCCAGAATATATATACTTTGTTGGGTCTTAGATGAATATTTCTTGGTGTTACATACGGAACGACAAACTTATATATACCCTCTATCACCACTGATGGTGGTGGAGGGTATAAAAAGTAGAAATTAAATGAATTCTGTGCGTCGCACGTGCATGTATATGTTTTGAATTACATATCAAAAGTTTTATTAAAAGTTTTTATTTTTCCTTCTATAGCCATTTTCCAAAAATCTATTTAAATGCAAAATTATTCTAAACACGCATATTTGTAATTTTTATTCGAACACTCTGCCACTACTACAAAATAGTACTGGAACTACTTAATTAAATGTTTAATTATAAAATTTTATCATAAAATTTCAAGTATGCATTTTATATCTTTTTGTGTGCAAGTGTAAAGCCTGCGTATGTATGTTTGTTTAAGATGCTGATTAACAGATTTGTTGAAAAAAATAGTAGTAACCTAACTTAACTTAAACTTAAAATTTTATTTCAAAATATCGGTATGACAACTTTTTTTTTCAATAAAATTAAATATATTACAATTATTACTTGTGTTTTTGTTTATCAACTTCTATGTTTGACTCTTTTAGGACCATAGCATTCCTTTTATACCAAACGTATTGTTCCTCCTGAAAAGTTTGAATAGAAGGACTTATGTATGCCATTTTCGAAATGACTGCTTCAATTGTAATGACAAATTAACTTGTATTACGAAATTTAAACATTGTTTTATATGCCTCAAAAATTGGAACCGACCAAAGTTCCTATACTTGAACAGTCATAAATGCAGTTAAAATTCAGAAATATTTAAATCTAATAAAATTTAGAAAAGGCACAAAATTGATATAGGAGATTTAGGTTCCTATAAAATATGTTCATGTCGAATTTCATCGCTATAGATCTTCTTTTAGACAGATATGAGCGTTAAAGTAATTTTCTGAAGGAGAACTTACATGGGGGATAGGGCCTATCCTTATAAGATTTTACAAAGCGATTTAGGTTTCTATGAAATATATTCATGTCTAATTTCATCGATATAGATGCTTCTTTAGACAGTTATGAGCGTTAAAGTCATTCTCTAAAGGGGGATAGGGTCAATTATGGTCCGATCCTCATAAAATTTTACAAAGCGATTTCCTATAAAATATATTCTTGTCGAATTTCATCGCTATAGATGCTTCTTTTAGACAGTTATGAGCGTTAAAGTCATTTTCTGAAGGGGACCTTATGTGGGGGATAGGGTCAATTATGGACCTTTCCTTATACAATTTTACAAAGCGATTTAGGTTCTTATAAAATATGTTCATGTCGAATTCTATCGCTATAGATGCCTCTTTTAGACAGTTATGTGCGTTAAAGTCATTTTCTGAAGCGCACCTTATATGGGGGCTAGGCGAAATCGTGGTCCGACATTGCCCATTTTCAATACCAAACATAAAATATCTATGCAAAATTTCAGATCGCTTGCTACTTTCATTTGGACTCTATCGTATTTTCAACAAACAGACGGACGGACAAGGCTAGATCGTCTTAGAATTTAATAAGGATTCAGAATATACATACGTATATACTTTTATGGGTCTTAGATGAATATTTCGACGTGTTACAAATGGAATGACAAAAACAATATACCCCCATCTTTTTTAATGGTGGGTATAAAAAAGATTATTTAAAAAAAATTAATGAGTGTTATTCCCCTATATAAGGGGACCTTATATAGGGGGTAGGGTCAATTATGGACCGATCTACATAAAATTTGGTAGAGAGATTTTGGTTCATACACAACTTCTGTGAAATTTCATCGCTATACTCGTATTTTCAAGCCTGTAATGAGCGTTAAAGTAATTTTATAGAGGGGACCTCATATGGGACCACATATAGTTTGGTGGAGAGATATTGGCTTGCATGAAACCTATGTGTGTCAAATTTTATCGCTATATTCGTATGTTTAAGCCAGTAATCAGCATTATAGTCATTTTCAAAAGGGGGCCTTATATGGGGGGTAGGGGCAATTGTGGTCCTATGTTCGCCATAATTCAGAATTTTATTTCGGAAGTCAAAAAACTGACTTATGCGAAATTTTGTGCCATTTGCTTCATAAACAACGAATTTGTGAATGTTTGAAGCTTTTTACACAATATTCCGCGGGGTACATTTGTATGGGGGCTATGTGAAATCGTTGACCGATTTTTCCCATTTTCAATTTTTTTGATCAATAAAAAATATTTTGGGAAAATTTCATCTCAATATTTCTTTTTTTGTGGACGCTATGGTGCCAACAACAGACAGACTGACAGACGGACGGACATAGCTAGATCGTCTTAGAATCTTACGAGGTCCCAGAATATATATACGTCTGTGAACAATATTTCGATGTGTTACACACGGAATGACAAAATCAATATACCCCCATCTTTATTGATGGTGGGTATAAAAAACTAAAAAATTGTTTTTTGTTTATACCCACCATCAAAAAAGATGGGGAGTATATTGATTTTGTCACTCCTTTTATAACACATCGAAATATTGGTCTAAGACCCAGAAAAGTATATATATTCTTGATCCTCATTAGATTCTAAGACGATCTAGCCATGTCCGTCCGTCTGTTGAAAACACGATAGAGTCCGAACGGAAAAAGCTAGAAGGCTGAAATTTTCCACAAATACGCATGATGCAAGTTGTTTGGTATTGAAAAAGGGCAATATCGGTCCACGTTTTCGCATAGCCCCCATGCAAGTGGCCCTCCCGGAAAACAGGTTTAACAATCATAATTGGATAAAAAAATATCCGTATAGCGATGAGATTGCACAATAACAAGTCTTATACAAACCAAATCTATCTACCAACTTTTATGAGGATCGATCCATAATTGACCATACCCCCCATATAAGGTCCCCTTCATAAAATTACCTTAACGCTCATTAGTGGCTTAAAAATGCGTGTAAAGCGATGAAATTCAACATGAATAAGATTTGTTCGTGTCAACGTTTCTCTTCCAAATTCTATGAGGATCGGTCCATAATAGACCCTGCCCTCCATATAAGGTTTCCTTCAGAAAATTAATTTAAAGCTTACTTCTGGCTTAAAAATACTAGTACAAAAGAAGTTTTGTATGAGCCAAAATTATCCTACAAATGTCCACGAGGATAGCGCCATATTTGACCCTACCCCCTATATAAGGTCCCCTTTAGAAAATGACCTTTAGCGCTCATTACTGGTTTAAAAAAACGAGTACAGCGATGATATTAGAAATACACAAGTTTTGTATAAAAGAAAATCGTGCTGCAAAATTGTACGAAGATCGCGCCATAATTGACCCATTTCCCATTCAGAAAATGATTTTAACGATCTTTACTGGCTTAAAAATAAATGATGCTTAAAAAATAAGTGATGAAGTTCGATATAAAAAAAAGTTTTATAGGAACTGAAATCTTTCTACCCAATTTGATAAAGAAGGGTCGGTTACTTACCCAACACCCCATAAACGGGTTTTTTTCAGAAAATTACTTCAAAGCTCATAACTGAATTAAAGATACGAATACAGCTATTAAATTGTTGTATAAACCGATGAGGATAGGTCCAGAAACTTTACCCCCCATAAAAAATTTGACATAAATTTCATATTAATATCGAATTATGATAGTAAAATTTAACAGAGATCTAATAAATTAAAAAATTGTTTCGATAATAACGAAAGCATCGATTCGTAAATATTAAAGTTTATTTATAAAGAAGCATTCCTTTTCGGCAATAATTTGATGGTGGGTATATAAGATTCGGCACAGTCGAATATAACACTCTTACTTGTTTTTTTTTTTTTTTTTGGAAAGAATGAAGAAATTGCTATGTATGTATGTATATGAACTGCTTTGGACAATTTTTGCTAGGACCAATAGGTGAAAAGTTACACTCATTTAAATAAAAAATACCAAAATGTCCAACTTTGACCCCTCTCTGACTCCGGCAGTTCTTGACCGATAGAGCTGAAAATTCGTATCTGGCCTACTATCCCATAGTACTAACATTACACAAATCTCATCCAAATCGGAAGACATCGCTTTTAAAAGTTGGGTCACTTGACATAAAATTACCTATATATAAATCATTGTACGGAATTTTTTCCGTATCGGACCATAATTGCTATTAGCTCCCGTATTAGTTTTACTTCTGAAAATCACTTAATACTGCATAATTTATTATTAAATGAATAAAATTCGACATGAGTATGTTCTGTGTATAGATAAATGTTTTTGAACTGGTATATTATTAGTCATAGCTCCGTCGTTTCAAAAATCACTTCAACGAATTTATTTTATTAAAAATATCGAAGTCGGAGTGAAACTCGACAGGAATATAGTTTGTAAATATACAAATCATTCTCCTAAATTTTTTGGCATCGGCAAGATCGGTCCATAATAAGTCATAGCACCCGTACAAGACCCACTTTCAAAAATTACTTAATATAAATTTTTTTGGACCTAATCAAAATTAGGCATAACTTGAATATGTCTGGATCTAATCGGCACAGCCGAATATAGCGCTCAGACTTGATGAGTTCTGATTTTTTTCGCTACGGCGAAAAAATCTTTACCAAATTTCAGGAGGATCGGGAAACTTTTGTTATGATTTTATATATAAATCATAATTAATCTACCAAATATAAAATATTTCATCTCAGACAATACATTGTTACAATGTGATAAATATTTTAATCCTTACTGTTTTTCCTTCATACATACATACATACATACATACATACATACATACATACATACATACATACAAATTTATGTAAATATTTTACTTTTGCCTACCTGTTCTACATAATATTATACATATGTACATATGTAGGTGATTATTGTAAAAGTACGTACTAGATGTTCATGTAAATATTTACAGTACTAGGAATAAGTTTTTGTTGTTGTTGTTGGTTTATTCATTCGGTCGGTTGGTCGAGAATATATGTATATGTTGTTGTTATTGTGTTGACTGTCTGTTGTTGGCGTTGTTATTGCTGCTGTTGTTGTTGTTAAGTGATTCTAATAATATAAATGAGATTGTTGTTACAAAATATTTCTCATTTTACCACAAAGCTGCAATAGAAATTTAAAGAAGTGTTAAGGTATGCAATGCCAGTTACAGTCTTGCATTTGAATTTCTACTTATTTTTAAATATTACGGCATTTGTTGGTGTTGTAGCTGCTTATTTTACGACTTCTTAACTTAATGTTAGTGTAAGTAGTTTTGGTTTTATTTAGGTTTAAAATATATGTAAATATGTATTTTTATTGTGAGTAGAAGAAATAGCATATTTGACTGTTGTTGGTTTAGTTGCTGTTGTTTCAGTACACATTGTGTGTGAACAATGCATAATTTTGCTAAATTACATTTCAAAGAATTTTGTGGCAAACCGTCTGACATTAGTTAATCTAAAATAAAACTATAAATAAATCTCTTACTCTGTGGTAAAATGTTAGTAATAGATTTTTATTAAGAAATTGTATTTAAATATACAAATTAGTAGAAACATGTGTTTTTTAAATACAACACTTTTAATATTATTTAATTAAAAGATTCCATACTTTAATGATAAAAATTTTCAATAAAATAATAAAGTTTTCCATTTAACTGAAAACCGTTAAAAATGTAAAGTACATGTTTGGACCTTAATGTATCAAAATAAACGGAAATTAATGATTATTTTCTTATTTAACCACAAATAACAATAATACAAGAAATAATACTTAGTAATCAAACTCTTGATTTTATACGAAAATACATAACGTCTAAAAACCTTAACTTTTAGGAAAATAGAAATAAAATATTTCTTATTTAATGTCATTTTCCATAACAATATAAATAAACAAAATTTAATATCCTTTCATAACATTACCATTAACACATTAATGTTTGTCGCAAAAGCGTAAAGAAGAAAGTTAAAGATATAACTAGAACAAAGAAAAGACTTCCAGAAAATAAAGATATGTATATAAAAACCTAGAAAAATGCAAAACTTTTAACATAAAAGCTTCCTTTTTAGTATGTATAAGCGCAATATAACAACATAACTACTTTTTATCAGAGACAACAGCAGAAGTAGTAATAGCTGTAGCAGGAATATAAACTTAGTTCTTAGTATATAAATATATATTTACGATTCACTAACTACTCTATAAGTACGACCAGTTGAATTCATAACAATATTACCTTAAGTTTATTGCAAAGTAAATAACTTTTTCTTATTCTTAGAATCATTCTTTTTCCCGTTTCTTTCTAATCTGTTTGTATTTTTATGTTTTGTTGTTTTAGTTTTAATGTTGCTGTGTTTTTTTTCTTTCATTCTTAGCTAGAATAACATACCACAGTAACAACTACTACTGATGTTGCATACACCATTTCACTCTTCTAACTGCGACTGACAAGTTTTACCAAAGCAGACTACTACAACTTTTTAAAACAATTTAAGTATTTTTCTTAGTAAGTGTTAAACTATACACAAGCCTCTTCTCTTTCCTCTTTCCACTATGAGTTGCAGTTGCAGGGTGCATCAAAAAGAACAATATAGCGAAATAGAGGAGAATAAGACAAAAGAAGTAAACATGCAAATGCAACAAACTAATAATGGCAACAACAATTTAAGGCAACATAAACGAAAGAAGCCAGTATATAAATACTTTTATAAAAAAAAACATAAGTATAAACATTGTTCTATTTTACTTCAGTAGTATTTTAAATCCAAATTTAGATTTTTTTCTTAAACTAAAAAAAAACCCTAGACATACTATTTTTTTCTTAGATAGTTCTATTGTTTTCTCAAAAAGTATTAAAACTTTTAATATACATATGAACTTTGCTTTATCACGTAGGAGTATGATTAATATGTTCTAATCATAACAAGTATACCTCTAGCAGTTCTTCATATTAAGAAATAATCAAAATTAATTAAAATTTCGTGCCTAAATAAATATACTTATAAAATCTTGAAATTTTAGTGCATAGTTTCAGTTCTAACCACAATAATACCGAACAAGTGAGAGTGTTATATTCGACTGTGCTGAATCTCATATACCCACCATCAAACCGTATGCCGTAAAAGGAATGCTCCCCTATATACATCAGGGAATATGGCTTAAGTCAATTATGGTCCTAGCTTTTTTTAAATTAACAAAATATTTATTTTTAAAAACAAATCCTCATAACATTTTGTAGACCGATTTCGGTTCATATAAAACTTATTTACATCAAATATCATCACTGTACTCGCAAGTAATTAGCGTTAAAGTAATTTTCTGAAGGGAACCTTATATGGGTAGTAGGGCCAATTAAGAATCATCACTAAATTTGGTAGAGAGATTTTGATTCATATAAAACTTATGCGTATCGAATTTTATCGCCTTACTCTTATTTTTATATCAGTAATGAGCGTTAAAGTAATATTGAGGAGTAGGGTCTACCACACCCGACTTTAATATTGAGCTTCGTCTCTGAAGATATGCAATTTTTTATAGCAAAACTCTAACACTTCCTAGTAGTTTATCATTCTATGGATGATCCTTATATAAGGAAATGAAACTGATACAACTTATTATAACTGTTGCAGGGTATCGTATAGTCTACCACACCCGACTTTAATATTGAGCTTCGTCTCTGAAGATATGCAATTTTTTAGAGCAACACTCTATCACATATCCATTTTTCACAAAAAAACAAAAATGAAAAAAATTAACATTTATATAAATAATATTACTTTTATTGACACATTAAGCATGTTACAGTGACAGGATAGGCCACTCGATTTCTGAAACTGATTGCTAATGCATGTGCTAATAGTATTACCATATATCTTTGCTACAGCCACCATATGTATAATTTTAGAATTTTTCAAAACTTTAAAATCGTTCTTCTCATCATGTATGTATTGACATTTGATCACATTTTACAAGAAAAGAATAACTCGAAAAAGATCGTTTAAAAAAATCTTGGAATTTTACAATTATTATGAGTTGATAAAAGTTTATTTATTAGAGGTTCAGATGTTTTGTAATATGTAAATGAGGAAACATTCAATTCAGTGTTTATAATTTAAAATTTGATACAAGCTCTATATATAATCACAAAGACAACACCTACATATGAGTTAAATTCTTTAAACGTAAAACAAATTTGTAAAAGTATTGCAAAGTTTTATAACAGTTAAGATATATTTCTATGTTAGTGAGTTTAACACATATGTACATATTTATGTATGTATGTATGTATGTATATTTATTAATGGTGTGTCTCTAAACAATACCACTTACCTATTTTTAATCTTATACGTATTCGATTTGTTTTTTTTTTTTCTAGATACTAACATACAAATTTCCCATTTTTCACTTGTTCCTGCTTCTAATCTATTGTTATTATATAAAATGTTTCGGTATTTTAAACATTACTCAAATTTCGCTAAAATGAAAGTGCCATGTAATCACTTTAAGTAATATAAATCACACCTAAATACTCGTGATGGGAGTACTCGTATTGAGAAAAAATTACTTTAAAATGTTGAAATAAAATACACATACCTTATGTGGAGTCGGAAATACATGCGAACATATGTGTATACTTACATATACGAATATGAGTATGTATATGTATGAAGGTGTATGTAGAATATGTTTTTTATGTAAATCCAATTGCCATGTGCTAGTACTTGCATTCCTTTTCATTCTGTTTTGTATTGTTGAGTTTATAAAATTGTAAGCGGTAGTATCGATTACATGTTAACGCACAATCTATTAACATTTTACATCAAAATCAACAGAAAAGAATAACAACATAAATGCGATTGTACAACACCCCTCAAACATGCGTGCAATTTTTGTTCTATTTTGTTTTAAATTTAAAAACATTATTCACTCTCATGTCAATGTGTCAAAGTATAGCAAATAGTATCGATGGCAGTAACGTTGTTTTTTTTTTTGTGTACTTTGTCTATACAATGTTTTTTACTTGTTGGTAATATAATTTTCTCTAGATGATCACATTTATTTCAAAATTTAAAAAAATTTACACCTATTAGTTTTTTTACTGAAAGAACAAGAATTAGACATTCAGATATCATGCCAAAGACTTATAAAACTGGAAACATTTCGAAATCATTTAATCACAATTATTTGGCAAATTTAAAAAAACGGAAATTTTTTCTGGTGGACATGTGTTTTAAATTTTTCGGATCAACAAAATTCAGAAAAAAGTTCATTTAAAAACACGTGAGAGTGCTATGTTTGGCTATAAAAACCTTAAATACCAATACTTTATTCAGCAAAATTCTTAAAAACATAGCTAATCGAATAATCTAAGATTTGGATTCCAAAAATATATCCAACAAGTAAAAGTGTTATATTCGGCTATGTCGAATCTTATATACCCACTATCAAATCGTATGCCGAAAAAAGGAATGCTCCTCTGTAAATATCAGGGAGAACAGCCTTAAGTCAATTATGTACGTGAACTTCGATTTAACAAAATATTAATTATGAAACAATTAAGAGTGCTAATATACCCACCATCAAACCGTATGCCGTAAAAGGAATGCTCTTCTATAAACATCAGGGTGATATTACTGATCAAATTTACCGAAGAGGACCTTATATTGACCGTTTTTCATAAAATGTTTCATAATTTTTTTAAGACCGATTTTGGTTCATATAAAACACGTTTACATCGAGTATCAGTTCCCTAGACATTCCACATTAAATTCGGTAGGAAGATTTACGTTCCTATTAAAGTTTCTTAGATTTTGGCTCGTAAGAAACTTATTTATGTCAAAATTCATCTCTACACTGGTACTTCTAAGCCAGTAATGAGCGTTAAAATAATTACTTGGAAGGTACCTTATATGGGAGGTAGGGTCAATTATGGACCGATCCACATAAAATATGATAGAGAGCATTTAGCTCGTAAGAGACTTCCTTGTGTCAAATTTCATTGCTATATTCGTATTTTTAAGCCAGTAATGAGCGTTAAAGTCATTTTTTGAAGGGGGCCTTATATGGGGGGTAGGGTCAGTTATAGAGCGATCCACATAAAATTTGATAGAAAGATTTTGGATCGCATGGAACTTATGTGTGTCGCATTTTATCGCTATACTCGTAGTTGTAAGCCAGTAATGAGCGTTAAAGTGATTTTCCGAAGGGGACCTTATACGGGGGGTAGGGTCAATTTTGGACCGATCACCATAAAATTATATAAAACTTATTTATGTAAAATTTCATCGCTATACTCGTATTTTTTAGCAGACTGCTAAAGCTGTTTTTCGGGGGGCCACTTATATGGCGGCTATGCGAAATCGTGGACCGATATTACCTATTTGCAATACCAAACAAACATGGAAAATTTTAACTCTCTAACTCTTTCCGTTCGAACCCTTTCGTGCATTCGACAGACAGACGGACGGACATGGCTAGATCGTCTTAAAATTTAATAGGGACCCAGAATGTATATACTTTTATGGGTTTACAACCAATATATCGATGTGTTACAAGCGGAATGACAACATCAATATATCCCCCATCTTTTTTGATGGTGGGTATGAAAACCCGATTTTTATAAACAGACGTATTTCAGTTCAGGATATATGACTGAAAAAATAATGGGTACGTATATTACAATACCTTATTTTATTTTGTATAAGAGATAATAGAAAATGTGGATCCATTTTTCTGATTACCCTTGTATAAAACACACAACATGACTCTCTGCTATAGTTTTTGCAAAACTATTTCTTTTCGATTTTTTATACCCACCATCAAAAAAGATGGGATGTATATTGATTTTTATACCCACCATCAAAAAAGATGGGGGGTATATTGATTTTGTCATTCCGTTTGTAACACATCGAAATATTGGTCACAGACCCATAAAAGTATATATATTCCGGGTCGTTATTAAATTCTAAGACGATCTAGCCATGTCCATCCGTCCGTCCGTCTGTCCGTCTGTCTGTTGAAATCACGATAGGGACCACACGAGAGGAGCTAGACAGTTGAAATTTTGCACAAATATTCTCTATTATTAAGGTTTGTTTGGTATTGAAAATGGGCAATATCGGTCCACTTTTTCGGATAGCCCCCATACAAGTGGACCTCCACAAAACAGCTTTAACAGGCATAACTGCTTTAGAAGTACAAGTATAGCGATGAAATTCGACATAAATAAGTTTCCCCCATATAAGGTCCCCTTTAGAAAATGACTTTAACACTCATTACTGGCCTAAAAATTCGAGTATAGCGATGGAATTCAGTACAAGTAAGTTTCTTACGAACCAAAACCTTTTAACCAATTTTTTTTAGGATCGGCCCATAAATGACCCTATCCCCCATATAAGGTCCCCTTTTGAAAATGACTTTAACACTCATT
This sequence comes from Lucilia sericata, assembly GCF_015586225.1. Classification (NCBI taxonomy): domain Eukaryota; kingdom Metazoa; phylum Arthropoda; class Insecta; order Diptera; family Calliphoridae; genus Lucilia; species Lucilia sericata. The sequence goes on from NW_023994196.1 coordinate 460,338, forward strand.
ACTGGCCCCAAAATGCAAGTATAGCGATGAAATTCGACATAAATAAGTTTCATGTGAGCCAAAATCTTTTTACCAAATTTTTTGAGGATCGGTCCATAATTGACCCTACCCTCCATATAAGGTCCCCTTTAGAAAATTACTTTAACACTCATTACTGGTCCAAAAATGCGAGTATAGCGATGAAATTCGGTATAAGTAAGTTTCTTACGAACCAAAATCGCTCTACGAATTTTTTTTTAAGATTTGTGAGCCAAAATCTTTCTACCAAATTTTTTGAGGATCGGTCCATAATTGACCCTACCCTCCATATAAGGTCCCCTTTAGAAAATTACTTTAACACTCATTACTGGTCCAAAAATGCGAGTATAGCGATGAAATTCGGTATAAGTAAGTTTCTTACGAACCAAACGCTTATTACTGGCTAAAAAATACGAATATAGCAAAAAAAATCTTTAAATAACTTTTATGTGGATAGGTCCATAATTTGCCCTACTCCCCCTATTGGGTCCACTTCAGGAAATAGCTTAAACGCTCATTACTGTCTTAAAAATACGAGTAAAGCGATGAAATGCTACACACGTAAGTTTATTACGAGTCAAAACCTCCGTACCAATTTTTCTGGATCGGCCCATAAATGACCCTTCCACCATATAAGGTCCCCCTCTGCAAATAATTATAATGCTCATTATTGCCTTAAAAATATGAATGTGACGAAAATTGACGCACATAAGTTTAATGCGTGCCAAAATTTCTCCACCAATTTTAGGGAGGATCGGTCCATAATTTACCCTACCGCCCATATAAGGTCCTCTTCGGAAAATTACTTAAACGATCATTACTGGCTTAAAAATATGAGTTATGAAATTCGCTCCGAATTTCATGCGGAATGTGTCGGTAATTCACAAAAGGTTCCCTTCAGGAAAGAGTTTTGGTTAATGAAATACGAGTGTTCCTTATTTAAAATACGAGTATAGCGCTGAAATTTTGCATAAACAAGTTCTATACATAATCTATGTACAAAATTTTATGAGTATCGGTTCAGAATTGACGCTCACGGTTTAAGAAATGAAATAAAAGTTTGTTTTTTAAAAATTAATATTTTGTTAGTTCAAAAGTGCTCGGTCCATAATTGACTTAAGCCATATTCCAAATATCACCCTTTTACGGCATACGGTTTGATGGTGGGTATATGAGATTCGGCACAGCCGAATATAACACTTTAACTTGTTTCATTTCGTTTACAACACATCGAAATATTGTAAATACATATATATGTATATTCTGGATCCTTATTAAATTCTCAGACGATCTAGACATGTCCGTCCGTCTGTCTGTTGAAAACACTCTAGAGTTCGAACGGAATTACTTAGAGAGTAGAAGTTTTCCACATGTATTCTATATAGGACAAATTTGTTCGGCATTGCAAATGGACATAGACCAGTTCTATATGAACCAAAATCTCTCTAAAATTTTATGATGATCAATCCTTAATTGATCTCACCCCCACATAAGGCCACTTTTATTAAATGACTTTAACTCTCATGACGCACTTTAAAGTATAAGTAAATTTAGTCCATAATTGACCCTATCCTCCATAACAGTTTCTCTTCAAGAAATAACTTTAACGCTCATAACTGAACTCAAAATGAAACATATACATACATATTTGTTTTCCTCGTATAAGATTTTAAGCTGAGAATATCTATATCCGTACGTCTGTCGTTCTATCTGTCCATCTTCTGAAAACACTATAGATTCCGAACGAGAAAAACAAAATGTTGGAGATTTTCCACAAATATTTTTGATTGATGCAGGTAGTTTGTTCCTGGGTTTTATCTGTAACATAGGCCTTATTAAAATATCATTACACCCATGGAGTTTCACAATAATTATTTTTATAATGTGCGTTTAAGTTATGTTTAAAAGAGGTCCCTATATTGGAGCCATGACCAAATATGGCAATATTTGTGTCAAATTCAAATATAGAAATCTGTGTTTTATAATGACTAATAGTTTTTAAATAAAACCAATTGCGATCAATGTCACTGTCCATAGTATGTCCATTATTTAATAACTATAAAATAATATAAATTAATGTAATTATTTAACAATGACAAACAGATGCAACAACTATTATAAACAAATGTATTCCATTAAAAATTTTAATACCTCAATAATATCCGATTACAGTCTTTAAATACATGCACAAGTGCAAATCAATAAAAGATAATTACAACTCTGATAATAATTTTCAGTTAAATAGATTCTGATTCATCAAACAGGATTTAAATAAATACTTAAAAAAATATACATATTTAAACAATTGTTTATTGTATTTGTGTAGTGTAAATGATATGGAAAAATAAATTATATTAATTAGTAATGTAAATTATTCGAGTTTATTATTTTGTCATATGTATATTGTTTTGTGAAAAAGTATTGAATGTTCAATCAGATATTTGTTAATAAAGATATATATTTATATTAACTAATATTTTCCCTATTCATTCATTTATTTCCCTATATTACTTTCAAAACTTTAGGGAAGTTAAATAGCTCCGACTAAATTAAACTTGTTATAGTTAAATATGTATTCATATAAAACTAATCGAACCTGTATTACCTGTATAATTGCAGTTACTCTCTTTGTTACATATACATAAATATATTGCTAGTAAAATGTTATTTATTTTAATTGATAATTAAATTATTTTTAATCGCACAATAACACCTATTTTTTGCCAATGCAAAAATTCACATGGAGTTAAAAAAATAGCCTCCATATACAAATGGCTGTATCGAATCTCATATACACTACAGCGGTAAAATTCTACATAAACAAGTTTTGTGCGAGCCAAAGGCTCTCTATCAAATTTTTCAAGGAGCGATCTTTAATTGATCCTATTTACTTCAACGCTCATTATTAGTTTAAAACATCGAGTACAGAGATGAAATTCGACATAAACAAGTTTCTTATAATTGACCCTACCCGCCTATAAGGTCCCCTTCATAAAATAACTTTAACGCAGTGAAATTCTACATAAACAAGTTTTGTGCTAGCAAAAAACTCATTATCAAATTTTATGGGAATCGGTCCCACCCTCTAATAAGGTCCCCCTCAGAAAATGACTGTAACGCTCATTACTGGCTGTAACTCTCAAATACAACTAGAGCGATGAAATTTCATATAAACAAGTTTTGTATGAGCACCTGCCCTACGCCCCCTATTACTGGCTCAAAAATGCGACATAAGCAATATTTGAATGAACAAAAATCGTTCTAAATTTTAGGAGTATTGGTCCATAATTACCCCACCCCCAGTATAAGAGCACCTTTACCGCTCATTACTTGCATTAAAATACGAGTAGATATATGAAATTCAACATAAACAAGTTTTATGGGAACTGAAATCTTCCTACCGACTTTGATGAAGATGGATGGATAAATGACCACTTCAGTAAAATTACTGAAGTATTGAATTACTTAGTTGCTTAAAATTACGGCTTAGGCGATGATATTCGAGTAAACAATTTCTTTACGAAACATAATTTATGTACAAAATTTTATAAAGATCCGTCTATAATTGACCTTTATATAAGATTCACTCCAGAAATTGACCTTAACGCTCATCTATGGCTCAAAAGTTCTTTCAAAATACTGTAGTTTTATAGGAACTGACATTTTTCAACTGAAATTGATGAGGATCGGTCGATAATAGATCAAATCCCCATTATCGGTTTTCTTCAGAAAATTACTTTAAATCTTATGACTGAATTAATGATAAGAGTACAGCGATGAAATTCGATACAAATAATTATTGTATAAATCGACGAGGATAGGTCCATAATTGACTCTATATAACCACTCTTACAAGAAAACAGTTTATGGTTATAAATATTGGACCAAAAAATAATATTTTTAATTCGGATGAGCACGGTCCATTCTTAAGCCCTTATTAAAGGCCCTCTTCCCAATATTTCCCTGATGTTAATATTATTATCGACATATTATGATAAAATTCAACATAGATCTAATAAATGAGAAAATTGCTTCGATAATATCAAAGTTTATTAATAAGGATTCGGCATGGCCGAATATAATACTCTTACTTGTTTCGTCTAATTATGTCTAATGTCTAACTATACTGGCAATTTGAAGCCCGTTATGAGCGTTAAATAGATTTTCTGAAGGGTACTTATATGGGTCAATTATGGACCGATCCTCATAAAATTTGGTACAGAGATTTTCCTATAATGTAGAGAGATGTTCCTATATGAAACATATTTATGTCGAATTTCGTCAATCTACTGGTATTATTAAGTTAGTTATAAGAGTTAAATTAATTTTCTAAAGAGACCTTATATGGGAGGTAAGGTCAATTATGGTCCGATGGCCAGCATACATTGCAATATATTTTTTGGTGTCATTAAACTAAAGTGAGCATAATTTTAGGATGATTGCGGTATAGTTAACTTATTTTTGACCCTGTATTTCCAGGGGGCTAGGCAGAGTTATAGACAGATATAGCTCAAAACCATACAAACCTTATCAACAGGAAATATTTATGCAAAATTGTAAAGGTCTAACTGCTCCCGTGTGATCCCTATCGTGATTTCAACAGACAGACGGAAGGGCCCGACTAAATCGTCTTAGAATTTAATAAGGACCAATATGTATTACAAACGGAATGACAAAATCAATCGTTTTTGATTTGGATATAAAATATAAAAACTGCTTTTTGGTCAACGGTATATAAGATTCGTCACAGCCAAATACAGAAATCCGGATTGGTTTAACTGAATTTTGCATCTTATCTGGTAGCTATCTTCCAATATAGACCGATTCTCGATAAATATAGTACATAGATTTTAGTTTTTATACAAATGTATGTAAAATGTAAACATTGTTAAAATGATAAAAGTCATTTTAGAGGGGGGCTTAATATAGAAGCTTAGATCAAAAATGCAATATTTTAGGAACATAAAGTTGATTATGTTATGTTTCATTACTGTGCAGATATTTTTATGCCATTTGGATCAAATGTTGTCCGATATACGCAATACTTTATAGTATAATCTGGCGACATGAAACTAACTTCTGCTAACTTTTATCGCGATAGCTGCGTATGACTTTTTAAATTGTATTTGTATTTGACCTAAGTGAAATCATAGACCGATTTTGCCCATTTTTAATACGAAACATTTCTCATCAATAGAGAACACTTTTGAAAAATTTCATTTTGCACACTTGTGCCAACAACAGATGGATGATCGTCCTGGAATCCACAGTGGGATTGTATCGATATTTTTTGAATATAAATCTTAACGGCTGGTCCAATTGACATAAGCCGAGTTTACGTTTTGTTCCAGGGTCGAGAGATATGAGGCCTCAAATAAGGCCTTCGAGTTTTAAATTGTTATGCTGTTTTCCATCCGATTCTCCATGAAATTGTTTACCATTTTGTTATATTGACGGATAATTTGATCCTTACTTATCCCAAACTAAAGGATTTTATTTAGATAAGTATATTTTCTATCTTAGATTTCAAAATATGTATGTTTTCCAAGACCTTGCCGACCACTTTAAGGAAGTGACAAGGCTGCAGCCTTGTCAAATATTATCACGATTAATGCCAGAATTATTTCCAAAATTTTTCTATTAAGTCCATCTATGGAATCTTATAAGAACCCAAAATATTTGTACTTTATGAGATCTATGATCAATATTTCGATGTGTTACATATACAATGACAAAACCAATTTTCACCTTTTTCGATGGTAGGTATAAAAACAATACCTATTGGTGGAAAGCAATTTCAAATAATTTATCCATTATCTGTTGAACAAAATAAAAACTATTAACATTTACTAATTGTGCAGAAAACATGCTCTAAATGCAACTGTTAAGTTTAATTAATAAATCAGCTGCTATGTAAATAAAAAATACATAAAAAAATCCTAAAAGTTCAATAGGAACTGGCATTTATACTAGACTTCACAGGGTATTTATGTTTGTCTATTAGGGAGTTCTAATTGTATGAAGTACCAAAAGTGTTAAGTGTTTTTAATTAAAATTAAGATATTTTATGTATACAGCTTTACTCGCAGTGTAATACCTTAAAAAGTATAATGACACTTTCAACTAAGTATAAAAATTAAATAATATTATTGGAAATATTATTAACAAAAAACGTTCCCAGCAAAAACTTAAATTGAAAAGTAATGAGGTAAAAAGAAAAAAAGACATTTTAGGCAAGTATCAGACTCGCTTACAAATAACTACTTAAAGAAGATCTTACAAATGTGCACATAAGAACGACAAAACTTAAAATAAAGTACTTCAGTCATCATTAGAGTACTTAAAAGTAATGCAGGCAGTGTGAAGTAGTCATTGAAAAGTGAGTTGTTTTGTACAAGTACAAGTCATTACCGAGTCCTTGTTGAGTTGGTTTGAAATACAGGAATTATATAAAACTTGTTGAAACCACCCTAATATTTATACAGCATTTAACCTTGTATACCTTCTAAGTATAACCCAATCAATACATAAATACCTACACACATACACATAAACATACATGCTTATACATATGATATACTATATACATATGTATATCTTTATCGCAACTCTGTTTCCAGCATCTAGTTTTTATACCCACCATCAAAAAAGATGGGGGGTATATTGATTTTGTCATTCCGTTTGTAACACATCGAAATATTGGTCATAGACCCACAAAAGTATATATATTCTGGGTCCTCATTAAATTCTAAGACGATCTAGCCATGTCTGTCCGTCCGTCCGTCTGTCTGTCTGTCTGTCTGTTGAAAGCACGATAGAGTCCGAATGGAAAGAGCTAGAGGGTTGAAATTTCACATAAATATTTCTTATAGGTAAGGTTTGGTATTGAAAAAGGGGCAATATCGGTCCACGTTTTCGGATAGCCCCCATACAAGTGGCCCCTCGAAAAGCAGCTTTAACAGCCATAACTTGTTTAAAAATACGAATATAGCGATGAAATTCGACATAAGTAAGTTTCTTGTAATCTAAAATCACTGCGCAAAATTTTATGAGGATCGGTCCATAATACCCCCCATATAAGGTCCCCTTCAGAAAATGACTTTAACGTCCATTACTGGCTTAAAAATTCTAGTATATAGATGAAATTCGACATAAGTCAGTTTCATACGAGTCAAAATCTATCTAAAAAAGTTTATGTTGATCGGTCCATGATTGACCCTACCCCCCATATAAGGACCCCTTCAGAAAATTACTGCAACGCTCATTAATGACTTAAAAATACGAGTGTAGCGATGAAATTCGACACAAATAAATTTTATACGAACCAAATTCTGTCTACCAAATTTTATGAGGATCGACCCATAATTGACCCTACCCCCTTATATAAGGTCCCCTTCAGAAATTTATTTTAACGCTTATAACTGGCCTAAAAATACGAATATATAGATGAAATTCGACATAAGTAAGTTTCATTCGAGTCAAACGAGGTTTGATGGTGGGTATATAAGATTCGGCATAGCTGAATATAACACTCTTACTTGTTTATAAATAAATTTTTTATTTTTACTTTTCTGCGAAAAAAGGAACAATTTTAAAAACAAATGCAACTGCAGTCAATAGCAACAAAGTTATTATATTTAAAGTGGCAGTGCACGTAATTGAATTTATATCAATGACAAACAATTGTAATTAAAAATGAATTTTCATTACAATTTTGTTGTACATCTGCTGAAGGAATTGCACACAATACAACAGCAAGTTAAAATAAGTTTTAAAAAATATATATAGACAAAGACATTGTAAGGTCTGGTTTTATTTTTTTATTTAATAACATAATTTTGTAACTTAAGGACAGTTTGTTGCCTTAAAATGGATTAAGATAGAATTTCACATTTAGATTTTGAAAAACTGTATTTAGAACAAGTTAGAATGCCATATTCGGCTATGCCGAATCTTAAATACCCTCCACCAGCAAGCTACTTTTTATTGAAACCCATTTAACTATCTAATTTTTAGATAACTTGGCAAAATTTTTGTTTCCTTATTAAGGGTACTAACATATATGCATATGTCAAACTAATTTTAATTAGGTCTAGAAAAATGTATATTAATAGGCCAGTTTGAAAACATTTTAATATAATGGTTTATCTTTACACAGAACATACTCATTTTGAATTTTATCCGGATATAATCACTTAATTACGAATTAAGTGGTATTAAGTGAATTTCAGAAGTATATCTTATATGGGAGCTAAGACAACCTATGGACCGATCCGGAAAAAAAATCCGTGGAATGATTTTTATATACAAAATACACATTTATGTCGAATTTTATCCCGATAACTTTGATTGTTAATGTGCATTTGAGTAATTTTCCGAAATGGTCCTTATATGGGAGTTGTGACCATTTATCAACCGATAAGGTGTTACGCGCCGATTAGATACTCGAATAATAAAAATTTACAATCTATTAAACTTTGAAATAACCGTTCAAAACATTGGTTAAGGGGTATGTAAAAAGATTTCCCGCTAGCTCCATCAAAGGTACGTTGGTCCCAACCCATGTATCTAACGCGTAAGCATATAACATACTCTTCATACCATAGAGTATGCAAAATTTCAAATGAAAAGAACGAGGAATAATATGAAAATAATTCAAAACTGTGTGGCAAGATGGTAAACCACTTAGGGTAAAATTTTCCCTCCCAACTGAATATTATCAGACGCCTATGACAGATCTACTACCCTATAGTTTGCTATCTGTCCCTATATTGACATAATTATTTACTTACATACGCATTTTCATGATGGTTATCTTTCCCTTATAAAAAAAAATTCTTTAGTGTTTCATTTTAATATAATTACAAAATTACGCAAAATTTATTTAGCAAAGATAAAAGGGAATATGCGATAAATTCATACATACTTTATATTATATGATCTATACTCAATTATTGTACAGAGCATACTAAAAATTGTAAATATTGATAATTGCTTATTACATTCTTATTTCGGACAGAGAAACAAAACTGAAACGGACTGACTTATAATAATAATGAGAGTTAAATAAAAGGAATAGAAACAAAATTAAAATATGATCATCACTTACAAAAACATGAATGAGAGCAATTGATGAATGAAATTTACTCCACGTCGATTGATTTGTTGGGCCCAGCAGTCAATGCGTGTTGTTTTTGTTGTTGTTCAATTCTGCCTTTTTGTAAATGAAGATTATGAATGAAAAGTATATGCTAAATTTAGAATACGAGAATCATTAATAAAAAAAAAAATAGTAAAAGTAAAAGATAATAATACTACATGGCTTATTTTACACCAGATGTAAAATGTTAGTAATAATATGCTAACATTTTTGTAGTTTTTAAATTTAAGTTAAATATAAGTACATTTTGTTAATTTTAATAATTTTATCAGCTTTAAATGAAATTCATTGATAAATTAATATTTTAGAAAATTTATAAGTATGATTTAATTATTTTAGATAGATTCATATAGTTTTAAGTAGATAATTAAAAATTTATAAATGATTATTTCTAGAAATTTTAAAAATTGTTTGTTATAATTTTCTTAGATTTAAAAGTTCATAATATTTAACACTTAGTTTATTGAAATGGTTTTTAATGAGAAATTTAATAATTTATATTATTCTAATTGTTGTAATTTGGTAGATTATTCTAATATTTCATAATAAGCTATTCTTACATTATTATTAGAACTTGTAATGAGATGTTAAGAATTTTAATGGATTACATCATACTCAACTTTTATATAATGAAAATAGGTAAAACTTTAGAGTTCATAATCAGATTATTTAATGAACATTTCTTAATAAATTTTAGCAAATTATTTGAAATTCCAGTTTAGCTCAGTTTTTAGATAATTGTAGTTCTATAATTCTAGTATATATTAGATTTTTTGCAATTAGGAAATTAAGTAATAGTAAATTAGTCTCAATTTTTGGATTTTAGGTTCGATTTAGGTGCATTTTTTTTAGTAAATGTTTTAGGTATTTGAATTAATTTTATATAGTATATCTGGTGTAATGTTTTAAATTACTGGATATGTTTAAGGAACAAAAATGTGGTTAAGACGTTACGTAATCTGGTAGAACCTGTGATGTGTATATCAAGTTTATGATGTAATTATGTGGGTTGATCACATGTCTCGGTCCACGTGTAATTAATGCCCGTTATAACAGACCCTCGTGGCAAAATATATGAATAGATTGGTGGGGCAGAATTCCAGAAAAGTGTTCTTGAACTGCGCTGAATTTGCGCAGAATACTACCATGTGGTTAATGGATCTTAAAGGAAACAAATTGCCAAGTTGGGTGAGAAGCCTCTTGGTACAAATGGGACAATTTTCTTACCTTCTTAAATTAATCGTGGATTTTGTATAATTTTTTTTTTTTTCTAGTTATTAAAAATTCACCAGTTTTCAACGATTCTAGCGTTAATGGAGCAAATTGTCCAAGTTATATAATTTTGGTCACTTTTGATTTCACAATTAATAAAATTTAGTTTCACTTTGAAAGACGTTTAAAGTTCCGATTAAGGTTCTTTACTTTAATGAGATCACCATAAGAATGAACAGAGATTAAAATTTGCATAATGTGGTATGCTGTAAAATAAATTACGCAGCAGAATTATTGAATTTTACAAGGAGAATTAAAAGGCATTGGAAATACCAATTAATAACTTAATGCAAAAAAAAAGACAAAAAGTGTATGCAAATTTTTAAATTTTTTTCCTATGTTGATCATTATACAATTATACGCACATACATAGTGGGTACGTGTATGTAGATATGTAATTTGCTTTCGTTACTCTCTTTACTGGTTTTGACTTTTTTCTAGCATGATAGATATAAAATAAACAACTAAGAAGGGTACCTAAGTTAAATATGTGAATTCTAAGTAAAATAGGAATATGCATACAAACTATGATTAGATATTGAAATTCTAAAATATTTCGGAAAAATATTTTCCTAAAAAAAAAAGATTTAAATGTCGAATAAGATATTAGTTTTAAAGATTCTGTGTACATTCATAAAAAAGTGAGCAAATTTTCAGCAAATCATATATGTTTATCATTTTCAAAAGAACACAAATTTCGTAACAAAAACCGTATCAAAACTGTTTCGTCTGAAAATTTTCCAAATTAAGGACGAACAGGAAAATGGTTTTTGTATGTTTACATAAAAAAAACAATTTTTATTATTCGATTAATGTAAAGTGTGGCACGACCCACGATAAGCCGGGCAATTTCATATTTTCAAATCTGAAGTGTGGTATCTGCCTGTGTATTTGCTTTCCAAGTCTTCAACATCATATAGGTTGTTTCCTATTTTAGCTTTAATGCGACATTTAACAAATTTGGGTAGGAACTTTTTGTTGATATGTCTAGAAAGGTCACTTAATATATGATTTTTCCTGTAAACTATTTGTCCCACAGAAAAATTTATAGGTCTACTGCGTAGATTGTAGTTCTTCGAGGACCTTTCATGTGCCTTATTGAGATTATTCTGAATATCATCACGGATTCTGGTCAATTTGTCAGCGTTATCTCTTATGGAAAAGTCTTCCCCAGTTTTACACTCTAATTTGTCAAGTATATCATAGGCTGATGCATGTTGTATCATATTTTGTCCAAAAGTGGCAAAATATGGTGAACACTGTATAGAAGTGTGGTAATCACTTCTAAGGACACTCAGTATTTGTGGTATATATTTGTCCCAGTCTCGGTGTTCACTACGGTCTTTCATGAAACATCTAATTTTTGTGATTATTTCTCTATTTACCCTTTCAGAGGCGTTGGAGTGTGGGGCGTAAAATCCGGTCTTTATATGCGTGATTCCATACATTTTAAAGAATTCTGACATTTCCTTCGACACGAATTGCTTGCCGTTGTCACTGTGGACAAATCGTGGCACTCCAAAAGTTGGAAAGATTTCAGTTTGGAAAAACAATATCATATTAGACGAAGTTGCCGTTTTAAGTGCCTTAAGGAAAATGAATTTGGTGAAGTGATCAAGGCATATGAAAATCATTGAATTCATGGTCTTAGAATGGGGGTATGGACCGAGGAAATCACAATAAAACCTTTCGAAAGGTCTATTGGTTATGAACTGATTTCCCATTACTGGCCTAGAAATCTTGTTGTCTGATTTCACACATTTACAAACATCACAGTTCCTTATATAGGATTTTACGTCATTTACCATGGTGGGCCAGAAATATTTTTGGCGAATTCTGTATAGAGTTTTGGAAAACCCACCATGACACGAATTTTCCGAATCATGACATAACTTAATAACGGTCTGGGTAAGTGATTTGGGTATCCAGAGCCGCCAAAGACTGTGTTCTTCATTTTCTATGCCCTGCCTAAATGCAACACGTTTTAAAATTAAGTTCCCTGAAATATATAAGTCGGGTAACGAGTCCTTGTTTTCTTCAATAGATGTTTTAAGTTTATTATAATCGTCTTCGCTAAAGTTTGGTGATGACAAATCAATTTCAAATTGCATATTAGATAAATCCACTTCTTCAACATCCATTCTGGATAAACAATCGGGTACCACATTCATTGAGCCCTTCCTGTGCTCAATTTTAAAATCATAACCCTGTAACTTTAGGCTCCAGCGAGCTAAACGGCCGTTAAGGTCCTTTTGGGACATTAGCCACCGGAGTGAAGCGTGGTCCGTAATTATCTTGAAGGGCAAACCATCTATATATGGACGAAATTTGTTAACGCAAATAACAGCTGCCATACATTCGAGTTCTGTCACCGTGTAGTTTTTTTGTGATTTGTTGATTTTCTTAGAAACGTAGGCAATTGGGTGTTCTTTGCCCTCTTCATCACATTGGAACAAAACTCCACCAACACCAGTTTTGGACGCATCGCACTGAATAATAAATTCTTTGCTGAAATTGGGCTGGGCCAAAACGGGGGCTGAGGACAAGGCTGTTTTAAGTCTATTAAATGAGTCCTTAGCTGCATCAGTAAGGGTAAATGATTTCTGCGATTTCTTAAGACAATCAGTTAGGGGACTGGCAAGGTCAGCGAAGTTATTAATGAATGACCTATACCAATTTGCCATTCCAATAAAGCGACGGATCTGCTTAGGGGTTTTAGGCATAGGGAATTCCTCGATTGATTTTACCTTATCAGGGTCAACTTTAAGACACCCATTGCCAACAATGTAACCAAGATATTTTATTTCTTTTTGACAAAACTTGCTTTTGCCAACGTTAATGGTTAACTTTGCCTTTTTTATACATTCAGCGACTTCAGACAAAAGATTCATATGAGATTCAAAATCTGGACTGCATACCAGCAAGTCATCCAAATATATGAATACATTTTCCCTGAAGCGCGATGGGACTACTTTGTCCATGAGTCGACTCATGGTCTGAGGCCCATTACAAAGCCCAAATGGCATAAATTTATAATGATAAAGGGGTTTCCCCGGTATGGCAAAAGCAGTTTTCTCTCTGGATGATTCTGAAAGAGGGATTTGAAGAAAAGCATCTTTCAAGTCTATGCCACTGATAAAAAAGGTATCTTTTAACCTGCTAAGCAAACCGTTAATATGTGGCAATGGGTATGAATCCTTCTTCGTTACAGAATTCAATTTCCTGGAGTCTATACACAGCCGTACTTTTCCTGGTTTCCTAACTAGGACAGCAGGAGAACACCAGGGCGAGTTAGACTCTTCGATCACACCCATGCGTAGCAAACGATCAATTTCTTTGTAAGCTTCTTCTTGGCGAGGAGGAGAGAGGGGATAATGCTTACTTTTAATAGGTACGGCGTCGCCGGTATCTATGTGATGTTCCAATAAATTGGTACATCCTAGTCCTAATCTCTCATAAGAAGGAAACTTTATAATCGTTTGCTCAAGCAATAATTTTTGTTCAGGGGTCAAATTATGGAATTTTGTATCAAAATTTGTATCATTACAGTCATTAGAAATCTCAGATATTGAATTACAAATTGGGGTAATAAGTTCGGGTGCTATAGCGAACTCTCGCCAAAAATCTATCCCAAAGTAGGCTTGTTGTTTTAGAGATGGTACTAGATAAAATTTTATGTTTTTAACTACACCTTTAAACAGAATAGGTAAGAAACAATAACCAACAACAGTTTGCTTTGCTCCACTGGCAGTAGAGACTGATGAATTAAGTTTTGTAAATGAAACCTTATTACGTTCTAAAAACGACAAACAATTTTGGCCTAAAACGGATACATTTGCACCAGAGTCAAGTAAACCTACTAAAGATTCTTCGAAAATCGTAACCTTTGCAAATGGCCTGTCATCATCGCCTTGAAGAACAGTTGACTCTAACAACTTCCGAAAAGTCTTTCGTCTTTTAAAACGTAATCTACACTTTATAATTCTGTTGAATGAATTCTTGTACAATTCTGAATTCTTACCGAGAAGCGTTTGAACTTGAACAGGTTTGTTTGTCTGTGAAATATGAGAATAACTAGGGTTGGATACATTAGGAAAATCGATAGAAGGAAAATTATTTATGCTCCTTTCGGAATCTAAAGCAAACTCGGGGTTTGTAGGGGTGGACGATTGTCCCCGGTAGCCAAATCGCCCATTTTCTGGTTTCCCTGTGAACCATGTTTGTTGGGACATTTAGGGGTTAAAATTCCTTTATGTCCACATTTGAAGCAAAATGGTTCTTCAATTGGTTTTGAACAATAAATATATGAATGACCAAAAGCCATACAATTCCAACATTGTATATTGGAAAAATCATATTTATTGGTTTTTCTGGGAAACTTCAAAGCTTCTATTTGGGGATCTATTTCATCTAAGTCACTAGTTTCTGAGGGTGAAACTTCAATTTCATTTACATTGCGAGATTGGTTATTAGCTGGGTTTTGATATTTCGAATCTTTTAGAACCTTTTCTGCTTTTCTAGCAGTATCCCTGAATTCGTTTAAATCACGAGATTCAGTATTAAACAACAAAAATCGTAAATTATGGTTCAAGTTACGTTTAATAATGTCTATTAAAGTGGTATCCGGTAACGGATTTTGTAGTCTCAAATTCATTGTAACGATTGAGTTATGATAATCATCATAACTTTCTTTAAAAAGTTGTTTACGTAATGAAATTTTGAGTATGACCTCATGATCGGATTCTATGTGACCGAATTCTTTTGTCAAGGCATGGCGCAGTAATGGATAAGTCACAGTTCGGTTTTGCCTTGTGAAAAGCCAATACCATTGTTCGGCTTTACCTGTCAGTAGAACATGGAAGTTCGATAACAAATGCTCATCTGAGCATTTTGATCTCGTTGAAAGTGTTTCAACTTTGAACAGGAAGTCGGACACGGAGCCTGTTCCGTCAAATGAAATCTTCCATTTCTCTAACTTTACGACATTTCCGGTTACTAAAAGTGAGTTTTGTTGTTCATTTACAGTCTGATTGGTGTTTACACTAGGTGTATTCATATTGGGCAAGAAAGGTAAAAATTCCGGTCTGTTAGTATTAGGTATATTAACAGATCCAATCTGAGATATGCTGTCTCTAATTGAATTTAGTTCGCGGCGAAATTCTTCTCTAGTAGTCCTCATTGTTTGTTCCATTAGAACCATGAGGGTATCTAAAGAGGAACCAGCATTTTGATTGGAAACTGTAGGATTATTGTCGCACTGGTTTGTTGGCATATCTAATGGGAGATTTATAGCAATATTTGGATTCGATGCTGAAATAGAATCTCTACCATTAGGTGGTACGAATGCTTGAGAGACGTTCTGATTGTCCATAACTTGGATGTCCGGGAAAAGTGTTTGCGAAGGTAGACTATTCGAGCTTTCAGTTCGTGGTACGTTACTAGGAGTTGTAACAGGGGGAGAGTGTACTACTTTAGATGTTCTACTGTTATTACTATCTTCTAACTCAATAGGGATATTATTGCGGGAAGCTGATAACCTCCGAGTACCACGACTTCTATTTAAAGAACTATTTAGGGAACCTCGTGCAGAGTTTCTTGTATTCATTACGAATAAATTATATTATAGAAACAAAGCTAAACAGTTATTAACAACAAGTTTGTTTATATTTTCAGATTAGTAAAAAAAAGTGTTTATTTTCAAAGAAAGAGTAACTCTCTTTCCCAAGTTTATAGACAAATATGAAAAATTATGTTTGTTATTAAATATATTTGATAAATGTAAGTAAATGGAGGAAAATACTTTTAATAGTAACTATATATATATTCTTTTAGTAAATAAGTAAATATTCTTTTATGCAAATTTCATAACTTATATTTATAAGGGAAAGATAAGCCATATAAAATGTCAATAAATAAAAATGTCAAGCAAAAGAAAGTGCAACATTTTAACCTTTTATATCAGTTAATATGGACAAACTCTCTAATAAAACAAAATTTATGCAATTTTATTTGGTGAAATAAATGTTTCCGCAACATAAAAGGTCTCATAACTAAAGAACTAAAATGGACTTGAAAACCCTAAATCACTATTTCAATGCAACGAAGTTAGAAAATAATAATCTTCTTAACTTGGACTATTTGAAATAACAACAATTATTATACATGTTGGTAAAATGTACAAGACCAAACTACAATACGTCGCAAATAGATTTGACAATCATATAAAATTGGAAACAAACTATGACTTACGTACAGAGATTAGACTTTTGGTGAAACTTATTATAACAAATTCAATATCGTAAACCAACAATAAACATAACGTTTTAATGTATAATAAATACAATTAGTTTTGAAAGTTATATTCTGTTTAAACAAGCCCCACGTTGGGCGCCATATATGTTACGCGCCGATTAGATACTCGAATAATAAAAATTTACAATCTATTAAACTTTGAAATAACCGTTCAAAACATTGGTTAAGGGGTATGTAAAAAGATTTCCCGCTAGCTCCATCAAAGGTACGTTGGTCCCAACCCATGTATCTAACGCGTAAGCATATAACATACTCTTCATACCATAGAGTATGCAAAATTTCAAATGAAAAGAACGAGGAATAATATGAAAATAATTCAAAACTGTGTGGCAAGATGGTAAACCACTTAGGGTAAAATTTTCCCTCCCAACTGAATATTATCAGACGCCTATGACAGATCTACTACCCTATAGTTTGCTATCTGTCCCTATATTGACATAATTATTTACTTACATACGCATTTTCATGATGGTTATCTTTCCCTTATAAAAAAAAATTCTTTAGTGTTTCATTTTAATATAATTACAAAATTACGCAAAATTTATTTAGCAAAGATAAAAGGGAATATGCGATAAATTCATACATACTTTATATTATATGATCTATACTCAATTATTGTACAGAGCATACTAAAAATTGTAAATATTGATAATTGCTTATTACATTCTTATTTCGGACAGAGAAACAAAACTGAAACGGACTGACTTATAATAATAATGAGAGTTAAATAAAAGGAATAGAAACAAAATTAAAATATGATCATCACTTACAAAAACATGAATGAGAGCAATTGATGAATGAAATTTACTCCACGTCGATTGATTTGTTGGGCCCAGCAGTCAATGCGTGTTGTTTTTGTTGTTGTTCAATTCTGCCTTTTTGTAAATGAAGATTATGAATGAAAAGTATATGCTAAATTTAGAATACGAGAATCATTAATAAAAAAAAAAATAGTAAAAGTAAAAGATAATAATACTACATGGCTTATTTTACACCAGATGTAAAATGTTAGTAATAATATGCTAACATTTTTGTAGTTTTTAAATTTAAGTTAAATATAAGTACATTTTGTTAATTTTAATAATTTTATCAGCTTTAAATGAAATTCATTGATAAATTAATATTTTAGAAAATTTATAAGTATGATTTAATTATTTTAGATAGATTCATATAGTTTTAAGTAGATAATTAAAAATTTATAAATGATTATTTCTAGAAATTTTAAAAATTGTTTGTTATAATTTTCTTAGATTTAAAAGTTCATAATATTTAACACTTAGTTTATTGAAATGGTTTTTAATGAGAAATTTAATAATTTATATTATTCTAATTGTTGTAATTTGGTAGATTATTCTAATATTTCATAATAAGCTATTCTTACATTATTATTAGAACTTGTAATGAGATGTTAAGAATTTTAATGGATTACATCATACTCAACTTTTATATAATGAAAATAGGTAAAACTTTAGAGTTCATAATCAGATTATTTAATGAACATTTCTTAATAAATTTTAGCAAATTATTTGAAATTCCAGTTTAGCTCAGTTTTTAGATAATTGTAGTTCTATAATTCTAGTATATATTAGATTTTTTGCAATTAGGAAATTAAGTAATAGTAAATTAGTCTCAATTTTTGGATTTTAGGTTCGATTTAGGTGCATTTTTTTTAGTAAATGTTTTAGGTATTTGAATTAATTTTATATAGTATATCTGGTGTAATGTTTTAAATTACTGGATATGTTTAAGGAACAAAAATGTGGTTAAGACGTTACGTAATCTGGTAGAACCTGTGATGTGTATATCAAGTTTATGATGTAATTATGTGGGTTGATCACATGTCTCGGTCCACGTGTAATTAATGCCCGTTATAACAGACCCTCGTGGCAAAATATATGAATAGATTGGTGGGGCAGAATTCCAGAAAAGTGTTCTTGAACTGCGCTGAATTTGCGCAGAATACTACCATGTGGTTAATGGATCTTAAAGGAAACAAATTGCCAAGTTGGGTGAGAAGCCTCTTGGTACAAATGGGACAATTTTCTTACCTTCTTAAATTAATCGTGGATTTTGTATAATTTTTTTTTTTTCTAGTTATTAAAAATTCACCAGTTTTCAACGATTCTAGCGTTAATGGAGCAAATTGTCCAAGTTATATAATTTTGGTCACTTTTGATTTCACAATTAATAAAATTTAGTTTCACTTTGAAAGACGTTTAAAGTTCCGATTAAGGTTCTTTACTTTAATGAGATCACCATAAGAATGAACAGAGATTAAAATTTGCATAATGTGGTATGCTGTAAAATAAATTACGCAGCAGAATTATTGAATTTTACAAGGAGAATTAAAAGGCATTGGAAATACCAATTAATAACTTAATGCAAAAAAAAAGACAAAAAGTGTATGCAAATTTTTAAATTTTTTTCCTATGTTGATCATTATACAATTATACGCACATACATAGTGGGTACGTGTATGTAGATATGTAATTTGCTTTCGTTACTCTCTTTACTGGTTTTGACTTTTTTCTAGCATGATAGATATAAAATAAACAACTAAGAAGGGTACCTAAGTTAAATATGTGAATTCTAAGTAAAATAGGAATATGCATACAAACTATGATTAGATATTGAAATTCTAAAATATTTCGGAAAAATATTTTCCTAAAAAAAAAAGATTTAAATGTCGAATAAGATATTAGTTTTAAAGATTCTGTGTACATTCATAAAAAAGTGAGCAAATTTTCAGCAAATCATATATGTTTATCATTTTCAAAAGAACACAAATTTCGTAACAAAAACCGTATCAAAGGAGAAAATTTCGAATAATGATTTATAAGCCAAAAAAAATTCAAATCGAATTTTACTACAATAGATTTATTAATTAATGAAATATGTGCGTTTAGGTGATTTTCGGAAGTGGACTTTATATGTATAGAAGCTATGACCTTACACAGAACATATTTGTGTCGAATTTTATCAAGATATCTTTATTTGAAATTGAAATATGTGCGTTTAAGTGATTTTTTGAAGGAGCTATTACCATATATGGAACAATCCGAAAAAAAATTGATAGAATGATTTATATGCTCACAAAACATATTCAAGTCGTACTTTATCCAGATAGCTTTAATATTCAAAGAAATATGTGCGTTTAAGTGGTTTTCGTAAGTGGACCCTCTATGGGAGTCTATCCGGAAAAAAATTTCGTAGAGTGACTCATATAAAGACAAAACATATTTGTGTAGAATTTTATCACGATAGCTTTATTTGACAATGAAATATGTGCTTTTAAGTGATTTTCGGAAGTGGGCCTTATATGGTAGCTATGACCAATAATGGACCGATCCGTAAAAAATTTGATGAAATGATTTGAATGTACACAAAACGCATTTTTGTCGAATTTTATCCCAATAGCTTTAGAATTCAATGAAATATATGTGTTTAAGTGATTTTCGGGAGTGGACCTTATATGGGAGGTATGACCTATTATGAGCCTATCCGGAAAAAAATTAGTAGAATAATTCATATTTATACGAAATATATTTATGTCGAATTTTATCACGATAGCTTTATTTGACAATGAAATATGTATTTTTAAGTGATTTTCGGAAGTGGGGTTATATGGGAGCTATGACCAATAATGGACCGATCCGTAAAAAATTATCTAGAAAGATTTGTATGTATACAAAACAGATTTGTGTCGAATTTTATCCCGATAGCTTTATAATTCAATGAAATATATGCGTTTAAGTGATTTTCGGAAGGGGACTATATATGGGAGCTATGACCAATTATGGACCTATCCGGGAAAAATTTCGTAGAGTGTTTTATATTTAGACTAAACATATTTGTGTCGAATTTCATCAAGATAGCTTTATATGACAATAAAATATGAGCTTTTAAATGATTTTCGGAAGTGGGCCTTATATGGGAGCTATGACCAATAATGGACCGATCCGTAAAAAATTTGGTAGAATGATTTGTATGTACGCAAAACATATTTAACTCGAATTTTATCCCAATAGCTTTATTCGTTATTAAAATATGTGCGTTTAGGTGATTTTCGGAAGTGGACCTTGTATGGGAGCTATGGCCAATTGTGGACCGACTGAGATCTGCGTTGACAGTATGGTTTCTGTTCTTATTGTATTTGCATGTACAAGATTTTGTGTTGATACCAATATATTTGAGAGAGTTATTAACGATAAACTAATTTCCGGGAATATATACCTTTGTATGGGGGCTATGGGAAATATTGGATCGATTGTAAAGATTTTCAACATAATTGATTACTGCCATGAAAAAATAATGTGTGACAAAATTCATCGAAATATCTTTGGTAGTTTCTGAGAAAACTTCAAAAGAATTATGAAAAAAACGGAATTTTTTTCGAGGTAGTCTGAAATTTTTACTCATAACTTTTTACGTTGTGAACAGATTTTGCTGATTTTCAATACCAAACTGCTTAGGATAATAATAAATACTTTGGATGAATTTGGTTGATTTCCTTTGCTTAGTTTTAACGTGAGCGTGTTTTACACATACAGACAGACAGACGGACAGACGGACATAGCTAAATCGACTCAGAATTTCATAAGGACCCAGAATATATATACTTTGTTGGGTCTTAGATGAATATTTCTTGGTGTTACACACGGAACGACAAACTTATATATACCCTCTATCACCACTGATGGTGGTGGAGGGTATAAAAATTAATATTTAATTTAAATTATTGACCTATATCCGCTTTTACATTGAAAGGTGAACTTTGGAATGAATCGATTCGCGATTGCTCTTCTCATAATGAATACATACATATTTTCCCATTTTATTAACTTTATGATGAAAGTCAGCACAAATTACTTTTTTTAAACCCATTAGTTAGTTAGGATGAATGTAGCATGTATGTTACATCAGATCCGAAGAAATAAAGACAGGCCAATAAGAAACTATTGTGCGTTTCTTTCCGGACTGACAGACTAAAATACTACCATCATCAATCTACCTGAGGCACCCTAAACAATTACACAAATTCTCTGAAGTTTAGTCCATTTTAAAATCTAGATTAATTGACCTTCGGATCCTAAAAATATTTTGCAGACATTTTTCCGCCATTAGGGGACCAAAACCAATTACGGGCTTATCAAAAAAATTTTTTTAGAGAAAAAAAAAATATGTGAAATTTTATTCCGATGTTATTTATCAATGAAATATGTGATTTTCGGAAGTGGATCTTACATGGCACCGATACGGAAAAAAATTTGACAGAGTATTATATATGTCAGTATATAAAGAGAATATTGCTGTCAAATTTAATATCAATATATTGATTTGTTAATTTAATATGTGTTTTGAAGCGATTTTCGGAATTGATCCTTGTATGAAAGCTATTTTGACTGATTCGGAAAAAATTTCCCAGAATTATTAAAATATGTATAGACCAGACATGAGGGGTGATGATTACACAAAGTAATTAATTACAAGGTCACTTACAATTACTTGTAATGTGTAATTGAACAATAACCAATTACAATTACTTGTAATTGTAATTGAAATTTTTCCAATTACAATTACTTGTAATGTGTAATTGACAAATAACTAATTACAATTATTTGTAATTGTAATTGAAGTTTTGCCAATTACAATTAATTGAATTTGTAATGTAATTGTAATTTAGGTATTACTAATTACAAATGACATGTAATTATAAGGAACAAAATTCACCATTGCAAGTAATTGTAATTGGAATTTCTTCAATTACAATTACAAGTAATTGTAATTGGCAGAACTTCAATTACAATTAAAAATAATTGTAATTGGCAAAACTTTAATTACAATTACATGTAATTGTAATTGGTAATGCTTCAATTACAATTACTTTAAATGTAATTGTAATTGAAAATGTACTCATTACCCCCAAGCCTGGTATAGACAAAATATATTTATGTCGAGTTTCCTCTCGGTAACTTGTTTTCTCATTAAAATATGTGCGTTTAAATAGTTTTCGGTCGTGGACATTATATGGGAGGTATCACCAAATATGGATCGATACGGAAGAAAAACTCGCACGGTGGATTATATGAACTTCAAACAGATTCACGACGAATTGTATCCCTATATCTTTATTTCGTAATTAAACATGTGCGTTTACGTGGTTATCGGAAGTGGTCCTTATGTGGCGGCTATGGCCAATTGTGGACCGATATAGATCTACGTTGATAGTATGATTTATATTCATACTTTAAATATATATCTGTAAGAGTTTTATGGTGCTATCGATATTTTTGAGGAAGTAATTAACGATAAATCCATTACCGGGAATATGTTTCCTTGTATGAGGACAGACAGACGGACATAGCTAAATCAACTTAGAATTTTATCACCCATAATATATGTATTTTTTTTGGGTCTCAGATGAATATTTCTTAGTATTACACACGGAATGATAAACTTATATATATCATCCCTCACCACTAATGGTGGTGGGGGTGTAAAAATAAAAAAATGAAACAAGATAATATTAACTATCTCACTTATTATCATATAATTAATTTATTTATTTATTAACCTTGTTTTTTATTGAATTATAAAAAAAACTTACAGACGAACAAAAAACTAATTTTAATATTTAAATTTTAGTGATGGAAATTTCCCTACTGACAATAATTAAGTTTATTAATTATGCAAACATACACATATAAACGTTAACATAATAGATTAACTTATTTCCATCTAAATACATACGTATGAATAATATTAATTCAATAAACACTAATACATATTAAGTATACGTTTCTTAATCGGATTATTCAAATTGTTATTTTTAATAATTAATATTAATAACATGATATAAAATAATTAGTAAAATAATATTAAAAAAATAATTTTGACACTTTTACATGCTTAAGCTGGGATAAGTTTTATTTAATAAGAGATTTAAATAGTATAAATATAGCTTTCAATAAATATTTATAAATGTCTTGAATTTCATTATAATCTCTATGGTTATTAAAAGCATACACATGTTGCAAAAACATAAAATAATACTAATATGTTAAATATATGTAAATGTAAATAAATATCTGTCTTTATAAGAATATAATGTATTAGTTTATTATAATTTTACCACAAACTTACACATTTCTTAACACGATGTGGTTTACAAATTACAAAAACATTTTACTTTTACATTTTATTTTTAGAAAAAAATACACAACGAAAAGAAAAAATTCTTAAGAAACAGAAGAAAAAAAAACTAGAAAATGAAATATTCATAAACTTCTGCAGTTCATTAAACGATAAGATGTTTTCTATATTATTTCTTGGCAAAAACTCAAACGAAATTCACAATTTGAGCAGAAAACAAGTAGCGAACATATTAAAACATTTTAGCAGCAAACTACAGAAATGGGAATAGAATTTACCGGAAAAATATTACCGTCTATTGGCTTTGGCAAACATTTTCATTCTTATTCGTGTTTTTATTCCAAATGAACGTGTACAACAGCATCTGAGCCATTGTTACTTGCCTGATGACTTTTAAAGTTTGTCGGTTGGGGAAAAAAGCAGTTTGGAAGGATTTCCTTATTAAATATTCCGGTTATAATTGTCGTGACAGTCATTAGGTAGAGTAAATAAATTAAAAGTGTCATTTTTTGCTTAGGAGTAAATGAAAGTACATACAAATCTACGAATTTGAATTTTCCTTATAATAGTAGATATTTAACCATATTTATGCCCGTAATTTAAAATAGAACAAATTGATACCTATTGTGTAAAATATCTAGTAAGTATCTTTACCTATGAAGTAAGTAGACATATGTTCCAAATCAGTACCAAATCAGTAAGATTAAAATTACAAAATATTTATACACCAAGGGTAACTATGCACTGATATACCTATTTAAAGCACAACTTCGCGAAGCTCAGCTATTTCATATATATTTTGAACATATACTTTAAAGGTGTCCAAAAAATATCGATACATAAAATGTATTTATCCTGAATTTCATCGCAACATTAGTCTTTTAAAGCGAAATGTGAACATTTAACTAATTTTCTGAAAGAGTCTTTGTATGACGGCAAGGGTCAAGTGAGGACCGATCATTACATATTCGGCATGGTAGTTCAGCTATTAATTGAAAGCTATTTTCATATATATATATTTCGAACTCTACATTAGAGCTGTCCAAAAAATATCGATTTTGTTTGGATGGGTCTTATTTTACTTACTAAGACATACTTCTGTAAAATTTAATCCCTATCGGATAACGGGAACCTGTGCCAGAAACCGCTTAAAAATACTATTGTTTAAGGGATCTGAAGGCTAGGGTCAAGTGAGTTCCGATCATTACAAATTCGGCAGGGTCATCAGCGCAAGTATAAATCTCAGGGGGTTCAGTTGTATGGAGTCTATGTGAAAAAATGTACCGATCTTAACTATTTTAAATAGACTTCGTCCCTTCGACAATAGAATATCATGTACCAAATTTTATTAAATTAGGTTCAAAATTGCAACCTGTAGTTTGATTGCAAAGTTTACACGGACGGACGGACATAGCTACATCGACTCAGAAAGATCTTAAGCCGATTGGTATACTTTAAGGTTGGTGTAGGACCAATATTATTGTGCGTTACAAATATCAGTACAAACCCAATATACTTTCCCAATAAAGTGGGGAAGTTTGGCCCCAAAATGAAAGATGCAGATGATTCTACCGAAAATTAAAATATAGTTCATTCTAAGATTCCACCAGAAGGCAATTTGGCGATGTCAGGTAATAAAGTTAAATCGAAGACCATATTGGATTGTAAGAAATACTCTCCCAGAGGTAAGGTTTACATCATATGAGTACTAGGCCACTCGGAAAAAGTCGGCAACGAAAGAGAGAATGTAATAGCTTTAAAGAGTACGGTAGTAGTAGTAGTAAGTAGGTAAGTAGTAGAGGTAGTTAAACTAACGAACGCAAAACCTTTCGATGCAACGAGAACTGAATTAAAAACAAGCAAGAAATTATAGTCGGGCGAGGCCGACCATATAATACCCTACACATTTGACAAAAATATAATGAGATTTATTTGCCATAATAAAACATTTAAATTGAATTGTACCTTGCCTCAGATATACATACTTAAGCCGTTTATTGTTGAATAAAATTGTGGACATTTAAGTGAAATTTTGATGGGAGCTTTTCATAGGGGCTAGGGTCATATGAGGACCTATTATTATGGAATTCGTGAGGGTCATCAAATCTTGTATAGAACTTGGTTTTTGCAGCTTTTTGTCGAGATATGAGTATATTAAACATAATTATGAACTTAAAAGCCCTATTCGGCGGGTTCAGTTGTATGGGGGCTAGGTGAAATAATGGACCGCTGTAAACCATTTTCAACAGGCTTTGTTTACGGTACCATAAAAGATCATGTGCCAAATTTCATTGAATTATCTCCAAAATTCCGACCTGTAGTTTGATCACAAAGTTTAAAAGCCCTATTCGGGGGTTCAGTTGTATGGGGGCTAGGTGAAATAATGGACCGATGTTTACCATTTTCAATAGGCTTCATCTACGGTACCATAAAAGATCATGTGCCAAATTTCATTGAATTATCTCCAAAATTGCGACCTGTAGTTTGATTACAAAGTTTAAAAGCCCTATTCGGGGGGTTCAGTCGTATGGGGGCTACGTGAAATAATGGACCGATATTAACCATTTTCAATAGGCTTCGTCCCTGGGACAATAGAAGATCATGTACCAAATTTCATTGAATTATCTTCAAAATTGCGACCTGTAGTTTGATTACAAGGTTTACATGGACGGACGGACGGACATAGCTAAATCGACTCATAAAATGATTCTGAGCCGATTGGTATACTTTAAGGTGGGTATAGGACCAATATTATTGTGCGTTACAAACATCAGCTCAAACCCAATATACCCTCCCCCCACTGAAGTGGTGTAGGGTATAATAAGTAAGAGTGTTGTATTCGGCTGTGCCGAATCTTGTATACCCACCATTAAATCATTGCCGAGAAGGAATGCTTCCTTATAAATAAACTATGATATTTAAGAATCGATGCTTTTGTTATTATCAAAACAATTTTCTCATTTATTATAAAGGTTCCTATAAAATATGTTCATATCGAATTTCATCGCTATAGATGCTTCTTTTAGACAGTTATGAGCGTTAAAGTAATTTTCTGAAGGGGACCTTATATGGGGGGTAGGGTTAATTATGGACCGATCCTCATATAATTTTACAATGATATTTAGCTTCCTAAAAAATATGTTCATGTCGAATTTCATAGATATAGATGCTTCTTTTAGACAGTTATGAGCGTTAAAGTCATTTTCTGAAGGGGATCTTATATGAGGGGAAGGGTCAATTATGGAACGATCCTTATAAAATTTTACAATAATATTAAGGTTCCTATAAAATATGTTCATGTCGAATTTTATCGCTATAGATACTTCTTTTAAAGAGTTATGAGCTTTAAAGTAATTTTCTGAGGGGGCCTTATATGGGGGATAGGGTCAATTATGGACCGATCCTTATAAAATTTTACAATAATATTAAGGTTCCTATAAAACATGTTCGTGTCGAATTTTATCGCTATAGATACTTTTTTTAAACAGTTATGAGCTTTAAAGTCATTTTCTGAAGGGGTCCTTATATGGGGGTAGGGTCAATTATGGACCGATCTTTATAAAATTTCACAAAGCAATGTAGGTTCCTATAAAATATGTTTATGTCGAATTTCATCGCTATAGCTGCTTCTTTTAGTCAGTTATGAGCGTTAAAGTCGTTTTCTTAAGGAGACCTTATATGAGGGCTAGGCGAAATTGTGGACCGATATTGCCCATTTTCAATACCAAACAAACTGCATTTCAGCTCGCTAGCTGTCCATTTGGACTCTATCGTGTTTTCAACAGACAGACGGACGGACAAGGCTACATCGTCTTAGAATTTAATAAGGATCCAGAATATATATACTTTAATAAATATTTCGATGTTTTACAAACGGAATGACAAAAACAATATACCCCCCATCTTTTTTGATGGTGGGTATAATATAATAAAACGGTGGGTAGAATCAAAAAATCCTATGGGATGACCCTAACGACAGCAGGACGAGAAGCTTCTTCAAAATGAGCAAGTCTGAGGTTAGTATGATGATACGTATTCTAAGTGGACACACATGATTACGGATACAGCTATACAAAATAAGAAATACGGACTTAGACGAATGTAAGGCATGTAGAGAACATTGTCCAGGGTGAACCTAGCTGTAGTTCTTCGGATTTGATATATTCAAAAATCAAAGGTTCTTGAATGGCGCTTTGTACGATTGCAATTTTTCGGAAAAAATTTTAGGTTTTTTAGTTTCTGACATAAAATTACACTGGTCTGCAATGAAATATCTCTATAAGAAAACATATACATACGTATGTAGTAGAATAGAAGATATTGAAATACAAAATATACATAAAGATATCTGGAATAGAAAAACAAATGGGCATCACTAATTCTATAAGGATACTGGCTTTTACTTTTATAATTTACCTCTGATCAGAGAACATAATCTCTCTGGTATTGCAGAAGTCCCTTTAGTGTAAACGTGTTGATTGTAATTGAGACCCAAATGGCGGAAAGCGAGTGTTAGTTTAAAGACATAAGTATACACGATTAAATTAATATTTCGGAATTAGATCGGTGCTGCTGCCGTAAATACAACAAAAACCCGTCGGGGGAGTGACAGTTAGTCTCTCTTGTATTGGAGAAGTCTCTTCAGTGTAAACATGGTAATTGTTAGTTTAAAGACATAAGTATACACGATTAAATTAATATTTCGGAATTAGATCGGTGCTGCTGCCGTAAATACAACAAAAACCCGTCAGGGGAGTGACAGTTAGTCTCTCTGGTATTGGAGAAGTCTCTTCAGTGTAAACATGGTAATTATAATTGAGACCCAAATGGCGGAAAGCGAGTGTTAGTTTAAAGACATATACATGCTGAAATTAATATTTTTGAATAAGATCGTTGCTGCTGCCGTAAATACAACAAAAGCCGTCAGAGGAGTGACTGTTAGGCTATGAGTTGGAACTGAGTAGGTAAATAGTCATGTTGTCTTCAAAATATGTCGGATTAAAGAGTTATTTACAATGAATTTTTCTTATTTGTCAGGGTTTAATATATTCTTACCAAAATAAATGGATTCGTATATTGGCCTACCAATCTCTAGTTGCTGTTGAAGAAACAACGGAAGCCATTCTATTTGCGTGGTTGTAAAAGGAAGTTATGCTTCTGAAACCTGTCTGAATTTATAAACAGGACAGAGTTGGTCAGAGTTAGTCACTTCTAAAGAAAGTCTCTTTTATCTTTTTTAATGTATCGAAAAATGTTGCTCTCATATTAAGCTTAGCTCTTTTTACTTCCATATGATCCCTAAATAAATTGCTAAAGTAAGGAAATTTATTTAAAATATTCCTAGAAATAAATAGCATAACATCTCCAAATTGGGAATCTATCCCAAACTGTACTGTATTTATTATATTCTTACATGTAATTGTGTCTATATTTATATTTATTTCCAAATGTGTGTGTGTGTCTGTATGTTCTTGTGTCAGTTCCAATGACTCTATGATGATTGAGTGACTGATGTTTTATGGTATAATTTGTTAAAAGAAAAGTTTCTTATTTAATTTCTTGTTGCCAAATGAAAAAAAAAATGAAAAACAGAACATAAAACTTATACATAAGCATTTATTAGTTATTGTCTAAGTTATTTGCAAAAGAAATGTTTTCTTTTATTTTTGATATTTTTCTCATATTGAAAATATTTTATTATTAATATAAAAAAAATTTCTCATACAAATATACATTTTTGGCATAACAAATTTAAATTATATAAGTAGTAAAACTTTAGTCGTCAGTAAGTAATATTTTACACATAACGGTATTATTTTGAAATAACTTATTCCAATTAATAATTAAGTATGATTCAAGAATACAAAAATTTTAATGAAATGAAACTTTTAATGTATATATAAAAGAGTAGCGTTACTGACTGACTGATTCATCATCGCACAACGCAAACGGCTGAATCTAGAATCAAGAAATTTTGACAGTAGATGTGTTTTTGGTTATGTAGATCCACTAAGGAGGAATTTTTGGAAATTTGTACATTTAGGGGTAAAAAAGGGAAAAACGGGTAAAACAGGTTTTCTTAATTATCTTACCTAATATTAGTGATAAAAGAAAAAATTTAAATGCACCTGTATCTACTCTTAAAATAAGCAGGTACTTTTTTGAAATTCGTACTTTGAAGGGGTGAAAATGTGTATCAAAGGTGATTTTGGTACATTTCTTGACCCTTTATAACTTTTTAACTAATAAACAAAATAAAATTTTTGTAAATATTTTGAATATATCTCCCAAAATTAGGAGACACCTGTTTCGTACTTTTTTAAAATTCAGTCCTTTTTGGGCGTAAAAGGGAGAAAACTGTATTTTTGGTAATTTTTTTTATCATATTAAGAAAACTTTTTCGATTTATTGAAGTATTCCTATTAAATTACGGACTAACTCTGTAATCTTTGTTGAAACTAAATTGTTGCTATTTCACTGGGGAAAAAAGTACCAAAAAGGCGAAAAACGAGAAATTTAATTTTATTCAAACTCATTGAGCAAATTTTTATAAAATTTTAAAAAGTAGTTTATTTACTCAAACAAAATAAGATATTGTTATATTATTTTGGAATTCGAGTACAAAGGCCTATATAGAACCAAATTCGAGTAAATTGTTTGATACTTTATGAAAGCACAATTTTTCTGGAACAAACGATTGCAGATTTGAATGAGTTTTATCTGAGATATATAGATTTAAATACGGAACATTTTGTAAACTTAATTCTCAAAAAAGTATATTTCTAAGCGAGAAGGGGAAAAATTGTACTATTTTTATTAGTACTTTCCACTAAGGTAGAATTTATTCCACTTTTGGTACTTTTATGTCTTCAAATGATACTCTTTATATGTTCTATAATATGAATTCAAAACACATTATTATTAAACATACACGGTCCTCATTGAATAAGATTTTTTAAGAGAGAACTTTTTATTACTTTTTATCTAATAAGTGGTACTTTTTGAATGTTCTAAAATATTCAACCTAGGAACATCAAGTTTAACATACATGGTCTTGACTGAGTAATATTCTGTAAGTGGGAACTCTTTGGTACTTTTCCATTCTTCAAATGGTACCTTTTGGATTCTCTACAATAGTTAACCGGAACACATGACACACGGTCCTTATTAAATGAGAATTTATTAAGAGAAATTTTTGTACTTTTTCGTTTTTCCGATGGTACTTTTTGATATTTTTACATAGATATTGAACATAGAAATATAAGAGGGACTTTTGGTACTTTTTCATTCATCAAATTATATTTTTCGAATCGTATATAATATTGAACACAGAAACATAACATTTTTGATTAAATGAGAATTTATAAGAGGTATTTTATAGTACTTTTTTCAAATAGTACTATCGAAATTTTCTATAATGTGGAAGCTAAACGAATGAAACTAAAAATACAAACTTCTTACTGAATGCGAATTTATTCAAATTGTTAATCAATTTTAATTTTCTATAAAAGTAAACAAAATTTTGTATGTATTTAATTTTGAATAGAGTAGCGAAGCACCCAGGGTTGACATATAAAAAATATAAATATATTTTTCTTTTACTTAAGTATCATTTTATTAAAATATTCTTTATCTTAGATTCTTTTTAATTTAAATTACTTAACCGTATATTTATGCCTAAGTGATTACACATATGTATGTAAACGAACACTTATGTATGTATGAATAACAATATGAGAAAAATAAAGAATTCTTAAATAATTACATTACAATCGTAATTAGTTTGTAAAACAATGCAATTTATTTGAAAATGTTTAAAGTATAAAATTTGATGCTAAATGTTTATAAATGTAAAATGCATACACATAATTTTATTGTTAACATCAAAAGTATGTAACGAGATATAAATTGAACAGAAACATATTTGGAAGACTTTCATTTGATGTGTGAAATTGTTGGAAAACTATAGCTAAAATATGTACAAGACTACATAAATACATTTTGTACTCCAGTGGATGAGTGGTCATAATAGAAAAATTATTATGCAAATTGGAATTTAAATTAAATTAGTATGCTTTATTCATGATAATGGTTGCAAGCAATCAGTCCAGTCAATTACCAATGAATTCTAACACTCCCTTTGGGATGCAGAAAAATTCTAACATTTATATACGCATACATATGTACATGTTAGGGTGATCGATTATTCGACATTTTTCAAAAACCGGTTTTCGAATAGTTGACATTTAAAAAAAACCGGTTGATATTTTTCAAATTCAGAAAAAAACAGTTAACCGGTTATTCGATATTCGAAAAATCAACATTAAGAAAAAACCGACACTGGTGAAGCAGAAAAAACCGGGTTTAAAACCGGTTGAATAATCGAGTCGATCGCCCTAGTACATGTACATGCAAAACGTAATTAAAACTTTAATTTGTGAAAATTTATGCTTAGAAAATAAGCTCTTAATAAAAGACAAATTATAAATTTACGTTATTTTTCAAAGTAGGTCATTGCAAAAGTAATATCAAATCATTTTTTCATAATTGTTCACGTATTTTTCAGTCAGCAATGATCGTTAAAGTAATTTTCTTATGGACCGATCCTCAATAAATTTGGTAGAGAGATTTTAATTCGTATAAAACATATGTGTGTCGAATTTCGTATTTCTATGCCAGTAATGAGCTTTAAAGTTATTTTCAGAAGGGGAGCTTATATAGGGGTCAATCATAAGCAGAATCTCATAAACCTTATATATTTCAACTATGGACCGATCCACCTAAAACTTTGATAGAGCGATTTTGGCTCCATTGAAACTTATGTGTGTCAAATTTTGTTATTCTTAAGCCAGTAATGAGAGTAAAGTCATTTTCTGAAGGGGACAATATATGGGGGGTAGGGTTAATTATGGACCGATCCACATAAAATTTGGTAGAGAGATTTTGGATCATAAGAGACTTAATTATATCAAATTTCATTGCTATACTAGTATTTTTAGGACAGTAATGAGCGTTAAAGTCTTTTTTTGAAGGGGACATTATATGGGGAGTAGGGTCAACTATGGACCGATCCTCATAAAACTTGTTAAAGGAATTGGCTCGCATGGAACTTATGTGTGTCGAATTTAAAAAAGGATTGTACTGCACTGTCCTATTTAGTGGGAATTCAAGATTCACACCCAATCTTATAAATTAATGAGCGCAATAAGGCGTTTCAATGGATTATTCGGCTAATCAAATAGATCGCCAAAGTAGGACGACCCAAATGTCCGAATACGGATTTCTGCCAAGGCAGGACAATTAGAGATGAGATATTCTGACAACTCCTATAGACGTCATTGAATGGAAGACCAATGCGTTTAGCATTGTTTCCAAATCTACAATGACCAGTAACAACCGATACCAACTTATTGCAATCTATGAAGACCAAGAAGATATTTAGACCTACATGGATCCATATGGGGCCACAGCGCTCAAGCTATCAAGCAAGCTATCACGCGACCAGCGGTCATGAGTAGTAGAGTAGCAGTACTGGTTAATCTACCTTCTAATTGCAAGAAGTGGAACGCCACAGAACAGATCTATTTCCAGTTCGCTAAGCGAGGTTCCAGCTCTTGCCAGAGTGTATGCAACATTGTTGCCATACGTGCTCCCGTGTCCCTTGACCCAAATAAGGGTGATGATCGAATGTCTCGCTATCTCATTGACTATTCTAGATGTGGAAAACATAAAAATTAGGGATTTAATAGCAGCTTGACTATCGGTATAAATTCTGATATCCCTATTAGATATACGATAGTACCTTAGCCAATTCGACGCCGTCTTTATAGCTGATAATTCAGCTTGAAGAATACTACAGTCATCATTTAGCCGGAAAGAGATTTTAATACCAAACTACGCCACCGCCAACTACCTTCGTTGTCTTGGATCCGTCTGTATACACACGGAAGCAATTGTATGACGGGTAGAGTTTTTCCCATTAGAGACGGTTCCGGGATGTAATAGTTAACAATGTGCTGATGATTCGTTAGAAGATCTATCTTCGCGTGGCCTATGAAACAGTTGTTCCACTTGCCTGTTAGACCCAATCTGGCCGCAGTGGCTAGAAATCAACTGGAAGCCAGTTGAACATAGTAAACAATGCCTTTGAGGGTACTGCGCAGAAGATCTCATGACATTTTCAAAATGTTGCCTGAGTGAAGCTTTTTCAAGCGCATGCCACCAGACAACTACCCCACACATCATTTTTGGTTTAATAACAACATCAAAGAGCCAGTGAGCATTACTCGGGTTTAAACCCCAGCATGTTCCTATGGCATGTTCTACAGACATAAAGCGCCGTAATGGCTTTAGATGCTCTAGAGAGGACAATTGTGCTCCAAAATAGCTTCTTGTCTAAGATAACGCCCAAGTATTTAGCGAGAAAAGCACAAGTTCCGTTTTACCAGGATTTACACTAAGGCCACATTCAACTCTCCATGAGCTTATGATCTTTAGTTCTTGTTCTAACCTTTGAGGCAAGGTTTCATGATGATCGCCTAATACCGCTATTGCTACGTCATCGGCATAGGCAACTGTTCTGTAGCTAAGAGAGTTTTATCAGAATAAGAGCGGTGATAGTACTTCACCTTGTGGAGTACCTTTTATCGATCTTTTAGAGATTATTGTGTCTCCTAACGATGATTCCTTTTGAGAGAAGACTCTCAACAAAACTCACAACAGACCTATCAAGCCCTGATTGAGATGGAGATTGACAGATAGAAGCAGATTTGTAGTCTATGATTTAATCTACCGGCTAGCACATTAAATAGTTGGCTAACCTGTTGACTAGTCAATTGATTAGTATATAGACTAGTTTCTTGACTATTTTATGGACAGGTCTATTAAATATTGCATAGCCTATGGATCAGTCTATTGACTTATATATTGGATAGTCTATATACAAGCCTATGGACTAGTCTATAGTCGAGTCAACGGTCTTTTGCATACTCTATTCAGGTAATGTCTTGCCATAAGCATTTTGATTTCATATCAATTCTTAATAACTTCCCATCCTCTCCTGGTTCACATGAATTGTTCATTTGAATCAATTAGAAAACTTTCCAAATCTTATTGATAAACACCATCATGTTTGTAATTATTTTTGCTAAAACCTTCAATTTAATCATAAGTAAAATCAAATGCCATCCAGCTTGCACATTTTGTCTGCAAACTTCTGATACTCCAGTTCAAGTAACAATAAAGTGTTGAGTTTTTAAATTGTACGTTAAATTTTCTTAAATACGCTTTAGTAGATGATGACAGGAAAAGTGTTCAAAATACAACAATGACTCCAAAAAGAGAATACAGTTTTTTGCTGTTTTGTACGTTGTTTCGTTTGTTTTTCTAACTGTGTTATTGTGTATGTTTAAAAGGTAGAAACTACATTTATTTAGATACATGTAGAGTTATGTAACGGTAAGGCAATATTAGGATGGTTCTAATTATTTTATTGAATTTAGAAAGACGAAGACATAAGTGTATGTTTATTAGAACAATGTTTGATGTAACCGGAAATAAGCTATTTTTTGCAATGCAACTTTTTAAAAATACTTCTTCATTAGTTAATGCCTACATAACGTTTTTTCTATCATTAGTAAATGAATATCAAAATCATTCCAACTAAATTTGTTCACAACTAATATATTATGGCTCCTTGTGCTCCTAAGTATGTGATTGCTTACATCTTCCTTTTGGAAACTTTGTCATCTATTCAAACAGCATTCACTGAGTCAGACAAATAAACAGACGAAGAGGCAATCGTAGTTTCTGAAATAGTTCTCGTTTGAGAATTAGGTTTATGGCAAGACTTTTGTTTGTATTCTGAAAAGAATAAAATTATACGAATATAAAGTAAAAACTTTTTTTGTTAAATTTACAAAATCTTTGATTGTAGTTTACATAAAGTTTTCACGTAGTTACGTTTACATACCAACTATTTACTTAAAGCTTGTTGTTAAATGTATAAAATAATACAACTACAAAAGAAACAAGTAAGAAATTATAGTCGGGCGAGGCCGACCATATAATACCCTACACCTGTTATATAAAATGTGATTTAGTTTTCATAATAAAGCAAGTTTAATTGTACCTTGCCTTGAACTATACTTAAGCCATTTATTGTTGAATAAAATTGTGGACATTTGTATAGGGGCTTTGGTCAAATGAGACCCTATAATTATAAAATTCATGAGGATCATCAAGGCTAGTATAGAACTTGGTTTTGCAGCTTTTTGTCGAGATACGAGTATATTAAACATAACTATAAACTTAAAATCCTTATTCGTCGGGTTCAGTTGTATGGGGGCTAGGTGAAATAATGGACCGATGTTAACCAGTTTCAATAGGCTTCGTCCCTGGGACAATAGAAGATCATGTGCCAAATTTCATAGAATTATTCTAAGCCGATTGGTATACTTTAAGGTGGGTATAGGACCAATATTATTGTGAGTTACAAACATCAGCACAAACGCAATATACCCTCCCCACTAAAGTGGTGTAGGGTATAAATACTAACACACCCATACTTACATATACAAAAGAAATCATAAGAAAGCTGGTACAATTGATCATATTCGACTATATGTTACTATGTTTACAAGTATAAAGTAATATTCTAAAGCAAATCTTATATAGGAGCTCTAAACGTTCTATTTTGGATTATCCGAATCTTGTAGTAAATGAGGGATGTATCCCATAACAGGAATTTAAATCAAAATATTGGAAATTTGCACAAATATTTTGGGGTCCCTGTCAGATTCTATAGGGAATTGTCAAGGTATTTCATCTGTCTGTTTGGTATGGTAGCCTCAACTCTTTCTGTTTAGTTAGATTGTCTTGGAATTTAATAAGTACTCAGATTTACAATATTGTTACAAACATAAGCAATAATGCATAATACCTTTAACACTATGATAATATAAAAACATAGGAAAACTACATGGAGATCTACACGAAGAAAACTTTACAATTACTTAACAAGTTTATGTATATTTGTGTGTGTAAAAACTGTGTAACTTTCCATATATGTATGTATATAGTACACACATGCATGCATACACATGTGTGGCAGGATATCATTTTATATCACTAGGGGCTTGCATGTTCTTTGTTGTTATTCCTTTCTTTCTTCCTCAGATTTGTATACTTTTACATCTTTCTAGTTTCCCTTGTCGATTGAGCAGGAATTTTCCACTTTACACAAGAATAAGGAGAAACAGACAAATTTACATTTTTAATGTAAAATTTACACGTGTAAAAGGCATTATAACATAAAAAATATGTTTCTTACATGAATTTTATTTAGTTTTGCAGCTGTGATTTTCAACAAAATATCATCATTTTCATCTTCATCGCCATATTTGTAGTTTTATTATTTTTTTCTTTAGCTGCATGCTTTTCATTTTCTTGGAAACACTTTTTTCTTTAGCTAGCTGCCCTTTAGTATTTTATGTTTATTTTTTATTTTTGCTCCCAGATGACCAAATAATGAAGCATAACACAAAAACCATACATGCATGTGAGTTCTTACAGAGTCCCTGCTGTTGCACGAAACGAAAAGTGGGGAAAGGCGAAACCATAAGTGGAATGAAAATAAAATGATAATTTTATTATCTTATAATATGAAATATTATTTTACATAATTTTCAATATACTTCTTGAATAAAAACTATATTTTTCACATGAAAAGATGGACCAAATAATAAGAGGAAATCATGTGGAGTTGGTTAAATATTTTTCAATTGTTTTGAGTTTCGAAAATATTGTTTCAAAAGCTACCATAACGTTGAAAAGCCTCGCAAACCGTGCAACTTTTCACACAATTTTTTTGGAAATTTCAAAAATTGTATAAAAAGTCCATTCCACATAAAAAGTGCGTTGCATAAAAAGTACGTTGAAAAAGTAAATCATTATTTTCCAGGTTTTAAAAAAGATTCCGCTGCAAATGATTTAAAGTTTTCGTTATTTACACTTAAAAAATTTTAAATTTATAAATAGAAAATCGAACATTTTTGATATAATAAAGTGTCATTGGTTCACCCACAACATTTGCATGGAAAAAAGCGGTTTAGAATCCTGCGGTTTATAATCCTTACAAATTTTATAAATTGTATTATAAACAAGCAAGCGTGCTATGCCGAATCTTACCCACCATCAAATCGTATGCCGTAAAAGGAATGCTTCTCTTTAAACATCAGGAAGATCAGGCTTAAGTCTTCGAATTAACAAAATATTAACTTTTAAAAACAAAATATTGTTGTCCAATTACACAGTGCAACACGAAAAAAAATAACCATATACGGACACCACTATATGATAAAATACCAAAAATAAGAAGACCCGAGTCTTCCAGTTTTGCCCAAAGTAATGCACCTTTTTAGTTATAGGCCCCCAAAGATTTGGGGCCTCGGTGTCATTTTTGAAAAAGTGATCATTTTCTCAGGCAAACCGTTTGGAATTTACTCTCTGAGGGAATGTTGTTGCTCTTATCACAAATAACAAAAATTGTGAACATATGAAGTCAAAAAACGTTATCTTCATGATCAGAATCGCAAAAAGTAAATTTTGTTTTAATTTGTTTCCTTGTTCAGGTCTATAAGTAGCAAACGTTCAAAATTTAAGAAAACAATCAACTACAACAAGTAAGAGTGTTATATTCGGTTGTGCCGAATCTCATATACCCACCATCAAACCGTTTGCCGTAAAAGGAATGCTCCCCTATAAACATCAGAATGACATTTGGAATATGGCTTAAATCAATTATGGACCGAGCTCTTTTGAACTAACAAAATATTAATTTTTAAAAATCAAATATTTCAGTTCAA
This sequence comes from Lucilia sericata, assembly GCF_015586225.1. Taxonomy (NCBI): domain Eukaryota; kingdom Metazoa; phylum Arthropoda; class Insecta; order Diptera; family Calliphoridae; genus Lucilia; species Lucilia sericata. The sequence goes on from NW_023994196.1 coordinate 499,116, forward strand.
TTTTTAAACCGTGAGCGTATGAGTAATTTTTTGAAGAGGATCTTTATATGCGTCAATTATGAACCGATACTCATAAAATTTTGTATATAGATTTCGTTTGTATAGAACTTGTTTATGAGGGGTATGGTAAATTGTTGAACTATCCTCATAACTTTTTGTAGACCGATTTTGGTTCATATAAAACTTGTTTATATTGAATATCATCGCTGCACAGTGGTATAGGAAAAAAAAAAGAGGGAAATAATTCGGTAACTTCTAAACGGTTAATCCGATTTTAATGAAATTTGGTGTGCACAAAGAGGAGGTATTGTCGAGTTTAGGTTTTGAATTTGGACCTTATAGGCCAACCAGGGGCCCGGCGGGGGGTCATCAAATTAGGACACCTCGGCTATGTTAAATTTTTAAAACGATCCTATTTCTTCATTTGAGTTCCGATTTAAAAAAAAATCGTATATAGAATCTCCTCATCGAGCACTATAAAAAATGTTGTCATAGCAGTAAATTATCTCTTATAGTTTAGGAGATATTCGCATTTGAAAATTAAAATTTTAAAATTTTTACCGTCCTTACTTTAGTTTTTTTTGATAATAGCAGGTCCAAATATTCCCGATTTTCGCCATTTTTTTTTTATTCGCTTAACAACAAGTTTATATATCAAGCAGTGAAAGAATTATGTAAAAATCATGACTGAGTCCAAAGTTATAGGCATTTTAATTTAAAAAATTAAAAAAAGGCGATTTTTTGTCATTTTTTTGGGAAAAAAGTATCTTTTTCTTTTTAAGTTATCTAAAAAGTTTCTAAGAAGATGTATATAGAATTTATACTTTTTGGAAAGCTGACTTTACATAAAGTACGATAAATGAAACAAAACCTAAAAATTTTTGATACCGAGGGGACCAGGTCCATCCAAAAAAACCCTATTTTTTATGGAAAATTAAATTTTGAGCAAAAATTCTCAAATCGCATAGTCGATATCAAATTATAGTGACCTGTTTTATATGACCCAATATGTTCTTAATCATTTTGTAACGGGTTTCGATAACCCCGCCCCTGGTATGGATATAATAGGCAAAAAACTAAAAAATCCCATTTTTGGGATTTTTTAAAACTTTTTTGGGAATTCCGGGATTTCTAATAAGAAAATTCGAAATTTTGATTTAATTTTGGATTTTAAGTAAAAAAATCTACCTAACTGTAAAATTTCATCAAAAAATATTCATAAATAAAATTTTTATTGCAATTAGAAAAATTTGTATCTTCGCAAAAACTGAATAAAAAACATTTTTTAATTTTTTTTAAAAAAAGTATTCCGCGAATTTTTTAATTTTCAAAAATTATATACAGTTTTGAAAAATAGACAAAATTACCTTTCCATTGATATATAACATGCCTACCTAATGTTTTTTAAGTGACAAATTAATTAGGGAAAACTCAACATCTTTTAGAAAATTTGCCTAGCACTATTATTTTCATCCATAAGGTTAACTCTTAAATTTGTTACATATATGGATGAAAATAATAGTGCTAGGTAAATTTTCTAAAAGATGTTGAGTTTTCCCTAATTAATTTGTCACTTAAAAAACATTAGGTAGGCATGTTATATATCAATGGAAAGGTAATTTTGTCTATTTTTCAAAACTGTATATAATTTTTGAAAATTAAAAAATTCGCGGAATACTTTTTTTAAAAAAAATTAAAAAATGTTTTTTATTCAGTTTTTGCGAAGATACAAATTTTTCAAATTGCAATAAAAATTTTATTTATGAATATTTTTTGATGAAATTTTACAGTTAGGTAGATTTTTTTACTCAAAATCCAAAAGTAAATAAAAATTTCGAATTTTCTTATTAGAAATCCCGGAATTCCCAAAAAAGTTTTAAAAAATCCCAAAAATGGGATTTTTTGGTTTTTTGCCTATTATATCCATACCAGGGGCGGGGTTATCGAAACCCGTTACAAAATGATTAAGAACTTATTGGGTCATATAAAACAGGTCACTATAATTTGATATCGACTATGCGATTTGAGAATTTTTGCTCAAAATTTAATTTTCCATAAAAAATAGGGTTTTTTTGGATGGACCTGGTCCCCTCGGTATCAAAAATTTTTAGGTTTTGTTTCATTTATCGTATTTTATGTAAAGTCAGCTTTCCAAAAAGTATAAATTCTATATACATCTTCTTAGAAACTTTTTAGATAACTTAAAAAGAAAACAAGTTAGAGTGCTATATTCGGCTATGCCGAATCTTAAATACCCTCCACCAGCAAGCTACTTTTTATTGAAACCCATCTAACTATCTAATTTTTAAATAAGTCGCCAAAATTGTTGTCGAACTAATTTTGATTAGGTCCAGAAAAATTTAGAATGACTTATTTATACACAGAACATACTTATGTCGAATTTTATCCGGATATAATAATTTAATAACGAATTAAGTGGTATTAAATGATTTTCAACAGTTAACCTTATATAGGAGCTAAGACATTTTATGGACCGGTCCGAAAAAAATTCCGTATAATGATTTATATACATATATACAAAATACACATTTATGTCAAATTTTATACCTACATGTGTATAAAATGTACGTTTAAGTAATTTTCAGAAATGGCCCTTATAGGGAGTTGTGACCAAATATGGACCGATACAGAAAAAATTGTATACCTATGTATAAAAAGTGCGTTCAAGTAATTTTCAGAAATGGTCCTTATATGGGAGTTGTGACCAATTATGCACCGATCAGGAAACAATTTCGTATAATGCAGAGAAATATCAAGTATAATTTAACTTCAATTGGTGCGTTTAGGTGATTTTAGGAAGTGGACTTTATATAGGAGCTATGAGCAATTAAGGGCCTATCCGGAAAAAATTTCGTAGAGTGATTTATGTAAAGAAAAAACATATAAGTCTCGAATTTTCTCAAGATAACTTTATTTGACAATGAAATATGTGCGTTTAAGTGACTCTCAGAAGTGGACCTTATATGGGAGCTATGACCAATAAGGGACCGATCCGAGAAAAAAGTGGTAAAATGATTTGTATGTACACAAAACTTATTCAAGTCGAATTTTATTCCAATAGCTTAAGAATTCAATGAAATATATGCGTGTAAGTGATTTTCGGAAGTGGACTTTATATGGGAACTATGACCAATTATGGGCCTATTTGGGAAAATTTCGCAGAGTGATTTATATTTGGGCATAACATGTTTGTGTCGAATTTTATCAAGATGGCTTTATTTGATAATGAAATATATGCTTTTAAGTGATTTTCGTAAGTGGGCCTTATATGGGAGTTATGACCAATAATGGACCGATCCGTAAAAAATTTTGTAAAATGATTTGTACGTACATAAAACATATTCAAGTCGAATTTTATCCCGATAGCTTTAGAATTCAATGAAATATATGCGTTTAAGTGATTTTCGGAAGTGGACCTTATATGGGAGCTATGACCAATTATGGGCCTATCCGGAAAAAATTTCGTAGAGTGATTTATATTTAGACTAAACATATTTGTGTCGAATTTTATCAAAATAGCTTTATTTGACAATGAAATATGGGCTTTTAAATGATTTTCGGAAGTGGGTCTTATATGGGAGCTATGAGCAATAATGGACCAATCCGCAAAAAATTTTGTAGAATGATTTGTATGTATACAAAAGATATCCTGCCCGAATTTTATCACAATAGCTTTATTCATCAATGAAATATGTGCGTTTAGGTGATTTTCGGAAGTGGAACTTATATGGGAGCTATGACCAATTGTGGACCGACTGAGATCTACGTTGACAGCTTGATTTCTGTTCATATTATATTTATATGTACAAAATTTGGTGTTGATACCGATATATTTGATTGAGTTATTAACGATAAACTAATTTCCGGGAATATATACCTTTGTATTAGGGCTATGGGAAATATTGGATCGATTGTAAAGATTTTGAACGTAATTGATCACTGCCCTAAAAAAATAAAGTGTGACTAAATTCATTGCAATATCTTTGGTAGTTTCTGAGAAAACTTCAAAAGAATTAGGAAAAAAACGTAATTTTTTTCGAGGTAGTCTGAAATTTTTACTCATAACTTTTTACGTTGTGAACCGATTTTGCTGATTTTCAATACCAAACTGCTTAGGATAATAATAAATATTTTGGGTGAATTTGGTTGATTTCCTTTACTTAGTTTTAACATGAGCGTGTTTTACACAGACAGACAGACAGACAGACAGACAGACGGACAGACGGACAGACGGACAGACGGACATAGCTAAATCGACTCAGAATTTTATAAGGACCCAGAATATATATACTTTGTTGGGTCTTAGATGAATATTTCTTGGTGTTACACACGGAACGACAAACTTATATATACCCTCTATCACCACTGATGGTGGTGGAGGGTATAAAGATACTTTTTTCCCAAAAAAATGACAAAAAATCGCCTTTTTTTAATTTTTTAAATTTAAATGCCTATAACTTTGGACTCAGTCATGATTTTTACATAATTCTTTCACTGCTTGGTATATAAACTTGTTGTTAAGCAAATAAAAAAAATGGCGAAAATCGGAAATATTTGGACCTGCTATTATCAAAAAAACTAAAGTAAGGACGGTAAAAATTTTAAAATTTTAATATTCAAATGCGAATATCTCCTAAACTATAAGTGCTCGATGAGGAGATTCTATATACGAAATTTTTTTTAAATCGGAACTCAAATGAAGAAATAGGATCGTTTTAAAAATTTAACATAGCCGAGGTGTCCTAATTTGAGGACCCCCGCCGGGCCCCTGGTTGGCCTATAAGGTCCAAATTCAAAACCTAAACTCGACAACACCTCCTCTTTGTGCATATCAAATTTCATTAAAATCGGATTAACCGTTTAGAAGTTACCGAATTATTTCCCTCTTTTTTTTTTCCTATACCACTGTGCGCTGTACTCGCATTTTTATGCCAGTAATTAGGGTTAATATAATTTTATAAAGCGGGCTTATATGGCGGTAGGGTGAATTACCGACACATTCCGCATGAAATTCGGAGCGAATTTCATAACCGTATTTCATAACTCATATTTTTAAGCCATTAATGATCGTTTAAGTAATTTTCTGAAGGGGACCTTGTATGGTGGGTAGAGTCAATTATGGACCGATCCACATACAATTTGGTAGAGAGAATTTGGCTCGCGAGGAACTTACATACTTGTATCACATTTTATCCCTATACTCGTATTTTTTAACCAGTAATGAGCGATAAATTAATTTGCTGAAGGTGACCTTGTATGGGTGGTAGGGTACATTATGGACCGATCCTCCCTAAATTTGGTGGAGAGATTTTGGTTCGCATTAAACTTATGTGTGTCAAATTTCGTCTCTACATTCATATTTTTAAGCCAGTAATGAGCATTATAGTCATTTGCAGAGGGGGACCGTATATGTGAGAAGGATCATTTATGGGCCGATCCAAAAAAAAAAATTGGTACAGAGGTTTTGGCTCATATGAAACTAACGTGTGTCGCATTTCATCGCTTTACTCGTATTTTTAAGCCAGTAATGAGCGTTGCCTGAAGGGGGCCTAATAAGGGAAGTAGGGTCAATTATGGACCTATCCACATAAAAGTTGGTAAAGAGATTTTAGCTCGCGAGGAACTTAATTGTGTAAAATGTTATTGCTATTTTCGTATGGTAGAGAGGTAGAGTGATTTTGGTTCCTGAGAAACTTACTTATACCAAATTTCATCGCTATACACGCATTTTTGGGCCAGTAATCAGTGTTAAAGTCATTTTCAAAAGGGGACCTTATATGGGGGGGTAGGGTCACTTATGGGCTGATCCTAAAAAAGTGGGGTTAAAGGTTTTGGTTGGTAGGAAACTTGCTTATACCGAATTTCATCGTTATACTCGCATTGGTACAGAGGTTGTGTTTTGTAAGAAACTTGCTTATACCGAATTTCATCGCTATACTCGCATTTTTGGGCCAGTAATGAGTGTTAAAGTCATATTCTGAAGGGGACCTTATATGGGGGGTAGGGTCAATTATGGATCGAACCTCAAAAAATTTGGTAGAAAGATTTTGGCTCATGGAACTTATTTATGTCGAATTTCATCGCTATACTCGTACTTCTAAAGCAGTTATGCACGTTAAAGCTGTTTTTTTGGAGGTCCACTTGTATGGGGGCTATCCGAAAAAAGTGAGCCGATATTGCCCATTTTCAAAACCAAACAAACCTTAGCAATAGAGAATATTTGTGAAAATTTTCAACCGTCTAGCTCCTCTCGTGTGGCCCCTATCGTGATTTCAACAGACAGACGGACGGACATGGCTAGATCGTCTTAGAATTTAATAAGGACTCGGAATATATATACATTTATGGGTCTATGTCATTCCGTGTTACAAACGGAATGACAAAATCAAAAATGTACCTAAGATCTCAATAAACAACTTTCATATGAACTTCCTAGGAATGATAGGTAAGTCGCAAAAGTGAAAAGTTTCCTGAAAAATTGTTTAAACCAAAAATGTTTTGATGAATTTTGCCATACTTTCTTTCGATCCAAAATTTCCCATAGCCCCCATACAAAAGTACATATTTCCGGAAATTATTTTATTGTAAATAACTCCCTACAACACAAAATTTTGCACACATAAATATAATATGAAAAGGAATCATATTACCAACGAAGATCTATATCGGTCCACATCTGGTCATAGCTGTCATATTAGGTTCCAGTTCCAAATATTACTTAATCGCCTATATTTCATTCATAAATAAAGCTATCGTGATAAAATTTGACATGAATATGTTTTCTAAATCATCCTTGGAAACTTTATGTGTATATATAAATTACTATGTGACATTTTTTTGGGATCGATCAGTAATTGCTCCTTTCTCCCATATAAGGTCTACTTTCGAAAATCACTTAAACGCACACATTTCATTTATTAATAAAGCTATCGGGGTAAAATTCGAGTTGAATATGTTCTGTATGCATATAACTTATTCTGCGAATAAAATTCTAAATTAATTATTTATTGAAAAAATTTAAACAAACCTCAAAACTTCGGAGCCGTTACGACACCCGAAGAACAACTCTAGAAGGGGAGGACAAAATTCGGAACTTCAGATTTTGGAGGTCTCTAGTGTATATATTATCATTTATACTCCTGTCTTATTTTGTACGTTACAAGATTTTTATACCCTTCACCACTATAATGGGGAGGGTATTACACGTTTGTGCTGATGTTTGTAACGCACAAAAATATTGGTCCTACACCTTCACAGAATCACTTTCTGAGTCGATTAAGCCATGTACGTCCGTCTGTCCGGCTGGCTGTCCATGTCTTATTTTGTACGTTACAAGATTTTTATACCCTACACCACTATAATGGGGAGGGTATTATACGTTTGTGCTGATGTTTGTAACGCACACAAATATTGGTTCTACATCTACGCAGTATAAAGTATACCGATCGACTCAGAATCACTTTCTGAGTCGATTAAGTCATGTACGTCCGTCTGTCCGGCTGGCTGTCCATGTAAACCTTGTACGCAAGGTACAGGTCGCAATTTTCAGGATATTTTGATGAAATTTGGAGCATATGTGTTTTTCGGCCCTACAACGAAACCTAATGATTGAAATCGGTCCATTATTTCACCTAGCCCCCATACAACCCTACCCCCGGAAAGGGCTTTTGAGTTCATAATTATGTTAAGTATTGTAGTATCTCTACAAAAATCGGCAAAACTTAGTTCTATATACGTCTTAATAATACTACCAGTTTTCATAATTATCGGACATTATTTGACCCTAGCCCCCATACAAAGTCCCCTTCAGAAAATGACTTGAAGGTCAATAATTCACTAATAAACACTAGTATCACGATGAATTCCAGCATACATAACTCTAATGTAAACGTAAAGCCATGTACCAAAATTACAAATGTACCTCTCTTTTAGAAAATCACTTTTTTCAACAAATTGTTAAAATATTTCGGAATTAAGGTAAACAACTTAAATGCTTTGTTATTAAATATAATCCACATACTCAGTGGTGTAGGGTATCATATGGTCGGCCATGCCCGACTATACTTTCCTACTTGTTTTAACTACATATATGCAATACTTTTAATTATATAATTTGTATTAATTATTTAAAAAATCCTGAATGTATGTCTGCATTGTAGTAAATGAGCTATATTGACTTCTTAATTATTTTGCAATTTATGATTTTAGACGAAATATAAAAAAATATTTATTATTCAACATGATTAGTTTTGTATTTTAAATATTAAAATTTTATTACAGTTAATTAACCAGAATAATTAAATTACTATAAAATATTGTCCATGCACACATGTACTATAACGTAATTACCATTGATTTATTTCCCCAAAATACACTTTTGTTAAAAATTTAATTTTAAATAAGAATAAACCCGTAAATGAACTTAAAAATAAATTCCAAGATGATCCTGCATGTTCATGCATGTGCGGAAGTATAAATTTTAAATAAAATTAGAAATAAAACAAGAAAAAGGGGGAAGAGTACAAGTACCTGAAAAATAAAGGAACTAAATCAAATGTTAGTGCCAAGAAAAGATTTACTGCCATTTGGCAAACACTCCCCCAAACGTAATATTTTCAAAAATTTTATTTTTCATTTTCTTTTAGATTTTCTAAAGAAAAATCCATTTTAAGAATAAACTTTCACATATGTATGTATTTGTATCTGTATAGTGTGTTAGCTTGATAATTCTTTTATATTTTTAACTTTTGTCTCTGCTACAAGACTTTTTTGGCAATTTTTTGTTAGATTTTTAATGCAAAAGCTGTCTCTAGTAGTAAAAACTAGAAAAAATTGTAAAAAAGAAAAGATAATGTTGCAGGGTAGAGTAACGTATGACATGCTATAACTTGACTAAAATATGTTACCTGTAGTTTTTTTTTTTAATTTTTTGTTTAAATACATTTACACACCCGGATACATATAAATATTCCCACACACATGCTGTTTACGAACTATGGATGTACATGTATATGAATGTCCTGATAGATACACTAGACTAAGTATGCAAGTGTTGGAACACTACTATTACTACGAGGGTGGTCTAGTCTCAAGTTAGAAGTAATGTATCACATTTTATTTCTAATTGTTATTCTTTCAAAAGCACCGTATTGTATATTCAGCTATTGTTGTATTTTTAACTTAAAGCATTTTTAAGTTGACCCCAGTTTAAATATTTTGGACTTTTTATGGAACGTATGTTTTTATGTGCTGCTTGTTCTTGTAAACGATGTTCTATGATGGCACAAAAGACACGTTTTTCACTAGTTTTTCCAAACATTTTCATACATAATGAACTAGAAAGTGCAAAAGTTTATATATACGAGCACAAAATATACTTTATTCGCAAAGCATCGTTTTTATGCTGTTCTCGCATTTTTTCTCAATTTTCAGAAAAAAAAACTTAAATTACTGCCAACCTTTATATGAGAATTTCTATATTATGAATGTTAGGTTTACTTAAAAGATTTAAATCTTTTATTTCTACGGACTGCAATTCAGAAAACTTTGCATTTTAATTGTTTACTTAATCATCCACCCGGTTATTTCCAATTTTCAAGATAATTGCATAAAATTTAGTTTAATTTCTTTGAAACTACTAACTAACTAACTAACAACTAACTAACTAACTAACTAACTACTACTAACTAACTAACTAACTACTAACTAACTACTAACTAACTAACTAACTACTAACTAACTAACTAACTAACTACTAACTAACTAACTACTAACTAACTAACTAACTAACTAACTAACTAACTAACTACTAACTAACTAACTAACTAACTAACTAACTACTAACTACTAACTAACTAACTAACTAACTAACTAACTAACTAACTAACTAACTAACTACTAACTAACTAACTAACTAACTAACTAACTAACTAACTAACTAACTAACTAACTAACTAACTAACTAACTACTAACTAACTAACTAACTAACTACTAACTAACTACAACGAACTAACTAATAACTAACTAAACTAACTAAAACTAACAACTCACAACTAATAACTAACTAAACTAACTAACAACGACACTAACTACCAACTAAACTAAATAAAGAACGAACTAACTAACTAACTAACTAACGAACTAACTAACTATAACTAATATAAATAATAGTTAAATAATGTCTGTTCAAGTACGGTTTGTGTCTTCTGTATAGGAGAAATAAAGACCGATTTCAATAATTTTCAACAGCCTTTATCATTGATCCAGAGAAGAGTATGTGAAACATTTTAGTAATTATATTGAAAATTGCTGTAGCGTGCACACAAGGTTTACACGGTCATAAACGGACATAGCTTAATCGAATCAGAAAGTGATTCGGAACCGACTGGTATTCCTAAGGAAAAATATTTTTGAATGTTACAAACATCAGCACATTGTACCGATTTTTGACGTAGTTAAGAGATCGGAAGTTCCGGTTGTATGGGGGCTAGGTCAACACTTAGGCCGATCCTTATAAAATGTATTGTCGGGATTTATGTTTATATAAAATCTATTTGTGCCAAATTTCATTGCGATACTAGTGTTTATAAGAATTGTGTACATTCAAGTCGTTACGAAAATCGCTGGAATTATTAAGATTTACAGTGCTGTGCAAAATATTAGTCTGTTAAAAAGGAAATATATTTGTTTTGATATATCTCTCGTAAAAATTATAATTTTAAAAATATTTTGGTGACATCGTTTTTGGTATTGTCTGTATTAAAAACAGTGGTTATTATAAACAAAAATTATTTCCCTGCTTTAGTGGTATTCTTTATCTTTTTAGAATATTTATGTTTTAAGGATCTACAAATAATTCCGTACAGTTTTTTTTTTAAATCGGACCACATTTGACCCAATGCTCATATAAGGCCCGTTTCAGAAAATTGTTTTTATGTTTATATTAGTCTTATAAACATTAGTATCGCACTTAATAGTCATAAATAGGCAATAAATGAACTTAACTCGTAAACTTAATTTTATGAGGATCAATATAAACCTAAATTCCTATAAACTTCCTTCAGAAAATCGGTGGCCGTCTATAAATTTTATAAATATTTATGAATTAATAAACGATAAATTATGTTCTTAAATTTTTTTCCCTCGACTAATAAAAAAAATATTTTATATTTATTTTTAAAAGCTAACGACCTCATATTAAACAAGTAAGGGTGCTATATTCGGAAGAGCCGAATCTTAAATACCCTCCACCAGCTACTTTTATATTAATACTTTTCTAATTGATTAAATATTTGTAGAAATAAGTTTTCTCATGTCTTAAATAGAAAAATCCCAAGATTTAAACAGCTTAAATCTATTACAATTCCAAGATTTATTCAACATTATTATACCCTCCACCACCATCAGTGGTAATAGAGGGTATATATAAGTTTGTCGTTCCGTGTGTAACACCAAGAAATATTCATCTAAGACTCAACAAAGTATATATATTCTGGGTCCTCATGAAATTCTGAGTCGATTTAGCTATGTCCGTCTGTCCGTCTGTCTGTCTGTCTGTCTGTGTAAAACACGCTCACGTTAAAACTAAGCAAAGGAAATCAACTAAATTCACCCAAAATATTTATTATTATCCTAAACAGTTTGGTATTGAAAATCAGCAAAATCGGTTCACAACGCAAAAAGTTATGAGTAAAAATTTCAGACTACCTCGAGAAAAATTATGTTGAATATCTTTAGAGTCGATCCAATATTTCCCATAGCCCCCATACAAAGGTATATATTCCCGGAAATTAGTTTAACGTTAATGACTCCCTCAAATATATCGGTATCAACACAAAATTTTGTTCATGCAAATATAATATGAACAGAAATCATACTGTCGACGTAGATCTCAGTCGGTCCACAATTGACCATAGCTCCCATACAAGGTCCACTTCCGAAAATCACCCAAACGCACATATTTCATTGATGAATAAAGCTATTGTGATAAAATTCGAGTTAAATATGTTTTGTGTACAAACAAATTATTCTAACAAATTTTTTACGGATCGGTCCATTATTGGTCATAGCTCCCATATAAGGCCCACTTCCGAAAATCACTTAAAATACATATTTCATTGTCAAATAAGGCTATCGTGATAAAATTCGACATAAATATATTTCGTATAATTATGAATTATTCTACTAAATGTTTTCTGGATAGGCCCATAATTTGTCATAGCTCCCATATAAGGTCCACTTCCGAAAATCACTTAAACACATATTTTTCATTGATAAATTGGGAAAAAATTCGGCAAAAATACGTTTAGTGTACATTTAAATCATTTCACCAAATTTTTTGTGGATCGGTCCATTATTGGTCATAGCTACCATATAAGGCCCACTTCCGAAAATCACTTAAAAGCACATATTTCATTGTCAAATAAAGTTATCGTGATAAAATTCGACACAAATATGTTTTGTCTTTATATGAATCACTATACGAAATTTTTTCCGGATAGGCTCCCATAGAGGGTCCACTTACCAAAATCACTTAAACGCACATATTTCTTTGAATAATAAAGCTATCTGGATAAAGTACGACTTGAATATGTTTTGTGAGCATATAAATCATTCTACCAAATTTTTTCCGGATTGTTCCATATATGGTAATAGCTCCTACAAAAAAAGCACTTCAACGCACATATTTCATTATCAAATAAAGATATCTTGATAAAATTCGACACAAATATGTTTTGTGTAAGGTCATAGCTCCCACACATATAAAGTCCACTTCCGAAAATCACCTAAACGCACATATTTCATTAATTAATAAATCTATTATAGTAAAATTCGATTTGAATTTTTTTTGGCATATAAATCATTATACGAAATTTTTTCCTTATCGGTTGATAAATGGTCACAACTCCCATAAAAGGACCATTTCCTAAAATTACTCAAATGCACATTAACAGTCAAAGTTATCGGGATAAAATTCGACATAAATGTGTATTTTGTATATATAAATCATTCTACAGATTTTTTCTTCCGGATCAGTCCATATGTTGTCTTAGCTCCCATATAAGATATACTTCTGAAAAGTGATTTTCACTTAATTCGTAATTAAATGATTATATCCGGATAAAATTCAAAATGAGTATTTTATGTGTACAGATAAATCATTATATTAAAATGTTTTCAAACTGGCCTATTAATATACATTTTTCTCGACCTAATTAAAATTAGTTTAACATATGCATAAATGTTAGTACCCTCAATAAGGAAACAAAAATTTTGCCAAGTTATCTAAAAATTAGATAGTTAAATGGGTTTCAATAAAAAGTAGCTTGCTGGTGGAGGGTATTTAAGATTCGGCATAGCCGAATATAGCACTCTAACTTGTTTTCTTTTATATTTTTAATAGCGCTTAGCAATGTTTAGTAAAGTGCATGTATGCATGTGTGTGAAAGATTTAAAGATTTACATACATATATATAAGTTTGTTCTACACAAATTGATAATGCAACTAGTTAAATACGTCTAAAGCGCTTTTTGGGGCAGGACCTAGTATGGGAGATATTTATGTACATACAAGCTATATTTCAGTCAAATTTTGTATCTATATCGTAATTTAGTAATAAGTAATGTGTGTTTAAGTGATTTTCTGAAGGGAACCTTGTATGGGACCGACCGCACCCATGTTATGAACCGATCGTGAAAAAATCTTGAAATAGAATTTTTGTATACAAAACTAATATTTGTGCCAAATTTTGTATCAATAGCTATATTTGGTAATGAGTAATGTGTGTTTAAGAGATTATCGTAAAAGGGAACTATGGCCAATTATGTATATAAAGACAAAATTTCACAATTCTGTATCTATATCATTATTTAGTAATGAATATTGTGCATTTAAATGATTTTCTGGAATGAGAGCTATGACCAAATGCGGACCCATCGAAAAACAATTTTATAGTGTAATTTATGTATATAAGAGCAATATTTTTGCTAAATGTATGAATATCAATATTTGGTATTGAGTTATGTGCGTTTAAGTGATTTTCGGGAGGGACCTTGTATGGGAGCTATGATCAATTATGGACCGATCGGAAAAAAACTTTCACAGTAATATTTCTATGCATATAAGCAATACTTGTACCAAACTTTATGTGGATATTTTAATTTAGTAATAAGTTATGCGCGTTTAAGTGATTATCGGGAGGGGACCTTGTATGGGAGCTATGTATGACCAATTATGGACCGATCGGAAAACACTTTCACAGTAATATTTCTATGCATATGAGCAATACTTATACCAATTTCTATATGGATATCTTAATTTAGTAATGAGTTATGAGCGTTTTAGTGATTTTCGGGAGGGGACCTTGTATGGGAGCCAGTTATGGACCGATCGGAGAAAAATTTCACAATAATATGTCTGTGCATATGAGTAATACTTGTACCAAATTTTATATGGACATATTAATTTAGTAATGAGTTGTGCGCGTTTAAGTGATTTTCGGGAGGGGACCTTGTATGGGAGCTATGACCAATTATGAACCGATCGGAAAAAATTTCATAGTAATATTTTTGTATGTGAGAGCAATATTTGTACAAATTTTATATGGATATCGTAATTTAGTAATGAATTATATGCGTTTAAGTGATTTTCGGGAGGGGACCTTGTATGGGAGCTATGTCCAATTATGGACCGATCCAGAAAATTTTTTCTCTGAATGAATTCTATTGACATATGATTTTATTTTGTAAAATTTTGTGAAGATATCGACATTGTGACGGAAGTTATTAACAAAAAGCCCATTTTCCGGGAATATGTACTTTTGTATGGGAGGTATATGAAATTGTGGACCGATTCTGGCAATTTTCAGCAGGGATCAAGCTCTTGTGCAGAAACGAATGTATGGTGACTTTCATGGAATTATCTTGCATAGTTTTTGAGAAAATTACATCAGAATGTGTAAAAAATGCTTATTTCTTCGAGGTTGTTTTAAATTTTGATTCATAACTTTTCCCGGTGTGAACCATTTTTAATACCAAACAACTTAGGAAAATGAAGAATATTTTGGGTGAATTTGGTTAAATTCTATTGCTTCGTTTTATCGTAAGCGTGTTTTACACAGACAGACGGACATAGCTAAATCGACTCAGAATTTGATAAGGACACAGAATAATATACTTTGTTGGGTCTCAGATGAATATTTCTTGGTGTTATACACGGAATGATAAAGTTATATATACCCTCTATCACCACTGATGGTGGTGGAGGGTATAAAAAGTAATTTTGTTTTGCTGTTTCATGAAATAAAAAATATTCTTTTAAAGAAGTTTCAAAGAGTCTATTATTTTGAACAATAGAAAAATGAGTTGTATTTTCAGTGTAGTTTTTGAGTAAATAGTTAAAACTTCCAAATAACATTTATTATGAAATATTTTAAACAAATAACAATTAGTCTATTATTTAGCACAGCACTGTATATAAAATAAAGTTTTGCCAATTTTTGTAGAGATAGTGGATCATTTAACATAATTATGAGGTCAAAAGCTCTATTTGGGGGTCCGGTTAATAGTTAAAATCGGTCTATTATTTCACCTAGCCCCCATACAACAGAACCCCCCGAAAAGGGCTTCTAAACTCATAATTATGTCAAATATGCCTGTATATTGATAAAAAGCGGCACAACTAAGTTTTATACAAGTCTTGATGACCTCGCCAAATTTTATAAAGATCGGGCCTCATTTGACCCTAGCTCCCATACAAAGTCCCCTTCGGAAAATTACTTCAATGCCCAAAAGTTAACTTATAAATACAAATATAGCGATTATATTCAGTACAAATAAATATTATATAAATATAAATACATTCACAAAACTTTATCGGGTTTGGTCCATATTTTCCCCTAGCCCCCCATATAAAGCCTCTTTCAGAAAATTAGTTTTTCATCCATAAATTGCTTAAATGTATCGGAACAAGGTAATATTGAAGATAAATGCTTTATTATGTAAAATAAATCACATTTATTATTCATAACTGGTGTAGGGTATCACGCCCGACTATACTTTCTTACTTGTTTTAAATCTAAACCAGAGTATTTTTGTCCTTGCAATTTAAATAGTTATATTTCTAAAAATTATTAAAAGATTAAATTATTTACGAATAAGAACCTTATTATCACATTATAACTTATGTATGGTGTATGCATCTTAATAAAATTTTCAATTAAAATGTTTAACTGATAATTTCAAATATTATTGATTGTACTGAACAATGGGGTAATTTCATTATTAGCAAAATATCATTTCAATCAGCTAGACATAAGAAAAGGATGAGTGTGTTGCAGAGAGTTGTTATCAATAGTCCTCTCTGCGAGATTATTGTTGCTATTAAATGTTATATTTATGTATTATAAAAACTTAAATTGTTTGGGCTTAAACCAGAACCAGAAGAACGTACTGTACATATGTATGTATGTATTTACTTTAAGCAAAACACGCAGGTATATTGATTTTATAATTCCGTTTGCAACACTTCATTTATATTTGGGTCCGTCTGTCTGTCAAAGTAAATCAACCATAGATCAAAAAATTTTGTTTAAGATAATTTCATGAAATTCATTTAAGTTGCCTTTTGACTACTACTTATAGAACCGTAGGGTTGGACCAAAAGTGTTTGTGTTTTTATACCCTCCACCACCATCAGTGGTGATAGAGGGTATATATAAGTTTGTCGTTCCGTGTGTAACACCAAGAAATATTCATCTAAGACCCAACAAAGTATATATATTCTGGGTCCTTATCAAATTCTGAGTCGATTTAGCTATGTCCGTCTGTCCGTCTGTCTGTCTGTCTGTGTAAAACACGCTCACGTTAAAACTAAGCAAAGGAAATAAACCAAATTTACCCAAAATATTTATTATTATCCTAAGCAGTTTGGTATTGAAAATCAGCAAAATCGGTTCACATCGTAAAAAGTTTTGAGTAAAAGTTTCAGACTACCTCGAAAAAAATTACGTTTTTTTTTATAATTCTTTTGAAGTTTTCTCAGAAACTACTAAAGATATTGCGATGAATTTTGTCACACATTATTTTTTCAGGGTAGTGATCAATTATATTCAAAATCTTTACAATCGATCCAATATTTCCCATAGCCCCCATACAAAGTTATATATTCCCGGAAATTAGTTTATCGTTAATAACTCCCTCAAATATATCGGTATCAACACGACATTTTGTCCATGTAAATATAATATGAACAGAAATTATACTGTCAACGCAGATCTCAGTCGGTCCACAATTGGTCATAGCTCCCATATAAGGTCCACTTCCGAAAATCACCTAAACGCACATATTTCATTGATGAATAAAGATATTGTGATAAAATTCGAGTTGGATATGTTTTGTGTACATACAAATCATTCTACCAAATTTTTTACGGATCGGTCCATTATTGGTCATAGTTCCCATATAAGGCCCACTTCCGAAAATCATTTAAAAGCTCATATTTCATTGTCAACTAAAGCTATTTTGATGAAATTCGACACAAATATGTTTAGTCGAAATATAAATCACTCTACGAAATTTTTTCCGGATAGGTCCATAATTGGCCATAGCTCCCATATAAGGTCCACTTCCGAAAATCACTTAAACGCATATATTTCATTGAATTATAGAGCTATCGGGATAAAATTCGACACAAATCTGTTTCGTATACATACAAATCATTCTACGAAATTTTTTACGGATCGGTCCATTATTGGTCATAGATCCCATATAAGGCCCACTTCCGAAAATCACTTTAAAGCAAATATTTCAATGCCAAGTGAAGCTATATTGATAAAATTCGACACAAATATGTTTTACCTAAACATGAATCATTCTACGAATTTTTCTCCGGATAGGCCCATAATTGGTCATAGCTCCCATATAAGGTCCATTTCCGAAAATCACTTAAACGCATATATTTCATTGAATTCTAAAGCTATCGGGATAAAATTCGGCAGAAATATGTTTTGTGTGCATTCAAATCATTTCCTTATTTTTTTTTACGGATCGGTCCCTTATTGGTCATAGCTCCCATATAAGGCCCTCTTCCGAAAATCACTTAAAAGCACATTTTTCAATGTCAAATAAAGCTATCTTGACAAAATTCGACACAAATATGTTTTGCCTAAACATGAATAACTCTACGAAATTTTTTCCGGATAGGCCTATAATTGGTCATAGCTGCCATATAAGGTCCACTTCCGAAAATCACTTAAACGCATATATTTCATTGAATTCTAAAGCTATTGGGATAATATTCGACTTGAATATGTTTTGTGTACGTACAAATCATTTTATAAATTTTTTACGGGTCGGTCCATTATTGCTCATAACTCCCATATAAGGTCCACTTACGAAAATCACTTAAAAGCACATATTTCATTATCAAATAAAGCTATCTTGATAAAATTCGAGACAAACATGTTTTGTCCAAATATGAATTACTCTGCGAAATGTTTCCCGAATAGGCCCATAATTGGTCAGAGTTCCCTTATAAGGTCCACTTCCGAAAATCACTTATACGCATATATTTCATTGAATTCTAAAGCTATAGGGTTAAAATTCGACTTGAATAAGTTTTGTGTACATATGAATTATTCTACCACTTTTTTCTCGGATCGGTCCATTATTGGTCATAGCTTCCATATAAGGTCCACTTCTGAGAGTCACTTAAACACACATATTTCATTGTCAAATAAAGTTAATTTGAGAAAATTCGACACAAATATGTTTTGTCTTTACATAATTCACTCTACGAAATTTTTTGCGGATAGGCATATAAAACATTGTACCAAATTTTTTCTGGATCGGTCCATATTTGGTAATAGGTCCACTTCAAAAAATCCCTTAAACGCACAAATTTAATTATCAAATAAAGATATCTTGATAAAATATGATTTGTGCACATATGAATCACTCTGCGAAATTTTTCCGGATAGGCCCTTAATTGCTCATAGCTCCTATATAAAGTCCACTTCCTAAAGTCACCTAAACTCACATATTTCATTGATTAATAAAGCTATTGAAGTAGAATTAGATTTGATCTTTTTCTGCATAAAAATTATTATACTAAATTGTTCCTTGATCAGACCATAATTGGTCACAACTCCCATATTCTGTGTATAGCTACATCATTCTATTAAAATGTTTTCGAACTGGCGTATTAATATACATTTTTTTGGACCTAATCAAAATTAGTTCGACAAAAATTTGGGCAAGTTATCTAAAAATTAGATAGTTAGATGGGTTTCAATAAAAAGTAGCTGGTGGAGGGTATTTAAGATTCGGCATAGCCGAATATAGCACTCTAACTTGTTGTATTTATAAATTGTACATGTATTTATATTGTTCTTACGTATTTTGCATTTTGGAAATAGTTTTATTTCTTATTTTACATTTATTTGCCAAAAATTGTTCTGGGTTTTTTTATTATTTCTACTTACAGACATGGCAACCTGTGCTATGTTTTGCTCTATAAATACTATTTGTAAAAATGTATGTAAAACTATGACATTTGTTTGTAAACATATAAATGCATAAATTTACATATTATGGTAAACATTTTTTAAAAGTGCAAAACATGTACAACATATTTATAAACACTCAAAAATGTTTTATGGTACTAAAGTCAAGGCACGAACAAAATAATTTTAAAGTATAAAATTTTCTTTAAATTATTTAAAGTAAATAAAATTGTCTTCTCTGAAGTCCCAATCAAACTTGCCCATGTAATCACTTACATTGAAATATGTATTTCTGTAAAATTTGAAGTGTCGTGTTGTTCATTACATTTTTAAGAAAGTAATTCTAGGAAATTTAATTTGTGAATAACTATTTGCTAATTACATACCTAGAGTTATGCATATTAAACAGATATAACATCATTTCACTCGCCCCGGCAATTGTCTATTATAATATTTATAATAATAGAACTTTATAATTGACTAGCTATACCCAGTGTGCTTCGCTACCCTCATCGTAGTGAAATAAAAAAAAAATTATTGTAAATTTTCAGTCAGTCCAACATACATTTAATTATATCTGCTATATCAAAAAGTCCCCTTTCTTAGATTTTCATACAGGTTCCTAGGTTCAATCTATATATATAAAAGAGTAGCGTTACTGACTGACTGATTCATCATTGCACAGCCCAAACGGCTGAACCTAGAATCATGTAATTTTGGCAATAGATGTGCTTTTGTTTATGTAGATCCACTAAGGAGGGATTTTTGGAAATTTGTACATTTAGGAGTAAAAAAAGGAAAAATGGGTAAAACAGGTTTTCTTATTTATCTTACCTAATATTAGTGATACAAGAAAAATTTTAAATGCACCTGTATCTACTCTAAAAATAAGCAGATGGGTGTCTGGTACTTTTTTGAAATTCGTAACTTAAAGGGGTAACAATTCGTAACAAAGGTGATTTTGGTACCTTTTTTGGCCCTTTATAACTTTTTAATAAACAAAATAACATTTATGTAAATATTTTGAATATATCTGCCAAAATTAGGAGACACCTGTTTCGTACTTTTTTAAAATTCAGTCCTTTTTGGGTGTAAAAAGGAGAAAACTGTATTTTTGGTACTTTTTTAGCACATAAAGAAAACTTTTTCGATTTATTGAAGTATTCCTATTAAATTGCGGACTAACTCTGTAAACTGGAAAAAGTACCAAAAAGGGGAAAAACGGGAAATTTAATTTTATTCAAACTTATTGAGCCAATTTTTATAAAATTTTAAAAAGTAGTTTATTTACTCACACAAAATAAGCTATTGGTATATTATTTTAGAATTTGAATACTAAGGCCTATCTATATGGGACCAAATTCAAGTAAATTGTTTGGTATTTTTTGCAAGCACAATTTTTCTGGAACAAATTAATGCAGATTTGAATCGGTTGAGTTTTTTCTGAGATATATAGATTTAAATACGGAACATTTTGTAAACTTAATCCTCAAAAAAGTATATTTCGAAGCGAAAAGGGGGAAAATTGTACTATATTTATTAGTACTTTCCACTTTGTTACTTTTTCTTTCTTCAAATGATACTCTTTGTATGTTCTTTAATATGAATTCAAAACACATGATTATTTAACATACACGGTCCTCATTGAATAAGATTCTTTAAGAGAGAACATTTTAGTACTTTTTATCTCATAAATGGTACTTTTTTAATTCTCTAAAATATTAAACCTAAGAACATTAACTTTAACATACATGATCTTGACTGAATAATATTCTGTAGGTGGGAACTCTTTGGTACTTTTTCATTCTTCAAATGATACTTTTTGGATTCTCTATAATGGTTAACCGGAATACATGATACACGATCCTTATTAAATGAGAATTTGTTGAGAGAGATTTTTGTACTTTTTCGTTTTTCCAATGGTACTTTTTGATATGTTTATGATATTGAACAAAGAAATATAAAATTTAAAATATAGGGACCTTAGTGAATGAGAATCTACTGAAAGGGACTTTGATACTTTTATTCATTCAAATTATATTTTTTGAATTGTATATACATACTTAATATTGAACACAGAAACATAACATTTTTGATGAAATGAGAATCTATAAGAGGTATTTTATACTACTTTTTTTTCAAATAGTACTTTCGAAATTTTCTATAATATGGAAGCTAAACGAATGAAACTAAAAATACAAGCTTCTTTTTGAATGTGAATTTATTCACGTGATATTGAACGTAAAAAACTGAAACATTAAAAGGTTTTTAATTAATTTTAATTTTCTATAAATGTAAACAAAATTTTTTATGTATTTAATTTTGGTTAGGGTAGCGAAGCACCCAGGGTGTGCTAGTCTATATATATAAAATTCTAACGTTACTGACTCTCTGACTGACTGACTAATTCATTATCGCACAGCCTAAACAGTTGTATTTCATAAATTTTCAATCAATAACACTGTGATACAAAAGTGAAGAAAAATACTTTAGCCATGAGACAATAAGTTCATCTTTTATTACCTTCACAAAGAATCGCATAAAGGAAGGTTTCTAAAACTTGTCATTTCATAAAAATCTATAAAAAACTGGATTATTTATGCTAATTTTTCTACTGGAATGTTCCTCGAATTTTTGGTTTTTTCCATACAAATTAGTTTTTGTATAAAAATGTTTATAAACATTTTTTAAACTTGTTACAAACAAAACCAGAAACATGAATATTTTTGTATGGAAAAATATGCAATATTTTTATAAAACTTAGCACTACTCATAACTTTTTCAATAGATTTTAATAAATTGACCAGCATTGGAAACCCAACTTAATGTGCTTTTTTTCAAAGGTAATAAAAGCTAAAGTTGCTGCTTCATGGCCAACGTAGAGCATGATGAAAATGAAAAAGATATTTGATCATAAATTTTGGATTTATTTTTTGGATTAAAAGGCAACACTTGTATCTTTAAAACAAAATATCCAATTTGCAAATCAGTTGCAAACTACCAATCTTATATTTTTTAAGTTAAAACTTCAAAAATAGGTTTTTTTCACATCTTTTGCTCTTAAAATGGAACTAAACGAAGTGATCGGGAAAAATTAAAAATATGTGCGTACTCTATGGACTATAACGAAATGGAATTGATATATGGCAACCCCTGCATTTTTGGTGTATCACTGTGTAATTATTAGGGTGATCGACTCGATTTTTCGACCGGTTTTAAAACCGGTTTTTTCTGCTTTACCAGTGTCGGTTTTTTCTTAATGTTGATTTTTCGAATATCGAATAACCCGGTTTTTTCACTTTTTAAAACCCGGTTTCGAATACTTTTATTTGCTTTGTATTCAAAGATTATTTAAATGAAATTTTTAAGTAAATAATAATGCAGCTCGTCTAAATTTTAAAAATATTCGATTCGAGGAACTAGCGTATATTTTTCTACAGCTCATTTGGTTAAACTTTTTTGATTTTCCTAATTAATTAAAAAAAATTATTTGTAAAATTGATAACTGTTTGATAAAATTTTATCAATCTTAAGATTATATTCCAATTACAATAATTAATTTACGGCTGACGTGTTGGAATGCATATGCAAATTTCCTAAACAGGGCTTTTAAAATAAGCTTGGATTACATAGTACCTTATGTTTAACAGAAGTGTCACACTTTTTTCCTAATTATACCCTACACCACTATAGTGGGGAGGGTATTATGCGTTTGTGCTGATGTTTGTAACATCCAAAAATATTGGTCCTACACCCACCTTAAAGTATACCAATCGGCTCAGAATCGCTTCCTGAGTCGATTGAGCTATGTCCGTCCGTCTGTCTGTGTGTCCATGTAAACATTGTGCGCAATCTACAGGTCGCAATTTTTGAGATAATTTGATGAAATTTGGAACTTACACTTCTCTTGGTCCAAGGACGAACGCTATTGAAAATGGTTGAAATCGGTCCATTATTTCACCTAGCCCCCATACAACCGGACCCCCCGAATAGGGCTTTTGACCTCATAATTATGTTAAATGATCTACTATCTCTACAAAAATTGGAAAAATTTAGTTTTAGATATATCTTAATAATGCTAGTGATTTTCGTAAAGATCGGGCATTATTTGACCCTAGCCCCCATACAAAGTCCCCCTCAGAAAATGACTTGAATGTCCCCAATTCACTTATAAACACTAGTATCACGATGAAATTTGGCACAAATGAGTTTTATATAAATATAATTCCCAACAATAAATTTTATAGGGATCGGACCAAGTTTTACCCTAGCCCCCATATAAGCGGACCTTCCGATTTGGGCCTTTTAGCTCATAACTTTGTCAAATATACTACTATCTCTCCAAAAATCGGCACAACTAAGTTTGATATAATTATAAATAACAATGTCGATTTTTATAATGATCGGGCATTATTTGACCATATCCCCCATACAAAATCCCCTTCAGAAAATGACTTGAATGTCCACAATTCACTTAAACACTAATATCACGATGAAATTTGCCACAAATAGATTTTATATAAACATAAATGTCGACATTAAATTTTATAAGGATCGGACCAATTTTTACCCTAGCCCCCATACAACCGGACCTACCGATTTGGGCCTTTTAGCTCATAACGACGATATATATGCTACTATCTTCCTAAAAATTGGCACAACTAAGTTTGATATAATTATAAATAACACTGTCATTTTTCGCCATGATCGGAAATAAAAAGTAGCCTATTGCCAGACATACAGGAATGTGCTGTGAAAATTTAAAGAAAATCGGTTTAGCCGTATAGTAGTCTATAACGTTCAAACATACAAACATGTAAACACACAAACATACAAACATATAAACATACAAACAAACACACATTCATTTTTATATATGTATATAGATAATTCCCAATAATACATTTTATAAGGATCGGCTCAATTTCTGCCCTAGCCCCCATACATCCGGACCTTCCGATTTCGGCCGTTTATCTTTTAACTACGTCTAATATACTACTATCTATCCAAAAGTCGGCACAATGTGATGATGTTTGTAACACTCAAAAATATTTGTCCTTATTAAGCTATGTACGTCTTTGTGACCGAGTAAACCTTGTGTGCACGCAACAGATCGCAATTTTGAATATGATTTGTTAAAATGGTTCACATACTATTCTCTGGATCCACTGACGATGGCTGTTGAAAATGATTGAAATCGGTCTTTTATTTCTCCTAGTCAGCATACAACCGAACATGAACAGGCATTATTTGGAACCTATATAAGATTAACAGAAATTGAAATTAATCACATTTAATATTCGCAATTGGTGTAGGGTATCATATGGTCGGCCTCGCCCGACTATAATTTCTTACTTGTTTTTTTTATATTAAAGAAATAATGTAAATCAGACGACTAGATCTAAAGTTATAATCTTTTAAACTGTTAAAAATCATTTCGGGCCATGTTTCATTAATCAAATTTAAATATAAACATTAAGTTTTTCAAATTAAAATATATTTTTTTTATTTATAATGAAAAACCGGTTAACCGGTTTCTTCTGAATTTGAAAAAAATCAACCGGTTTTTTTTAAATGTCAACTATTCGAACTATTCGAAAACCGGTTTTTGGAAAATGTCGAATAATCGATCACCCTAGTAATTATTGATTATAGTCTCAATATTACAGGAAATTCAAAAAATATCATTTGGAGAACGAAAATGTAATAGAAAGTCCCTTTTTATAGATTTTAATTAAATAAGGATGGAGCATGTTAAATTTTCAACCAGAAATTCTTCTAATACAGATTTTCATATATTCAGGAAGCTGTGTGTCCAATTTTATGTTTTTAGGTTCAATATTATAGAAAATTCAAAAAGTATTACTAAAAGAACAAAAAGTACCAGAAAGCCTCTTTTTATAAATTTTCGTTCAATGTTTATAAATTCAATATTTTACAAATATCAAAAAGTATCAGTTGAAGTACGAAAACATACCAAAATACATCTTTTATTTATTTTAGTATTTCTAAGTTCAATAGTTTCAAAGTTTCTAGGTTCAATATTGTAGAAAATTCAAAAAGTACCTATTGAAGAACGAAAATGTACCAAAAAGTCCCATTTTATAGGTTCTCATTTACTTAGGACTCTACATGCTTAATTCCATGTTTATAGGTTTAATATTATGGAAAACTCAAAAAGTACCGTTTAAGAATGAAAAAGTACCAAAAAGTCCCCTACCATGGGTTCTCATTTACTCTGGTCTCTACATGCTTAATTTCATGTTTCTAAGTTCAATATTATAGAAAATTCAAAAAGTACCTTTTGAAGAACAAAAAGTACAAACAAGTCCCATTTTGTATATTCTCAATTTCTCTGGGCTCTGCATTCTTATTTTCATGTTTCTAGGTTAAATATTATAGAAAATTAAAAAAGTACCTTTTGAAGAACGAAAAACGTCCCTTTGCATTGGTTCTCATTTGCTCCAGGCTCTACATGCTTAATTTCATGTTTCTAGGTTCAATATTATAGAAAACTCCAAAAGCACCAAAAAGCACCGAGAAAGTCCCCTTTTATGGGTTCTCATTTTCTCCGGTCTCTACATGCTTAATTTCATGTTTTTATGTTCAATATTATAGAAAACTCAAAAAGTACCAGTTAATGAACGATATTATAAAAAAACACAAAAAGTATCAGTTAAAAAACGAAAAAGTACCAAAAAATAGACTTTGTACCGGAATTCCATGTAACACTCCATTGGTATATTTAGTGTTACTAAATCTATCAATTTCTTCAAATTTATTAAAATTGGTTCAGTGAGTTTGAATAAAATCAAATTTCCCGTTTTTCCCTCACTATTGAAGTAATAAACATTTTATTACAAAAAGTTGCAATATCGTAGTGAGAGCCCACCATTAAGTATACATTCACATGTACAAATCAATACATAGGAAACAATGTTTTATGAAAAAAGTACCAAAAATAGGTAAAATTTTCACCCCTTAAACGTCCGAATATCCTAAAAATTCTTACGGCATTATGCATAATGAAAAACGAGCTGCTAACTATCTTGCTGCTAACTTTTTTGTGTGTAAATTTGGCAGCTTGTTAGTCAGCAGTTAGTTTTTATTATGCATAAGGCCGCACAGTGGGGCAGAATGGAAATTTTTTGGAAATAAATCTGGCATTTCTAAACGGCTGATCCGATCGGGATAAAATTTGGCGTGAGCGTAGCCAAGGAGTATTCGAGTTTAAGTTTTGAAGATGAACCCTGCAGATGCCCCAGGGACGGCGCTGTGGCGGCTCAAAGTAGGGTACCTACGACATGTAAAATTTTTAAACTCGTGCCATTTTTTTGTTTTCCACCCAAATACAAAGATTTTTATATTTTGTGAAAGCGCCCGACGAGATCTTGAAAAAACATGCTTGGACATACTACTTATCTCTTATAATATCCGAGTTATAGGCATTTAAAAATTTAGTGATACAAAATTTACCATACCTTGGTCCGCCTTTTTTTGAATACCGGGCGTAATTTTGGACCAAATGGACTCAATATTTTCTTGTTAGTTAGACAACAAAATTTTCAATAATATACAAAAAATTCCAGATCAATATCGTTTACAGATCCAAAAATATACGTTTTTTAATTTAAAAATTCAAAAAATTTTAGATTTTTGGCGTTTTTTTGCCAAAAATGTGTCTTAACTCTTTTATTAATAAAATCAAATTTTTATTAAGAACATATAACAATTTTATAGTTTTCTAAAAGGTATCTTTACGCAGAACGCTTTGGCGTAAAAAACTTGTCCTATTTTTTGAAAATGTTGCCACTGCGTCCTTCCGAATATGACCTATTTTTTATCAAAACTTCAACTTTGGGCGACATGTTCTAAAATCCCAAAGCTGGGATCAGAAAACTGAAAGCAGTTTTGGAAACCTCAATATGTTTTCTATTTACTCCAAAAGTATTTTACCAGCCCTGAAAGAAATGTGGACCCTATGGGCAAAAAAGTAAAAAATCCCATTTTTGGGATTTTCATTCCTATATTTGGGAATTGCGGGATGCCCTTTGACCTTTTCAATTTTTTTTTTGCATATTCTTATTTGAAATGACAAATTTAACAAGCGTTGAAAATTTCATTGAGTTTTGTTCATAAATAAAGATTTTGTCATATATTACATATTTGTTTAATTTCTAAAACTATGATTTATATCAAAATTTTAATAGGATCGCAGATAGCTACAACAATTTAGTCCATATTTATCCCTTAATATCATTTTTTAGTTAGATATGGAAATTCTCGACCCTTTACAAAAAATTTCAAGCCAATATCTCAATTACATTCAAAAATATGTTCATTTAAACCTGTGTCCTTTAATTTCATCTTTTTCATATTTTAGTATTAAGTATGACAGCACATATTTAAATCTTATATTTACCTATTTTCTATTTGTTTGCTTATCCTTATAATTGAAAGGTCCTATTATGCTTAAATTTTCAAAAATTTATAACTATTTTTTACCTACATTTTTTCGACAGATCATTTCGTTCTGTTTCGTTTATGATCATGTAGGTAAAAATATACAGGTAATGATAATTTCGATTCATTCACTAATAAGAAATATCAATGACTGAATTACAGGTTATAGTGTTAATAGGTAAACAATTCGTAATTTTTTACTTTGGAATACCTGTATCGGAAATAACAAGAATTGGTATATAAGTAAACTTCTCAGATTTTAAGTACCATATTTAATAAATCTACAATGAAGATTACATTAAAGTACGAAGAGTTGTGTTCCGTTTTACGGAGTATATCTTCAAAAGGGCCAGAAAGAATTGAAGACATTTCAAATTATATAAAAACTACATATAGTAGAAAAGTAGACAAAACAGGCATATCAAAAATTGAAAACTTTTTAAAACTTTTTGATGTAAAAAGTAAGTCTGTGGATGGAAATCAAAAGAAATTTCGATTAAAATTTTGTAGTTGGATGGAAACTACTACGGAAATCTCAACTTACAACACATCAATAGGAGCGCCTTGCAAGTCATACGAAGACTTATGTTCAAGTTAAAAAAAAAGAGGGTCACACAATCCAGGAAAAAAAAACAAACTATCCTACTAAATCAACAAAAAATAATGAAGAATTGAAAGAACTGAGAGCTGCGGAAAAAAGCAGAATCCAAGAAGAATTTAAAGTTCAGATGGGATTAAACATCGACAAACCACTTTCAAGTTGCGGTAGTACAAATGACGGTAATACGTCGAGAAGGTTTTTTCGTGATTTTGAAATTACTTCAAAAATAACTGGAATCGACAAGGAGTTGCTTCGAAGAGTTAAAACTATTTTAATGGCACTGAATAGTAAACATAAAATTAATGAAAATCGATTTGGGGAATACACATCTGAAATTTCTAAATTACTTGTATCTCTGTATCCATGGAGGGAACTAACACCAACAGTACACAAAGTATTGTGTCATGGTCAAATAATAATTGAATCGAATATTCTTCCACTTGGAGAGTTAACAGAAGAAGCCCAGGAAGCGAGGAATCGAGATTTTAAGCATGTTCAACTATTCAGCTCAAGAAAATGCTCCAGGCAATCACAGAATGAAGATATTTTTAATAGTTTACTTCTATCTTCTGATCCTGTTCTTTCAACTATGCGAAAAAGATGGATTTGTTATGAAACTCTATCATCTCAAAACAAGGAAGATTTAAAGGACTTATATTACCTTCTGGATATGTATACCGATATGACAGATTATTTTATAGAAAATAAGTAGTGTTAGGAATTAACTATATAAGTAGGTTGTAAGAATTAATTGTATTATGTTTAAGATAAACAGTTCAAATAAAAAAAGCTATTATACTAACTGATGATATTGTATTAAATTGTGTTTTATATTTCGGTGGGCGGGAAAGGTAATTTGTGTGGGGTGATTTAGGTGTTGTTGTGCGTGGCTCATAATAAAATTATAATTTTTTTTATTTTATATACAATATTATAATAAAATAATTAACTAAATAATTTTTAAAAATTGTCCAATTATTTTATTCAACACCAAATGTATGTTCTGTCATACTTAATACTAAAATATGAAAAAGATGAAATTAAAGAACACAGGTTTAAATGAACATATTTTTGAATGTAATTGAGATATTGGCTTGAAATTTTTTGTAAAGGGTCGAGAATTTCCATATCTAACTAAAAAATGATATTAAGGGATAAATATGGACTAAATTGTTGAAGCTATCTGCGATCCTATTAAAATTTTGATATAAATCATAGTTTTAGAAATTAAACAAATATGTAATATATGACAAAATCTTTATTTATGAACAAAACTCAATGAAATTTTCAACGCTTGTTAAATTTGTCATTTCAAATAAGAATATGCAAAAAAAAAATTGAAAAGGTCAAAGGGCATCCCGCAATTCCCAAATATAGGAATGAAAATCCCAAAAATGGGATTTTTTACTTTTTTGCCCATAGGGTCCACATTTCTTTCAGGGCTGGGAAAATACTTTTGGAGTAAATAGAAAACATATTGAGGTTTCCAAAACTGCTTTCAGTTTTCTGATCCCAGCTTTGGGATTTTAGAACATGTCGCCAAAGCGTTCTGCGTAAAGATACCTTTTAGAAAACTATAAAATTGTTATATGTTCTTAATAAAAATTTGATTTTATTAATAAAAGAGTTAAGACACATTTTTGGCAAAAAAACGCCAAAAATCTAAACATTTTTGAATTTTTAAATTAAAAAACGTATATTTTTGGATCTGTAAACAATATTGATCTGGAATTTTTTGTATATTATTGGAAATTTTGTTGTCTAACTAACAAGAAAAAATTGAGTCCATTTGGTCCAAAATTACGCCCGGTATTCAAAAAAAGGCGGACCAAGGTATGGTAAATTTTGTATCACTAAATTTTTAAATGCCTATAACTCGGATATTATAAGAGATAAGTAGTATGTCCAAGCATGTTTTTTCAAGATCTCGTCGAGCGCTTTCACAAAATATAAAAATCTTTGTATTTGGGTGAAAAACAAAAAAATGGCACGAGTTTAAAAATTTTACATGTCGTAGGTACCCTACTTTGAGCCGCCACAGCGCCGTCCCTGGGGCATCTGCAGGGTTCATCTTCAAAACTTAAACTCGAATACTCCTTGGCTACGCTCACGCCAAATTTTATCCCGATCGGATCAGCCGTTTAGAAATGCCAGATTTATTTCCAAAAAATTTCCATTCTGCCCCACTGTGGGCCGTTAATTTATATTTTTATTTTTTCGATAAGTTATAAAGGAGTCAAAAATATTTTTTGAATGTTCACTGGTTTTAAAAATCCAGTTTATTCCCTATAGGGGCCGATTTTGAAAAAAGGACCACACACCTGTCCCCTTATTTTTTAAACGAACGACGATAATCTTTAAACTATTTTTGTATCTTTTCTAATTTAAGACATATGAGGTTACCGAATTTACCCTTTTTTACTCCATAAACATTAGAATTTACAGAAATCCCGTCTTAGTGGATCTATTTAGTGGGAGACCCTCCTCTTGTGCAAATTTCAGCTCTTTAGCTTCAACCGTTTAGGCTGTGCAATGATGAATCAGTCAGTCAGTCAGTAACGTTAGAATTTTATAAATATAGATTATTTGCTGTCGTACGAACATAAATACATACATATATATGTATGTAATGTAATTGAAACGTGCATTTTTATTTATATTTTATATGATAATAATATTAAAAATTTTCAATTGATAATTATTTTATTATATTCGTTAATATTCTATTTAAACTATTCATATTTATACAACCAATACGAATATACATATATATTTATTATTATACATTAAAATTATTAATTTTCTCTATTGTGCAAAAATTTTCAGCTGCTATTTAAAATTTGTTTTATATATTTAGCAGTGTATTTTCATAAATAATTGTATGGTTTATAGTTTTTTTAATTACTATACATAATAAGAATGTTATTATGTGTTTGTAGTGATGTTTGTAACGCTTTGAAATGTGGGTCCTAGAGTCACTAAATAATGATGGAAATTTTTGAAATACTGATAACACAGGCTAACAATGCAAAAGCTTTTTAAATACATAGTTTTCATTATTCCCAAAAATTCAATTTTATAGTTTAACAGAAGTTGCGAATATTGACGGCTTCTGTCTCTAGACTTAAATTTTAAATTATAAAAATGCTTTCTGGAAGAATTTTGGGGGATAGGACTACTTTAACTAGTGGCACCACGGCTCTAAAGTGAAAAATGATTTTTCTCGTAAAATGCTGGGTTAATTTTTATTTTTTTGTATCATCATAAAAATCTTATAAATTTTGGTAGAGGGATTTACGTCCGCATTAAAGCTATTTATGCAGAATATCATCGTGATATTAGTGTTTATAAGTGAATTTTGACCTTCAAGTAAATTTGTAAGGCTCAAAATACCTATTCGGGGGATACGGTTGTATGGGGGCTCGGCGAAATATGACAGCACATATTTAAATCTTATATTTACCTATTTTCTATTTGTTTGCTTATCCTTATAATTGAAAGGTCCTATTATGCTTAAATTTTCAAAAATTTATAACTATTTTTTACCTACATTTTTTCGACAGATCATTTCGTTCTGTTTCGTTTATGATCATGTAGGTAAAAATATACAGGTAATGATAATTTCGATTCATTCACTAATAAGAAATATCAATGACTGAATTACAGGTTATAGTGTTAATAGGTAAACAATTCGTAATTTTTTACTTTGGAATACCTGTATCGGAAATAACAAGAATTGGTATATAAGTAAACTTCTCAGATTTTAAGTACCATATTTAATAAATCTACAATGAAGATTACATTAAAGTACGAAGAGTTGTGTTCCGTTTTACGGAGTATATCTTCAAAAGGGCCAGAAAGAATTGAAGACATTTCAAATTATATAAAAACTACATATAGTAGAAAAGTAGACAAAACAGGCATATCAAAAATTGAAAACTTTTTAAAACTTTTTGATGTAAAAAGTAAGTCTGTGGATGGAAATCAAAAGAAATTTCGATTAAAATTTTGTAGTTGGATGGAAACTACTACGGAAATCTCAACTTACAACACATCAATAGGAGCGCCTTGCAAGTCATACGAAGACTTATGTTCAAGTTAAAAAAAAAGAGGGTCACACAATCCAGGAAAAAAAAACAAACTATCCTACTAAATCAACAAAAAATAATGAAGAATTGAAAGAACTGAGAGCTGCGGAAAAAAGCAGAATCCAAGAAGAATTTAAAGTTCAGATGGGATTAAACATCGACAAACCACTTTCAAGTTGCGGTAGTACAAATGACGGTAATACGTCGAGAAGGTTTTTTCGTGATTTTGAAATTACTTCAAAAATAACTGGAATCGACAAGGAGTTGCTTCGAAGAGTTAAAACTATTTTAATGGCACTGAATAGTAAACATAAAATTAATGAAAATCGATTTGGGGAATACACATCTGAAATTTCTAAATTACTTGTATCTCTGTATCCATGGAGGGAACTAACACCAACAGTACACAAAGTATTGTGTCATGGTCAAATAATAATTGAATCGAATATTCTTCCACTTGGAGAGTTAACAGAAGAAGCCCAGGAAGCGAGGAATCGAGATTTTAAGCATGTTCAACTATTCAGCTCAAGAAAATGCTCCAGGCAATCACAGAATGAAGATATTTTTAATAGTTTACTTCTATCTTCTGATCCTGTTCTTTCAACTATGCGAAAAAGATGGATTTGTTATGAAACTCTATCATCTCAAAACAAGGAAGATTTAAAGGACTTATATTACCTTCTGGATATGTATACCGATATGACAGATTATTTTATAGAAAATAAGTAGTGTTAGGAATTAACTATATAAGTAGGTTGTAAGAATTAATTGTATTATGTTTAAGATAAACAGTTCAAATAAAAAAAGCTATTATACTAACTGATGATATTGTATTAAATTGTGTTTTATATTTCGGTGGGCGGGAAAGGTAATTTGTGTGGGGTGATTTAGGTGTTGTTGTGCGTGGCTCATAATAAAATTATAATTTTTTTTATTTTATATACAATATTATAATAAAATAATTAACTAAATAATTTTTAAAAATTGTCCAATTATTTTATTCAACACCAAATGTATGTTCTGTCATACTTAATACTAAAATATGAAAAAGATGAAATTAAAGAACACAGGTTTAAATGAACATATTTTTGAATGTAATTGAGATATTGGCTTGAAATTTTTTGTAAAGGGTCGAGAATTTCCATATCTAACTAAAAAATGATATTAAGGGATAAATATGGACTAAATTGTTGAAGCTATCTGCGATCCTAT
Source organism: Lucilia sericata (assembly GCF_015586225.1). Lineage (NCBI taxonomy): Eukaryota > Metazoa > Arthropoda > Insecta > Diptera > Calliphoridae > Lucilia > Lucilia sericata. The sequence continues at coordinate 533,004 of NW_023994196.1, forward strand.
TAAAATTTTGATATAAATCATAGTTTTAGAAATTAAACAAATATGTAATATATGACAAAATCTTTATTTATGAACAAAACTCAATGAAATTTTCAACGCTTGTTAAATTTGTCATTTTAAATAAGAATATGCAAAAAAAAAATTGAAAAGGTCAAAGGGCATCCCGCAATTCCCAAATATAGGAATGAAAATCCCAAAAATGGGATTTTTTACTTTTTTGCCCATAGGGTCCACATTTCTTTCAGGGCTGGGAAAATACTTTTGGAGTAAATAGAAAACATATTGAGGTTTCCAAAACTGCTTTCAGTTTTCTGATCCCAGCTTTGGGATTTTAGAACATGTCGCCCAAAGTTGAAGTTTTGATAAAAAATAGGTCATATTCGGAAGGACGCAGTGGCAACATTTTCAAAAAATAGGACAAGTTTTTTACGCCAAAGCGTTCTGCGTAAAGATACCTTTTAGAAAACTATAAAATTGTTATATGTTCTTAATAAAAATTTGATTTTATTAATAAAAGAGTTAAGACACATTTTTGGCAAAAAAACGCCAAAAATCTAAACATTTTTGAATTTTTAAATTAAAAAACGTATATTTTTGGATCTGTAAACAATATTGATCTGGAATTTTTTGTATATTATTGGAAATTTTGTTGTCTAACTAACAAGAAAAAATTGAGTCCATTTGGTCCAAAATTACGCCCGGTATTCAAAAAAAGGCGGACCAAGGTATGGTAAATTTTGTATCACTAAATTTTTAAATGCCTATAACTCGGATATTATAAGAGATAAGTAGTATGTCCAAGCATGTTTTTTCAAGATCTCGTCGAGCGCTTTCACAAAATATAAAAATCTTTGTATTTGGGTGAAAAACAAAAAAATGGCACGAGTTTAAAAATTTTACATGTCGTAGGTACCCTACTTTGAGCCGCCACAGCGCCGTCCCTGGGGCATCTGCAGGGTTCATCTTCAAAACTTAAACTCGAATACTCCTTGGCTACGCTCACGCCAAATTTTATCCCGATCGGATCAGCCGTTTAGAAATGCCAGATTTATTTCCAAAAAATTTCCATTCTGCCCCACTGTGGGCCGTTAATTTATATTTTTATTTTTTCGATAAGTTATAAAGGAGTCAAAAATATTTTTTGAATGTTCACTGGTTTTAAAAATCCAGTTTATTCCCTATAGGGGCCGATTTTGAAAAAAGGACCACACACCTGTCCCCTTATTTTTTAAACGAACGACGATAATCTTTAAACTATTTTTGTATCTTTTCTAATTTAAGACATATGAGGTTACCGAATTTACCCTTTTTTACTCCATAAACATTAGAATTTACAGAAATCCCGTCTTAGTGGATCTATTTAGTGGGAGACCCTCCTCTTGTGCAAATTTCAGCTCTTTAGCTTCAACCGTTTAGGCTGTGCAATGATGAATCAGTCAGTCAGTCAGTAACGTTAGAATTTTATAAATATAGATTATTTGCTGTCGTACGAACATAAATACATACATATATATGTATGTAATGTAATTGAAACGTGCATTTTTATTTATATTTTATATGATAATAATATTAAAAATTTTCAATTGATAATTATTTTATTATATTCGTTAATATTCTATTTAAACTATTCATATTTATACAACCAATACGAATATACATATATATTTATTATTATACATTAAAATTATTAATTTTCTCTATTGTGCAAAAATTTTCAGCTGCTATTTAAAATTTGTTTTATATATTTAGCAGTGTATTTTCATAAATAATTGTATGGTTTATAGTTTTTTTAATTACTATACATAATAAGAATGTTATTATGTGTTTGTAGTGATGTTTGTAACGCTTTGAAATGTGGGTCCTAGAGTCACTAAATAATGATGGAAATTTTTGAAATACTGATAACACAGGCTAACAATGCAAAAGCTTTTTAAATACATAGTTTTCATTATTCCCAAAAATTCAATTTTATAGTTTAACAGAAGTTGCGAATATTGACGGCTTCTGTCTCTAGACTTAAATTTTAAATTATAAAAATGCTTTCTGGAAGAATTTTGGGGGATAGGACTACTTTAACTAGTGGCACCACGGCTCTAAAGTGAAAAATGATTTTTCTCGTAAAATGCTGGGTTAATTTTTATTTTTTGTATCATCATAAAAATCTTATAAATTTTGGTAGAGGGATTTACGTCCGCATTAAAGCTATTTATGCAGAATATCATCGTGATATTAGTGTTTATAAGTGAATTTTGACCTTCAAGTAAATTTGTAAGGCTCAAAATACCTATTCGGGGGATACGGTTGTATGGGGGCTCGGCGAAATAATGGAGCGATTAAAATTATCTCGAATATTGCGACCTGTTGCGTTCGCACATGGACACACAGACGGACAGATGGACATAGCTTAATCGACTCGGAAAGTTATTTTGAGCCGATTGGTATACTTTTGGTGGTGTAGGGCCAATATTTTTGGGCGTTACAAACATCAGCAAACATTACCTGTTGTTTTAATTTATTTTCCCATGCTTTTGATTATTTTTATAATTATTTATATGGTACAGTAAAACAAAAAAATGAAATAGTTAAATATAATAATGTTTAATAATTTAAATTAAATTCAATAATTACGCAATGGATTGCAAAATATATAAAGAACATTTCCTAATCTCCTATTAATTCTGTCACTTACTGTAGTGTCATTTAAATTAATATATTTTTATAAATATAATATCATAATGATTATAATTTGAAATTATTTATCTATAATTATTAACACAATAAAATCGTAGATGCATTGTATTTCATTCGCATTAAGGTAGTTCAACTTATAATTATACATCGTACGAAATTTTTTATTTAATAAAGAATTGTGAAGTCAACTTCAAGAGATGCCAAAAGCAAATGACAGCCTATTTTTCTTTATGGAATGAAATGTGTTATTCCCTAATGTATTTTTTTTTTTTTTTCTTTTTTTGACGATTTTTTGAATTGAATTTACAAAACACATGCAATTTAGTCATTAAAATAAAATATTTAATGAGATTGAAAAACAAAAATAATTATAATAATAACAAATACATATAATTATTAAAAAAATTACATTGAAAATAATAAAAAATGTTTACCTAATTATTGTTTTTAGTAAAAATGAATATACACATAAATACATAAAATATTTAATATGATTTAAATTTTTGTTAAAATAGTTTATTAAAAAATATAAGAGTTGATTAATGTAGATAAATGAATAGATATTTTACACGAATACTTAAAAATATTTAGTATTTTTAATGGAATACATCTCCGACTATGAAAATAGTGTAGACCATTGACAACGCTATGATACTCTACAAGAGTATGGATATATTTAAAATATGATTTACTTATTTTGTACGATAAACAATATGCTACAATATAATAGTGTATTATGAGTTTGTACAGAAAGGTCCAAAATATTATTTCTTCCAACCCACCTTAAATCATACCAATCGTCTAAGAATCACTTTCTGAATCGATTTGGCTGTGTCCGTTCCACTATCTTAACATACATACTACGTTAAAACGATTCAGTTTTTTTTTTGAAACTTCATTTCAGTTTCTTTGAAATAAATTTTAACTAAATTGAAACATGTAAAATGAGGATACCGGAATGTGTATATTATATACATATAACACAGTGCAACTCTATAGATAGAATGTACAAATTCTTTGGATTACCAATATACAACACATATAAAATGGTTAGATAGTTAGTTAGTTAGTTAGTCAGTTGTAGTAAGTAGTAGTAGTTAGTTAGTTAGTTCGTTATTAGCTTATTAGTAGTAGTTAGTTCGTTATTAGTTAGTTAGTTAGTTAGTTAGTTAGTAGTTTAGTTAGTTTAGTTAGTTAGTTAGTTAGCTTAGTTAGTTAGTTAGTTAGTTAGTAGTTAGTTAGTTAGTTAGTTAGTTAGTTAGTTAGTAGTTAGTTATTTAGTTAGTTAGTTAGTTCGTTAGTTAGTTAGTTAGTAGTTAGTAGTTAGTTAGTTAGTTAGTTAGTTAGTATTAGTTAGTTAGTTAGTAGTAGTTAGTTAGTTAGTTAGTTAGTTAGTTAGTTAGTTAGTTAGTTAGTTAGTTAGTAGTTAGTTAGTTAGTTAGTTAGTTAGTTAGTTAGTTAGTTAGTTAGTTAGTTAGTTAGTTAGTTAGTTAGTTAGTTAGTTAGTTAGTTAGTTAGTTAGTTAGTTAGTTAGTTAGTTAGTTAGTTAGTTAGTTAGTTAGTTAGTTAGTTAGTAGTTAGTTAGTTAGTTAGTTAGTTAGTTAGTTAGTTAGTAGTTAGTTAGTTAGTTAGTTAGTTAGTTAGTTAGTAGTTAGTTAGTAGTTAGTAGTTAGTTAGTTAGTTAGTTAGTTAGTTAGTTAGTTAGTTAGTTAGTTAGTTAGTTAGTTAGTTAGTTAGTTAGTTAGTTAGTTAGTTAGTTAGTTAGTAGTTAGTTAGTTAGTTAGTTAGTTAGTTAGTTAGTTAGTTAGTTAGTTAGTTAGTTAGTTAGTTAGTTAGTTAGTTAGTTAGTTAGTTAGTTAGTTAGTTAGTTAGTTAGTTAGTTAGTTAGTTAGTTAGTTAGTTAGTTAGTTAGTTAGTTAGTTAGTTAGTTAGTTAGTTAGTTAGTTAGTTAGTTAGTTAGTTAGTTAGTTAGTTAGTTAGTTAGTAGTTAGTTAGTTAGTTAGTTAGTTAGTTAGTAGTTAGTAGTTAGTTAGTTAGTAGTTAGTTAGTTAGTTAGTTAGTTAGTTAGTTAGTAGTAGTTAGTTAGTTAGTTAGTTAGTTAGTTAGTTAGTTAGTTAGTTAGTTAGTTAGTTAGTTAGTTAGTTAGTAGTTAGTTAGTTAGTTAGTAGTTAGTTAGTTAGTGAAATTAATGGAAACAAGTATCACTTCTTTGTTTATACAAATTTCCTCTTGTTAAATGATTCAGTTCCCGATCCCTACAACTCGTTTTTTAACACAGAATGGGAAATATCATACACAGTTTCTTATTTGTAAATGCTATCGTGGTAAGAATGCAGACGATCATAATTAAAAGTCTTACAATAACTGTCTGCTTATTCGATTTAAGACTAACACACTCCAAGAGCTCATTTAAGGTTACGAATTTTGTATCAAGTGTATTCTTAACAAGTAAGAAATTAAAGTCAGGCGAGGCCGACCATATAACACCCTACACCAGTTATAACAATAAATTGAATGGGGATTTGTATAGGGGCTAGGATCAAATAAGGCCGTAATTATAAAATTCATCAGGGTCATTAAGGTTAGTAAAGTACTTGGTTTTGCAGCTTTTTGTCGAGATACGAGTATATTAAACATAACTATGAGTTCAAGAGCCCTATTCGGGGAGTTCAGCTGTATGGGGACTAGCTGAAATAATGAACCCATGTTAACCATTTTCAATAGGCTTCGTCTCTGGTACAATAAAAGATCACGTGGCAAATTCATTGACTTATCTTCAAAATTGCGACCTGTAGTTTGATTACAAGGTTTACAAGCCATATTCGGGGGTTCAGTTGTATTTAGGGCTAGGTGAAATAATTGACCGATCTTTACCATTTTCAATAACACCACTAAAGTGGTGTAGGGTATAAAAATCAGACTATTCCAATTTTTATTTACATATTTAAAAATTCAATTATTTTCCAGTTATTACTCAGCAACTTATTTTAATTCAAATATGCATTGGTATACTTTAATATAATTTTCTATGAATTTTAATTTAATAATAAACACATAATTAAATGTTTTAATAAATATATATATATATATATATATATATATACATATATGTATATATATTTTTTAATTTACATACTAGTAAATATCATTAACATAGAACTCAAATGTGCGAAGTCTATTTTTATACATTTTTCTCAGTTTCTATAGTATCACAAAAATGGGTTCATATTTTAATTTTTACCTTATATTAAATTCTAATATTTTTACAATAAATAAAAAAGTTTAAAATGTAAATAATAAATATTACACTCTAAGCATTCAATATTTAATTTTAATAAAAATTATGTCCTTACTGATAAGTTCATAGGCATATTACATTTGTCGTTGCGTGAGTAACATAGCATTATTCATAATCGTAGGCCACGAAAGTTTATAATTCGTAAGTTCTCATACAATACTAACTTATGGCATGAATAGTTCAATATCTACAAAATTTTCTAATTTATATGTAGTTGAGTATTTAACATTCATCTCAGTCGCATAGTAAGTATATTCTCACTTGTTTTGTTTAAAATAATATTTACTTTATATTTGTGTTAAAATATTTTTTGTAAATTATATAACTGATAAATGCGGTTTAATAATTGCCAATTAATAGTTGTTATACAATAAAAAAAAAATATTTTTATATGTATATAATTATTATTGTGAACCATTTTAATTGTTCTAAACATTTCATAAATTAAATGTCAAAAAACTTACATTTAACATATATACGCTAACAATTTCTATTGAAAACATACGCAGTTATTACAAATAAAAACACACGAAAACAAGTAAGAGTGTTATATTCGGCTGTGCCGAATCTCATATACCCACCATCAAACCGTATGCCGTAAAAGGAATGCTCCCCTATAAACATCAGCGTGATATTTGGAATATGGCTTAAGTCAATTATGGCCCGAGCTCTTTTGAACTAACAAAATATTAATTAAAAAAAAATATATTTTATTTCAATTCTTAAACCGTCAGCGTCAATTATGAACCGATACTCATAAAATTTTGTACATTCAGTTCTATACTCGTATTTTAAATAAGGAACACTCGTAGTTTATTAGCCAAAACTCTTTCCTGAAGGGAACCTTTTGTGTATTACCGACACATTCCGCATGAAATTCGGAGCGAATTTCATAACCATATTTGATAACTCATATTTTTAAGCCAGTAATGATAGTTTAAGTAATTTTCTAAAGGGGACCTTATATGGGGGGTAGGGTCAATTATGAACCGATCCTCAAAAAATTTGGCAGAAAGATTTTGGCTCACATGAAACTTATTTATGTCGAATTTCATCGCTATACTTGCATTTTGGTGGCAGTAATGAGTGTTAAAGTCATTTTCAGGAGGGGACCTTATATGGGGGGTAGGATCATTTATGGGCCGATCCTAAAAAATTGGTTAAAAGGTTTTGGTTCGTAAGAAACTTACTTATACTGAATTTCATCGCTATACTCGAATTTTTAGGCTAATAATGAGTGTTAAAGTCATTTTCTAAAGGGGGGGGGTAGGATCATTTATGGGCCGATCCTAAAATTTTGGTGGAGAGATTTTGGCTCGTAAGAAACATACTTATACCGAATTTCATCGCTATACTTGCATTTGGGACCAGTAATGAGTGTTAAAGTAATTTACAGAAAGGGACCTTATATGGGTGGTAGGGTCATTTATGGGCCGATCCTCAAAAAATTTGGTAGAAAGATTTTGGCTCATATGAAACTTATTTATGTCGAATTTCATCGCTATACTTGTACTTCTAAAGCAGTTATGCCCGTTAAAGCTGTTTTTTGGAGGTGCACTTGTATGGGGGCTATCCGAAAAAGTGGACCGATATTGCCCATTTTCAATACCAAACAAACCTTAATAATAGAGAATATTTATGCAAAATTTCAACTGTCTAGCTCCTCTCGTGTGGTCCCTATCGTGATTTCAACAGACAGACGGACAGACGGACGGACATGGCTAGATCGTCTTAGAATTTAATAAGGACCCGGAATATATATACTTTTATGGGTCTATGACCAATATTTCGATGTGTTACAAACGGAATGACAAAATCAATATACCCCCATCTTTTTTGATGGTGGGTATAAAAATGCATAAGTAGATGCAAAATTTATTATAAATTTTTACACATGAATTAGTAATTTATTCGATAACTTTACATGGATAGCGAAGAAAATACATGGTAAAAATTACACAATTCGAAATATTATGTTAGTATATATTTATTGATATACTAGCTATACCCAGTGTGCTTCGCTATACAATATTCGGGATTCATCAAAAAATCAATTGATCCTCCATTATTCAATTATAAACAAAAGTTCAGAAACGGTAACTGGTATCATTAAACCAGTTATGATCAATACAATAATTATTTAAAAGGCCTTTTATGGGATTAGGGTGTAATGTGTTCCATTTTCATAATATCCTCCACCACCATCAGTTGATATATGGTATATACAATGTTGTGCAAAATAATAGACAAAGAAATATTAATCTGAGACCCAACAAAGTATATACCTATATTCTAGGTCCTCAAGAAATTCAAGAAAATTATACCCTACACCAATTACGAATATTAAATATGATTTATTTTCATTATACATTTTATCAAATTATCTTGAAATTTTCGACCAGTAGCGAGCGCACAAGGTTTACACGTACATACAGGATGGTATAGAAAAATTATAAACAGTTTGGTGTCAATTTGGTATCAGGCGTGTGTATTTTTCCCCCCTCTGTGTTCGATAAAATATTCTGCGGGTTCGATAAAATCTTTGTTCGGGTTGGCCCATTATTGGCCATAGCTTCCATATTAGGTCATTGTTAGAAAATTACTTCAACATTTATAATTAATATATAAATAACAATATCGGGGTAAAATTCGCTTGTAATATGTATGTTTTGTATATTTACAAATCATTCTTCAAAATTTTTTGGATCGGACCATCAATAATATAAAACATTCGGCTGTGCCGAATCTTATATACCCACCATCAAATCATGTGTCTTAAATTTCAAGTGAATTTCGGAAATTGGAATTTTTTCTGAACTGATTTATTATATATAAATAGTAATATAATCAGGGTGATGGTAGTACTTATTTTATCATATTTAATGATTTTTTATACCCTCCACCACCATCAGTGGTGATAGAGGGTATATATAAGTTTGTCGTTCCGTGTGTAACACCAAGAAATATTCATCTAAGACCCAACAAAGTATATATATTCTGTTTCCTTATCAAATTCTGAGTCGATTTAGCTATGTCCGTCTGTCCGTCTGTCTGTCTGTCTGTGTAAAACACGCTCACGTTAAAACTAAGCAAAGGAAATAAACCAAATTCACCCAAAATATTTATTATTATCCTAAGCAGTTTGGTATTGAAAATGAGCAAAATCGGTGCACATCGTAAAAAGTTATGAGTAAAAGTTTCAGACTACCTCGAAAAAAATTACGTTTTTTTCATAATTCTTTTGAAGTTTTCTCAGAAACTACTAAAGATATTTCGATGAATTTTGTCACACATTATTTTTTCGGGGTAGTGATCAATTATATTCAAAATCTTTACAATCGATCCAATATTTCCCATAGCCCCCATACAAAGTTATATATTCCCGGAAATTAGTTTATCGTTAATAACTCCCTCAAATATATCGGTATCAACACGAAATTTTGTACATGTAAATATAATATGAACAGAAATTATACTGTCAACGCAGATCTCAGTCGGTCCACAATTGGTCATAGCTCCCATATAAGGTCCACTTCCGAAAATCACCTAAACGCACATATTTCATTGATGAATAAAGATATTGTGATAAAATTCGAGTTGGATATGTTTTGTGTACATACAAATCATTCTACAAAATTTTTTACGGATCGGTCCATTATTGGTCATAGCTCCCATATAAGGCCCACTTCCGAAAATCATTTAAAAGCTCATATTTCATTGTCAACTAAAGCTATTTTGATGAAATTCGACACAAATATGTTTAGTTAAAACATAAATCACTCTACGAAATTTTTTCCGGATAGGTCCATAATTGGTCATAGCTCCCATATAAGGTCCACTTCCGAAAATCACTTAAACGCATATATTTCATTGAATTATAAAGCTATCGGGATAAAATTCGACACAAATCTGTTTTGTATACATACAAATCATTCTACAAATTTTTTTACGGATCGGTCCATTATTGGTCATAGATCCCATATAAGGCCCACTTCCGAAAATCACTTTAAAGCAAATATTTCAATGCCAAGTAAAGCTATATTAATAAAATTCGACACAAATATGTTTTACCTAAACATGAATCATTCTACGAATTTTTCTCCGGATAGGCCCATAATTGGTCATAGCTCCCATATAAGGTCCATTTCCGAAAATCACTTAAACGCATATATTTCATTGAATTCTAAAGCTATCGGGATAAAATTCGACAGAAATATGTTTTGTGTGCATTCAAATCATTTCCCTATTTTTTTACGGCTCGCTCCCTTATTGGTCATAGCTCCCATATAAGGCCCTCTTCCGAAAATCACTTAAAAGCACATTTTTCAATGTCAAGTAAAGCTATCTTGACAAAATTCGACACAAATATGTTTTGCCTAAACATGAATAACTCTACGAAATTTTTTCCGGATAGGCCTATAATTGGTCATAGCTCCCATATAAGGTCCACTTCCGAAAATCACTTAAACGCATATATTTCATTGAATTCTAAAGCTATTGGGATAATATTCGACTTGAATATGTTTTGTGTACGTACAAATCATTTTATAAATTTTTTACGGGTCGGTCCATTATTGCTCATAACTCCCATATAGGGTCCACTTACGAAAATCACTTAAAAGCACATATTTCATTATCAAATAAAGCTATCTTGATAAAATTCGACACAAACATGTTTTGTCCAAATATGAATTACTCTGCGAAATGTTTCCCGAATAGGCCCATAATTGGTCATAGTTCCCTTATAAGGTCCACTTCCGAAAATCACTTATACGCATATATTTCATTGAATTCTAAAGCTATAGGGTTAAAATTCGACTTGAATAAGTTTTGTGTACATATGAATCATTCTACCACTTTTTTCTCGGATCGGTCCATTATTGGTCATAGCTTCCATATAAGGTCCACTTCTGAGAGTCACTTAAACACACATATTTCATTGTCAAATAAAGTTAATTTGAGAAAATTCGACACAAATATGTTTTGTCTTTACATAAATCACTCTACGAAATTTTTTGCGGATAGGCATATAAAACATTGTACCAAATTTTTTCTGGATCGGTCCATATTTGGTAATAAGTCCACTTCAAAAAATCCCTTAAACGCACATATTTAATTATCAAATAAAGATATCTTGATAAAATATGATTTGTGAACATATGAATCACTCTGCGAAATTTTTCCGGATAGGCCCTTAATTGCTCATAGCTCCTATACAAAGTCCACTTCCTAAAGTCACCTAAACTCACATATTTCATTGATTAATAAAGCTATTGAAGTAGAATTAGATTTGATCTTTTTCTGCCTAAAAATTATTATACTAAATTGTTCCTTGATCAGTCCATAATTGGTCACAACTCCCATATTCTGTGTACTCCCATATAATGTTTTCGAACTGGCGTATTAATATACATTTTTTTGGACCTAATCAAAATTAGTTCGACAAAAATTTTTGCAAGTTATCTAAAAATTAGATTAGATGGGTTTCAATAAAAAGTAGCTGGTGGAGGGTATTTAAGACTCGGCATAGCCGAATATAGCACTCTAACTTGTTCAATGATTTGATTTCCAGTAAATTTACTTATCGTCAATTTAGGACCGATCCTCCTAGATTTTGGTTTCAGTAAAACTTGTTATGTCGAATATCAATGCTTTCTAAGCGTTATATGAAGGCTTTGATACAATATGGCCCGATGCTCATAATATTTGTCAGAAAGATTTTAGATCCTATAAAACTAGTTCATGACGAATTCTATTGATATACTGATATTTTTAAGCCAGTTATGGCCGTTTATGTCATTCTATGAGAAAGGCCGACTTTTATCGATATAATGGTATTATTAAGCCAGTTATGGTCGTTAATGTCATTCTATGAGAAAGGCCGTTTATAGATGATAAGGTCAATCATGGACCGATGCTCAAAAAACAGTTAGAACATTGTTCCTATAAAACTTGTTTATGTCGAATTTCATTGCTTTACTTTAATTTTGAAGAAGTTGTTCATGTCGAATTTCGTTGCTGAATTTCGTGATTTCCATAATGTTATTGTTAATTTCGTTGATATATTGGAATTTTAAAGCAAATTATGAACTTTAAAGTAATTTTCTGAGAGGAACCTTATATGGGGGATAAGGTTAATTATGGGCCAATCTCCATAAAATTTGGCAGAGAGGTTTTAGTTCTCCGAAAACTTGTTGACGTCGAACTTCGTTTTACTTTACTATAATTTTGCAGCAAGTTATGAGCTTTATTGTTATTTTATGAGGGGACCTTATATCGGGGGTAGCTCAATTATGAACCGATTTTCATTTAATTTGGCAGAGAGATTTTAGTTCCTCTAAAACTTATTTATGTTGATTTTCGTTGATTTACTAGGATTTTGAACAAAGGTATGAGTTTTAAAGTAATGAGGGGAACCTTATACGGGGGTAGGTTAAAATTTGGGACGATCTCCATAAAATATGGGGGAGATATTTTAGTTCCCAAACAACTTGTTTACGTTGAATTTCGTTACTTAACTATCATTTTGAAGCTAGTTATAAGAGTTAAAGTCATTTTCGGAAACAGAGCTTATATGGGGGCAGGGTCAATTATGGGCCGATTTCGAAAAAATTTAGCAGAGATATGTATGTTCTCCTAAAACGTGTATATGTCGAATTTCGTTGCAGAGCTATCATTTTGAAGCAAGTTATGACCGTTATAGTCGTTTTCTGAGAGGGACTTTATATGGGGGGTAAAGTCAACATGGGCCGATCTCCATAAAATATGGGGAGATATTTTAGTTCCCCAAAAACTTGTTTACGTTGAATTTCGTTGCTTAACTATCATTTTGAAGCAAGTTATAAGAGTTAAAGTCATTTTCTGAAGGGGAGCTTATATGGGGGGTAGGGTCAATTATGGACAGATTTCCAAAAAAAAATTAGCAGAGATATTTATGTTCCCCTAAAACTTGTATATGTCGAATTTCGTTGCATTGCTATCATTTTGAAGCTAGTTATGACCGTTAGAGTCGTTTTCTTAGAGGGTCCTTAAAAGGGGGGTAGGGTCAATTATGGACCGATTCTCATAAATTTTTGTAGGGAGATTTTGGCTCATATAAAACTTGTTTATGTAGAATTTAATTGACGTACTTATGTTTTTAAACAATCTATGACTGTTTACACTGTTTTTCGGGTGTAAACTTGTATGGGGGCTATGCGAAAACATGGACCGATATGGCCCATTTTCAATACCAAACAAACTGCAAAATTTCAGCTCCTTAGCTCTTCTCGCTCGGACTCTATCGTGCTTTCAACAGACAGACAGACGGACGGACATGGCTAGATTTTAGAATTTAATAAGGACCCAGAATATATATACTTTTGTGGATCTGTGACCAATATTTCGATGTGTTATAAACGGAATGACAAAAACAATGTACCCCCCATCTTTTATGATGGGGGTATAAATATGCTTTTATATAGTACTCCAACATATTAGAGTATGCAAGTGTTAACATAATTTCTCATATGGTCAAAAATGAAAAAATTATTATTAGCTAAAATAATCATTTAATTTCAATGGAAAAACTTCGCCACAATTTGAAATGAAATAATTGAAAACTAACAACTAATAAAATATATATTCCATAATTTGAAGAGTGTGTGTATGTGTGTTATCTACAATATTTAACTATAATGCACTTTTTGTTCTTACCAGCAATTTAACCACAATAAATTTTGAAACAAAATATACCTTCTCACATTCATATATTTTGCAACAGACTGGCTGACCTACGTTGTTAGCCTTTATGTCTAACATTAAATATAGAACAACATTTGTTCTGAACAAACAACTATCGCATGTATACATACATACACTTTAACATTTTATATATCCCAGAAAACAATGAAGTATTAAATTATACAAAGAAAACTTATCAGTTGCAATAAAAAATGTTAATTTGAAATGAATTATTTAGTCACGGCAAATAATTCAATGAAATTAATTATACCCTACTCCACTTTAGTGGGGAGGGTATATTGGGTTTGTGCTGATGTTTGTAACCCACAATAATATTGGTCCTATACCCACCTTAAAGTATACCAATCGGCTTAGAATCATTTTCTAAGTCGAGTTAGCTATGTCCGTTCGTCAATGTAAAACTTGTAATCAAACTACAGGTCGCAATTTTGAAGATATTTCAATGAAATTTGGTACATGATCTTCTATTGTCCCAGGGACGAAGCCTATTGAAAATGGTTACGATCGGTCCATTATTTCACCTAGCCCCCATACAACTGAACCCCTGAATAAGCAAGGTACAATTCAACTTAAATGCTTTATTATGAAAACTAAATCACATTTTTATTTTGTAACAGGTATAGGGTATTATATGGTCGGCCTCGCCCGACTACAATTTCTTACTTGTTTATGTATGTTATCTTATTTCAGCAGTAGCAATAATCAAATTCTACAAAATCACATTTCTTGACTGTAGAAGTGTATCTTAAATTAGATTATAAAAGTGGTAATTATTGTTTTCTTAAATCTTTTAGATCGCAATAGCTTAATATCATTTTTGGAATGATAAAAGTCGTTTAAACTTAAAACAAAACCATTAGCTGGGTTTATTAAACAAGAAAATTAACACCAGGTGACGTTTAAACATGGCGTTTTTTTTTTTGCACTCCACAACATTTTTGTGGTCAGCACTTGTGTGTTCATAACTTTTTATGAGCAGCTCGTTATATTCCAATTATTTTAAAAATAATAAACCAAAGCAAAAAAAAAAACATACTAAACCTTATTCAAAATCTACTTAGTTAAATAATTATAATTAGTGCGGAAAAAATTATAATAAATGAATATCATAATGCAGGTAAAAGAAAAGTTTAAAAATATTAAATTATTTAAAATTTGATAAGATATAATAAGAAGCATATAATATTAACAGTTTTGTGTAAATTTTAAAATATATATTTTTGTATATTTTAAATGATGCCACAGTGGTATAGGAAAAAAAAAAAGAGGGAAATAATTCGGTAACTTCTAAACGGTTAATCCGATTTTAATGAAATTTGGTATGCACAAAGAGGAGGTGTTGTCGAGTTTAGGTTTTGAATTTGGACCTTATAGGCCAACCAGGGGCCCGGCGGGGGGTCCTCAAATTAGGACACCTCGGCTATGTTAAATTTTTAAAACGATCCTATTTCTTCATTTGAGTTCCGATCGTATATAGAATCTCCTCATCGAGCACTATAAAAAATGTCGTCGTAGCAGTAAATTATCTCTTATAGTTTAGGAGATATTCGCATTTGAATATTAAAATTTTAAAATTTTTACCGTCCTTACTTTAGTTTTTTTGATAATAGCAGGTCCAAATATTTCCGATTTTCGCCATTTTTTTTTATTTGCTTAACAACAAGTTTATATACCAAGCAGTGAAAGAATTATGTAAAAATCATGACTGAGTCCAAAGTTATAGGCATTTAAATTAAAAAAATTAAAAAAAGGCGATTTTTTGTCATTTTTTTGGGAAAAAAGTATCTTTTTCTTTTTAAGTTATCTAAAAAGTTTCTAAGAAGATGTATATAGAATTTATACTTTTTGGAAAGCTGACTTTACATAAAATACGATAAATGAAACAAAACCTAAAAATTTTTGATACCGAGGGGACCAGGTCCATCCAAAAAACCCTATTTTTTTATAGAAAATTAAATTTTGAGCAAAAATTCTCAAATCGCATAGTCGATATCAAATTATAGTGACCTGTTTTATATGACCCAATATGTTCTTAATCATTTTGTAACGGGTTTCGATAACCCCGCCCCTGGTATGGATATAATAGGCAAAAAACCAAAAAATCCCATTTTTGGGATTTTTTAAAACTTTTTTGGGAATTCCGGGATTTCTAATAAGAAAATTCGAAATTTTTATTTAATTTTGGATTTTGAGTAAAAAAATCTAAAATTTACCTAGCACTATTATTTTCATCCATATATGTAACAAATTTAAGAGTTAACCTTATGGATGAAAATAATAGTGCTAGGCAAATTTTCTAAAAGATGTTGAGTTTTCCCTAATTAATTTGTCACTTAAAAAACATTAGGTAGGCATGTTATATATCAATGGAAAGGTAATTTTGTCTATTTTTCAAAACTGTATATAATTTTTGAAAATTAAAAAATTCGCGGAATACTTTTTTTAAAAAAAATTAAAAAATGTTTTTTATTCAGTTTTTGCGAAGATACAAATTTTTCAAATTGCAATAAAAATTTTATTTATGAATATTTTTTGATGAAATTTTACAGTTAGGTAGATTTTTTTACTCAAAATCCAAAATTAAATAAAAATTTCGAATTTTCTTATTAGAAATCCCGGAATTCCCAAAAAAGTTTTAAAAAATCCCAAAAATGGGATTTTTTGGTTTTTTGCCTATTATATCCATACCAGGGGCGGGGTTATCGAAACCCGTTACAAAATGATTAAGAACTTATTGGGTCATATAAAACAGGTCTCTATAATTTGATATCGACTATGCGATTTGAGAATTTTTGCTCAAAATTTAATTTTCCATAAAAAATAGGGTTTTTTTGGATGGACCTGGTCCCCTCGGTATTAAAAATTTTTAGGTTTTGTTTCATTTATCGTATTTTATGTAAAGTCAGCTTTCCAAAAAGTATAAATTCTATATACATCTTCTTAGAAACTTTTTAGATAACTTAAAAAGAAAAAGATACTTTTTTCCCAAAAAAATGACAAAAAATCGCCTTTTTTTAATTTTTTAAATTTAAATGCCTATAACTTTGGACTCAGTCATGATTTTTACATAATTCTTTCACTGCTTGGTATATAAACTTGTTGTTAAGCAAATAAAAAAAAATTGCGAAAATCGGAAATATTTGGACCTGCTATTATCAAAAAAACTAAAGTAAGGACGGTAAAAATTTTAAAATTTTAATATTCAAATGCGAATATCTCCTAAACTATAAGAGATAATTTACTGCTACGACGACATTTTTTATAGTGCTCGATGAGGAGATTCTATATACGATCGGAACTCAAATGAAGAAATAGGATCGTTTTAAAAATTTAACATAGCCGAGGTGTCCTAATTTGAGGACCCCCCGCCGGGCCCCTGGTTGGCCTATAAGGTCCAAATTCAAAACCTAAACTCGACAACACCTCCTCTTTGTGCATACCAAATTTCATTAAAATCGGATTAACCGTTTAGAAGTTACCGAATTATTTCCCTCTTTTTTTTCCTATACCACTGTGTGATGTATTTCTTATGATCCTAAAATAGTGAAATTCGTGAACCAGCATCACTTTAATGTTATTGTAATCTCTAGGTGTAGAGGTACTACTACTTAGTACCTCTAGTCTGCCAAGTGATGATGAGTACACAGATTTACTACGAATGGTCCACAGTTTATTGTTAAAATGACTGTTGCACGGTGTTATCAGTGTGCTCCTGTAAGATTTTATACCAACCATCAAACAAGATGGGGAGTATATTGTTTTTATACCCTCCACCACCATCAGTGGTGATAGAGGGTATATATAAGTTTGTCGTTCCGTGTGTAACACCAAGAAATATTCATCTAAGACCCAACAAAGTATATATATTCTGGGTCCTTATAAAATTCTGAGTCGATTTAGCTATGTCCGTCTGTCCGTCTGTCCGTCTGTCCGTCTGTCTGTCTGTCTGTCTGTCTGTCTGTGTAAAACACGCTCATGTTAAAACTAAGTAAAGGAAATCAACCAAATTCACCCAAAATATTTATTATTATCCTAAGCAGTTTGGTATTGAAAATCAGCAAAATCGGTTCACAACGTAAAAAGTTATGAGTAAAAATTTCAGACTACCTCGAAAAAAATTACGTTTTTTTCCTAATTCTTTTGAAGTTTTCTCAGAAACTACCAAAGATATTGCAATGAATTTAGTCACACTTTATTTTTTTAGGGCAGTGATCAATTACGTTCAAAATCTTTACAATCGATCCAATATTTCCCATAGCCCTAATACAAAGGTATATATTCCCGGAAATTAGTTTATCGTTAATAACTCAATCAAATATATCGGTATCAACACCAAATTTTGTACATATAAATATAATATGAACAGAAATCAAGCTGTCAACGTAGATCTCAGTCGGTCCACAATTGGTCATAGCTCCCATATAAGTTCCACTTCCGAAAATCACCTAAACGCACATATTTCATTGATGAATAAAGCTATTGTGATAAAATTCGGGCAGGATATCTTTTGTATACATACAAATCATTCTACAAAATTTTTTGCGGATTGGTCCATTATTGCTCATAGCTCCCATATAAGACCCACTTCCGAAAATCATTTAAAAGCCCATATTTCATTGTCAAATAAAGCTATTTTGATAAAATTCGACACAAATATGTTTAGTCTAAATATAAATCACTCTACGAAATTTTTTCCGGATAGGCCCATAATTGGTCATAGCTCCCATATAAGGTCCACTTCCGAAAATCACTTAAACGCATATATTTCATTGAATTCTAAAGCTATCGGGATAAAATTCGACTTGAATATGTTTTATGTACGTACAAATCATTTTACAAAATTTTTTACGGATCGGTCCATTATTGGTCATAACTCCCATATAAGGCCCACTTACGAAAATCACTTAAAAGCATATATTTCATTATCAAATAAAGCCATCTTGATAAAATTCGACACAAACATGTTATGCCCAAATATAAATCACTCTGCGAAATTTTCCCAAATAGGCCCATAATTGGTCATAGTTCCCATATAAAGTCCACTTCCGAAAATCACTTACACGCATATATTTCATTGAATTCTTAAGCTATTGGAATAAAATTCGACTTGAATAAGTTTTGTGTACATACAAATCATTTTACCACTTTTTTCTCGGATCGGTCCCTTATTGGTCATAGCTCCCATATAAGGTCCACTTCTGAGAGTCACTTAAACGCACATATTTCATTGTCAAATAAAGTTATCTTGAGAAAATTCGAGACTTATATGTTTTTTCTTTACATAAATCACTCTACGAAATTTTTTCCGGATAGGCCCTTAATTGCTCATAGCTCCTATATAAAGTCCACTTCCTAAAATCACCTAAACGCACCAATTGAAGTTAAATTATACTTGATATTTCTCTGCATTATACGAAATTGTTTCCTGATCGGTGCATAATTGGTCACAACTCCCATATAAGGACCATTTCTGAAAATTACTTGAACGCACTTTTTATACATAGGTATACAATTTTTTCTGTATCGGTCCATATTTGGTCACAACTCCCTATAAGGGCCATTTCTGAAAATTACTTAAACGTACATTTTATACACATGTAGGTATAAAATTTGACATAAATGTGTATTTTGTATATATGTATATAAATCATTATACGGAATTTTTTTCGGACCGGTCCATAAAATGTCTTAGCTCCTATATAAGGTTAACTGTTGAAAATCATTTAATACCACTTAATTCGTTATTAAATTATTATATCCGGATAAAATTCGACATAAGTATGTTCTGTGTATAAATAAGTCATTCTAAATTTTTCTGGACCTAATCAAAATTAGTTCGACAACAATTTTGGCGACTTATTTAAAAATTAGATAGTTAGATGGGTTTCAATAAAAAGTAGCTTGCTGGTGGAGGGTATTTAAGATTCGGCATAGCCGAATATAGCACTCTAACTTGTTATCATTCCGTTTATAACACTTCGAAATATTGGTTATAGACTCAAAAAGTATATATATTCTTTGTCCTTATTAAATCCTGAGACGACCTAGCCATGTCCGTCCGTCTGTCTGTTGAAAACACGATAAGGTACGAATGGAAAGAGCTAGAGGGTTGAAACTTAACACAAATATTTTCTATAGGTAAGGTTTGTTTGATATTGAAAACCGCCAATATCGGTCCATGTTTTCCCATAGCCACCATACAAGTGGCCCCCCGGAAAACCGTTTTAACAGTCATAACTGTTTTAAACATTCAAATATAGCTATGAAATTCGACATGAACAAGTCCTATATGAACCACAATCTCCCTACGAGATTTTCTGAGGATCGCATCATAATTGATCCTACCCCCCATATATGTATGATCCCCTTCATTAATGGCTTAAAATACGAATACAGCGAAAAAATTCGCCATAAACAAGTTTCGTAAGAACCAAATTCTCTCTACCGGTATTCGGTCAATAACTGACCCTATTCCCCCGTGTAAGTGCCCCTTTAGAAAATGGCTTTAAAGTTCATTACTGGCTTAAAAATACGACTACAGCAATCAAATTCGACATAAGCAAGTTTAGTAAGAACCAAAGTCTGTGTACCAAATTTTATGAGGATCGGTCTGCAATTGGTCCTACCCCATTAAAGGTTCCCTTCGAAAAATTACTACTACGACGAAATTTGAAGCAAACAAGTGTTATCCAAAGCGATGAGAATTGGTTCATAATTGACCCTACCCCCAAATGAGCCTTCTTACAAAAAAACAGTTTGTGGTTATAAAAATTGGACAAAAAATTTGTTGGAAAAAGTTAATATTTTTAATTCGGAAGAGCTCGGTCCATAATTGACTTAAAACCCATTAAAAACCCTTTTCCAAATATTACGCTGCAAAAAATCAATACAAATTTTATAAATGTAAAAATTGTTGCGATAATAACAAAAGCAGAGATTCAAAATATCATATTTATAAGGGAGCATTCCTTCCATGGCATAAGATTTGATGGTGTGTATATAAGATTCGGCACATTCGAATATAACACTTTTACTTGTTTGATTATTTAATGTACTCATACCTAGTCTACCGTTTACGTCTATAGGTGGAGAAAACGAATCAACAGAGTCTATACCATCTACGTGGTTTTACACAGATGTGATGCCTCAGAAGTATCTCGGAAGGTATGCAATGGGACATCAATGGTCAGGGATTAGATACATCAAGTAGTGGAGCAAAGTGTTTGTATATAGTCCAGTATCTATCATGTATAAAAATGCTAGTTTCGTTATCCTTGGGGTTATCTTGCCTTACCTTGGAATAAGGCAGATAAGAGAGGTCTTCTCATAAAGCAGTCCGTGTTCGCGTCCATGTAAACTTTGTGAAATAACTATAGATCGTTTTTTTTTAATATCAGCAATAAGCTTGGTACATACGCCATAACATAATTAAATACAAATTAACATTTAAAATTTCTGTCAGTATTAGGCTTTGCCACTTTCAACCTTTTAAAATTAATTTATAAGTTAACGTATCATCGGAAATTTAATGATTTATCAGATTCGGCTTCTTTTTAACAACTGTCTGAAGTTTTGCAAAAGAGATTCTTCTGTGCGATCCGGCTCATAACAGAAACTAGCTATCATAACAATACAACATACTAAATCCACTATAATTTAGTATATTACTTTTTTAAACAATTATCAAAATATATTATTATTATACCCACCACCAAAAAAGATGGGGAATATATTGTTTTTGTCATTCCGTTTGTAACACATTGAAATATAAGCCTAAGACCCATAAAAGTATATATGTATATTCTGGGTCCTCATTAGATTCGATCTAGCCATGCCCGTCTGTCTGTTGAAAACACGATAGAGTCCAAACAGAAGTAGCTAGAGAGCTGAAATTTTGCATAGATATTTTTAGTTGATGCAGTTTATTTGGTATTGAAAATGGGCACTATCGGCCCACGATTTCGCCTAGCCCCCATATAAGGTCCCCTTCAGAAAATGACTTTAATGCTCATAACTGACTAAAAGAACTTTAACGCTCATAACTGCCTTAAAGAAGCATCTATAGCGATGAAATTCGACATGAACATATTTTATAGGAACTTTAATATCATTGTAAAATTTTATAAGGATCGGTCCATAATTGACCCTACTCCCCATATAAGGTCTCCTTCAGAAAATGACTTTAACGCTCATAACTGACTAAAAGAAGCAGCTATAGCGATGAAATTCGACAAAAACATGTTTTATAGGAACCTTAATATCTTTGTAAAATTTTATAAGGATCGGTCCATAATTCACCCTACCCCTCATATAAGATCCCCTTCAGAAAATGACTTTAATGCTCATAACTGCCTTAAAGAAGCATCTAAGAGATGAAATTCGACATGAACATATTTTATAGGAACTTTAATATCATTGTAAAATTTTATAAGGATCTGTCCATAATTGACCCTATCCCCCATATAAGGTCCCCTTCAGAAAATGTCTTTAACGCTCATAACTGTCCAAAAGAAGTGATGAAATTCGACATGAACATATTTTTTAGGAACCTAAATCGCTTTGTAAAATTATATAATGATCAGTTTATAATTGACCCTACCCCCATATAAGGTCAGAAATGGCTTTAACGCTCATTACTAGCCTAAACTGAAATCATTCTAGAAAACTTGACGAGGATCGGTCCATAATTGGCCAAACCTCCCACCAAATAAGGTCCGTCTCAGAAAATTACTTAACGCTTTTTACTTCCTTAAAAATACCGTAATTGATCCTATCGATATACATATGTATGATGGTAAAATTATACATAGATGTAATAAATGAGAAAATTGTTTTGATAATAACAAAAGCATCGATTCTTAAATATCAAAGTTTATTTATAAGGAAGCATTCCTTTTCGGCAATGTTTTTATATACAAGATTCGTCACAGCCGAATATAACACTCTTACTTGTTTATGTTGTTTTCGTATTTTAAAACAATTAGCAAAATATATATAATATTATTATTATTATTTATATTGTGAAGTTAAATATTTGATTAAATAGAACATAATTCAACGAAATATTTATTTACATATTTAAGAAGAAATTTCTACAAATATTTGAACATGTGTTAAGTAATTTACTTAAAAATTTAAAAAAAATCTATTTACACTCAGATATTTTCATAGAAGTAATATAGGAAATTTATTTATGTATATGTGCATATGTATGTATACATATCTAAATGCAATAATGTGTAGTTGTTTAAATAAAATATTTCTCTTTATATAATTAATAATATTTTATTTTACTCGTTTTTTCCTTAAATATGTATGCATTTTAATTTTAGTTTATTTTATGACAATACAACTAAATAAACGAGTAATGGATAGTTTTAAATTTATTATATTTTATTTCTCATACCATTTATACAAACACAAATACTTTTATCTGATAGAACTCACAAGCTATAACGGACTAAGTCGAATTAATAGTAAATAGAGATTTGTAGGGCACCATATTTTACTAACAAAACTATAAGTGTAATTAAAAATATAGTTACTCTAACAAAGTTTTCTGAAAATATATTTTACAAAATCTACATTAATTTTCGACTTAAGCTATTATTATTTATAATTAAAATAACACACAGACTTGCATTAAATAATATTAACACACAAACAAATGTTTAAACAATAATATTAATAAAAAGCATAAAATAATGACAGCAACAATTTATAACAACTGTTTTTGACATTTGTGGTGCAAAGTAATAAAATTTAATTTCATTATACTTAAAACTGACTCGATAAAAACAGATATAAATAAAATACAATGAAGTTAAGTGAAAACAAGTTAGAGTGCTATATTCGGCTATGCCGAATCTTAAATACCCTCCACCAGCAAGCTACTTTTTATTGAAACCCATCTAACTATCTAATTTTTAAATAAGTCGCCAAAATTGTTGTCGAACTAATTTTGATTAGGTCCAGAAAAATTTAGAATGACTTATTTATACACAGAACATACTTATGTCGAATTTTATCCGGATATAATAATTTAATAACGAATTAAGTGGTATTAAATGATTTTCAACAGTTAACCTTATATAGGAGCTAAGACATTTTATGGACCGGTCCGGAAAAAATTCCGTATAATGATTTATATACATATATACAAAATACACATTTATGTCAAATTTTATACCTACATGTGTATAAAATGTACGTTTAAGTAATTTTCAGAAATGGCCCTTATAGGGAGTTGTGACCAAATATGGACCGATACAGAAAAAATTGTATACCTATGTATAAAAAGTGCGTTCAAGTAATTTTCAGAAATGGTCCTTATATGGGAGTTGTGACCAATTATGCACCGATCAGGAAACAATTTCGTATAATGCAGAGAAATATCAAGTATAATTTAACTTCAATTGGTGCGTTTAGGTGATTTTAGGAAGTGGACTTTATATAGGAGCTATGAGCAATTAAGGGCCTATCCGGAAAAAATTTCGTAGAGTGATTTATGTAAAGAAAAAACATATAAGTCTCGAATTTTCTCAAGATAACTTTATTTGACAATGAAATATGTGCGTTTAAGTGACTCTCAGAAGTGGACCTTATATGGGAGCTATGACCAATAAGGGACCGATCCGAGAAAAAAGTGGTAAAATGATTTGTATGTACACAAAACTTATTCAAGTCGAATTTTATTCCAATAGCTTAAGAATTCAATGAAATATATGCGTGTAAGTGATTTTCGGAAGTGGACTTTATATGGGAACTATGACCAATTATGGGCCTATTTGGGAAAATTTCGCAGAGTGATTTATATTTGGGCATAACATGTTTGTGTCGAATTTTATCAAGATGGCTTTATTTGATAATGAAATATGTGCTTTTAAGTGATTTTCGTAAGTGGGCCTTATATGGGAGTTATGACCAATAATGGACCGATCCGTAAAAAATTTTGTAAAATGATTTGTACGTACATAAAACATATTCAAGTCGAATTTTATCCCGATAGCTTTAGAATTCAATGAAATATATGCGTTTAAGTGATTTTCGGAAGTGGACCTTATATGGGAGCTATGACCAATTATGGGCCTATCCGGAAAAAATTTCGTAGAGTGATTTATATTTAGACTAAACATATTTGTGTCGAATTTTATCAAAATAGCTTTATTTGACAATGAAATATGGGCTTTTAAATGATTTTCGGAAGTGGGTCTTATATGGGAGCTATGAGCAATAATGGACCAATCCGCAAAAAATTTTGTAGAATGATTTGTATGTATACAAAAGATATCCTGCCCGAATTTTATCACAATAGCTTTATTCATCAATGAAATATGTGCGTTTAGGTGATTTTCGGAAGTGGAACTTATATGGGAGCTATGACCAATTGTGGACCGACTGAGATCTACGTTGACAGCTTGATTTCTGTTCATATTATATTTATATGTACAAAATTTGGTGTTGATACCGATGTATTTGATTGAGTTATTAACGATAAACTAATTTCCGGGAATATATACCTTTGTATTAGGGCTATGGGAAATATTGGATCGATTGTAAAGATTTTGAACGTAATTGATCACTGCCCTAAAAAAATAAAGTGTGACTAAATTCATTGCAATATCTTTGGTAGTTTCTGAGAAAACTTCAAAAGAATTAGGAAAAAAACGTAATTTTTTTCGAGGTAGTCTGAAATTTTTACTCATAACTTTTTACGTTGTGAACCGATTTTGCTGATTTTCAATACCAAACTGCTTAGGATAATAATAAATATTTTGGGTGAATTTGGTTGATTTCCTTTACTTAGTTTTAACATGAGCGTGTTTTACACAGACAGACAGACAGACAGACAGACGGACAGACGGACAGACGGACATAGCTAAATCGACTCAGAATTTTATAAGGACCCAGAATATATATACTTTGTTGGGTCTTAGATGAATATTTCTTGGTGTTACACACGGAACGACAAACTTATATATACCCTCTATCACCACTGATGGTGGTGGAGGGTATAAAAACAGAGACAAATACATTTATACAAAAAATGATTAATAAAAACTAATTAAAAACATTTTAGTTGAAATTTAATTAATTTGAAAATTTAATATATTAAAAATGTGACACTATCAGATGAGCGAACAGTATTGGAGAGTATCATTAGAACAATGTGGATGTAAAGTGTATTACATTTCTTTAAATTTGTATAAATGTAAATATGTTTAAATAAATATTTTAAAATAATTTATTTTGGTTAAAGTTTTATGGCAAAAGAAAATTATAAAAGAAATTTTATTAAATGTCAAAGAAAAACGAAATACATCTATTTTAACCAATATTAATCGACAATTTCTATTTTTGAAATGCTATTTGTTTTTTAACAATTAAAAACATCAGAGAGTATCACTTAAAAATAATATAACAACGCAAAAAAATACACAGTACGTCGAGGAGATTCATACTATATTCCATACAACCCGAAAATAATTTCTTAGATTTTTATACCCACCATCCAAAACGATGTGGGTATATTGTTTTGTCATCCCCGTACTATAGACTAGACTATAGACTTAAGGACTATAGGACTAGACTATAGACTAGGACTATAGACTAGACTATAGACTAGACTATAGACTAGACTATAGACTAGACTATAGACTAGACTATAGACTAGACTATAGGACTAGACTATAGACTAGACGATAGATGACATAGACTAATAGACTAGACTATAGGCTAGGCTATAGACTAGACTATAGGACTAGACTATAGACTAGACTATAGACTAGACTATAGACTGCTATAGACTAGACTAGATAGACTATAGACTAGACTATAGACTAGACTATAGGATAGACTATAACTAGACTATAGACTAGACTATAGGACTAGGACTATAGACTAGACTATAGACTAGGACTATAGACTAGACTATAGACTAGGACTATAGACTAGACTATAAGGACTAAGACTATGGCGGACTATAGACTAGACTATGACTAGACATAGACTAGACTATAGACTAGGACTATAGACTAGACTATAGACTAGGACTATACTATAGACTAGACTATAGACTAGACTATAGACTAGACTATAGACTAGACTATAGACTAGACTATAGACTAGACTATAGACTAGACTATAGACTAGACTATAGACTAGACTATAGACTAGACTATAGACTAGACTATAGACTAGACTATAGACTAGACTATAGACTAGACTATAGACTAGACTATAGACTAGACTATAGACCAAACTATAGACTAGACTATAGACCAAACTATAGACTAGACTATAGACTAGACTATAGACTAGACTATAGACTAGACTATAGACTAGACTATAGACTAGACTATACTAGACTATAGACTAGACTAAGACTAGACTATAGACTAGACTATAGACTAGACTATAGACTAGACTATAGACTAGACTATAGACTAGACTATAGACTAGACTATAGACTAGACTATAGACTAGACTATAGACTAGACTATAGACTAGACTATAGACTAGACTATAGACTAGACTATAGACTAGACTATAGACTAGACTATAGACTAGACTATAGACTAGACTATAGACTAGACTATAGACTAGACTATAGACTAGACTATAGACTAGACTATAGACTAGACTATAGACTAGACTATAGACTAGACTATAGACTAGACTATGACTATAGACTAGACTATAGACTAGACTATAGACTAGACTATAGACTAGACTATAGACTAGACTATAGACTAGACTATAGACTAGACTATAGACTAGACTATAGACTAGACTATAGACTAGACTATAGACTAGACTATAGACTAGACTATAGACTAGACTATAGACTAGACATAGACTAGACTATAGACTAGACTATAGACTAGACTATAGACTAGACTATAGACTAGACTATAGACTAGACTATAGACTAGACTATAGACTAGACTATAGACTAGACTAGACTAGACTATAGACTAGACTATAGACTAGACTAGACTAGACTATAGACTAGACTAGACTCTAGACTATAAGACTAGACTATAGACTAGACTATAGACTAGACTATAGACTACTATAGACTAGACTATAGACTAGACTATAGACTAGACTATAGACTAGACTATAGACTAGACTATAGACTAGACTATAGACTAGACTATAGACTAGACTATAGACTGACTATAGACTAGACTATAGACTAGACTATAGACTAGACTATAGACTAGACTATAGACTAGACTATAGACTAGACTATAGACTAGACTATAGACTAGACTATAGACTAGACTATAGACTAGACTATAGACTAGACTATAGACTAGACTATAGACTAGACTATAGACTAGACTATAGACTAGACTATAGACTAGACTATAGACTAGACTATAGACTAGACTATAGACTAGACTATAGACTAGACTATAGACTAGACTATAGACTAGACTATAGACTAGACTATAGACTAGACTATAGACTAGACTATAGACTAGACTATAGAAGCTATAGACTAGACTATAGACTAGACTATAGACTAGACTATAGACTAGACTATAGACTAGACTATAGACTAGACTATAGACTAGACTATAGACTAGACTATAGACTAGACTATAGACTAGACTATAGACTAGACTATAGACTAGACTATAGACTAGACTATAGACTAGACTATAGACTAGACTATAGACTAGACTATAGACTAGACTATAGACTAGACTATAGACTAGACTATAGACTAGACTATAGACTAGACTATAGACTAGACTATAGACTAGACTATAGACTAGACTATAGACTAGACTATAGACTAGACTATAGACTAGACTATAGACTAGACTATAGACTAGACTATAGACTAGACTATAGACTAGACTATAGACTAGACTATAGACTAGACTATAGACTAGACTATAGACTAGACTATAGACTAGACTATAGACTAGACTATAGACTAGACTATAGACTAGACTATAGACTAGACTATAGACTAGACTATAGACTAGACTATAGACTAGACTATAGACTAGACTATAGACTAGACTATAGACAGACTATAGACTAGACTATAGACTAGACTCGATTTACTAAGAAATTTTCTGAATGAGATTATATGTCGGAATTAGGATCTATTATGGAACGATTCTTATTAAAGTTGTCATATGAAACTATAAAAATGTATATTAGATTTCTTCGAGATACTTCGTGATCTGAAGCTCTAATAGAACCTATTACTATTAGATGAAAGTTAGGTGAAAATTGAAAAAGTTTCAATGGTTTATTATTATTTGTTTAAACAAAATTTTTAACTATAGTAATAATTTAGAATTTTCAAACATATTACAACAACACTGTAAATATTATTTGTGAGGAAAAAACGAAAAGATAAAAAATGTACGTGTAAATGACGTATGGATACTAAATTTATAATATGTATGTATGTATGATACGAAAAAATAAAGAAATAAATGTACATATATAAGTATGTATGATACATGTACATTAGGGTATTACTTTTTTTGGGAGGCAAAATACCACAGCACTGCCTTATAGCCAATACTGTCCTGATAATAAAAGGCTATTTAACCCTACACCACTTTAGTGGGGAGGGTATATTGGGTTTGTGCTGATGTTTGTAACGCACAATAATATTGGTCCTATACCCACCTTAAAGTATACCAATCGGCTTAGAATCATTTTCTGAGTCGATTTAGCTATGTCCGTCCGTCTGTCCGTCCTTCCGTCCATATAAACCTTGTAATCAAACTACAGGTCGCAATTTTGAAGATAATTCAATGAAATTTGGCACACGATATTCCATTGTCGGGACGAAACCTATTGAAAATGGTAAAGATCGGTCCATTATTTCACCTAGCCTCCATACAACTGAACCCCCGAATAGGGCTGGTAAACTTTGTAATCAAACTACAGGTCGCAATTTGGAAGATAACTCAATAAAATTTGTCACATGATCTTCTATGGTATCGGAGACAAAGCCTGTTGAAAATGTTTAACAACGGTCCATTTTTTCACCTAGCCCCCATACAACTGAACCCTCGAATAGGGCTTGTAAATCTTGCAATCAAACTACAGGTCGCAATTTTGAAGATAATTCAATGAAATTTGGCAGATGATCTTCTATGGTACAAGAGACTAGCCCCCATACAACTGAACCCGACGAATAGGGATTTGATGTTCATAATTATGTTTAATATACTCGTATCTCGACAAAAAGCTACAAAAGCAAGTTCTATACTAGCCTTGATGACTCTCATGGATTTTATAATTATAGGGTCTCATTTGACCATAGCCCCTATACAAATCCCCCTTCAAAATATGACTGAAATGTCCACAATTTTGTTCAACAATAAATGGCTTAAGTATAATTCAAGGCAAGGTACAATTCAACTTAAATGCTTTATTATGAAAACTAAATCACATTTTATTTTTGTAACAGGTGTAGGGTATTTTATGGTAGGCCTCGCCCGACTATAATTTCTTACTTGTTTTTAAGTAAGTTCGGTGAATGAACTTCCAGAACCGAACGCAATTTCTAAAATGCTTTTGTTCGTTATTTTTACTAAAATTATTTTAATAATTTTCATATAAACGTATGCTATTATCTATAACATGTTATCGCGATTTGTTAGAAATTTCATAACAGACGTTTAAAGAAGAATGTTCTCTTTGAGATAGTGTAATACAAATGCAAAAATGTTGGCAAAAATATTTATTTTTCTCGTGTAAAATAAAGTAATATTTATACGAAACATCATCGCCTTTGGTGTGAGAACTTTTTTTACGATCATGAAAAATAATATCATATTCTATCATCATCTGTTCACGCCCTATAAGGTCTTGCTATGGTATTTTTGATATTTGCAAATATTGCAAAAACTCATAACCCTAATGTACATATGTATGTACAAATAAAAAAAATACATTCCATTCTGCTATCGATTAAACTATTCGATTAATGTTAATGACAATTTAAAATATTAACATATTACCTATCTTAATGGCATATACATACATACGTACATACATGTATAAATATTTCATAATATTTAATAACAAATGAAAAAATAAAAATTTTAATTACCAAATAGCTATATTTTAATAAAATTTCTTAACTCTAAAAATTTACTATTTATTAGAGGTTTGAAAACATTTCGTGTGTAATATTAAGAAATATTCAACAAAATATATTCTTGGCCCTTATAAAATAAATTCGAAAAATTTATTATTTTTTTATACCCTCCACCACCATCAGTGGTGATAGAGGGTATATATAAGTTTGTCGTTCCGTGTGTAACACCAAGAAATATTCATCTAAGACCCAACAAAGTATATATATTCTGGGTCCTTATAAAATTCTGAGTCGATTTAGCTATGTCCGTCTGTCCGTCTGTCCGTCTGTCCGTCTGTCCGTCTGTCTGTCTGTCTGTCTGTCTGTGTAAAACACGCTCATGTTAAAACTAAGTAAAGGAAATCAACCAAATTCACCCAAAATATTTATTATTATCCTAAGCAGTTTGGTATTGAAAATCAGCAAAATCGGTTCACAACGTAAAAAGTTATGAGTAAAAATTTCAGACTACCTCGAAAAAAATTACGTTTTTTTCCTAATTCTTTTGAAGTTTTCTCAGAAACTACCAAAGATATTGCAATGAATTTAGTCACACTTTATTTTTTTAGGGCAGTGATCAATTACGTTCAAAATCTTTACAATCGATCCAATATTTCCCATAGCCCTAATACAAAGGTATATATTCCCGGAAATTAGTTTATCGTTAATAACTCAATCAAATATATCGGTATCAACACCAAATTTTGTACATATAAATATAATATGAACAGAAATCAAGCTGTCAACGTAGATCTCAGTCGGTCCACAATTGGTCATAGCTCCCATATAAGTTCCACTTCCGAAAATCACCTAAACGCACATATTTCATTGATGAATAAAGCTATTGTGATAAAATTCGGGCAGGATATCTTTTGTATACATACAAATCATTCTACAAAATTTTTTGCGGATTGGTCCATTATTGCTCATAGCTCCCATATAAGACCCACTTCCGAAAATCATTTAAAAGCCCATATTTCATTGTCAAATAAAGCTATTTTGATAAAATTCGACACAAATATGTTTAGTCTAAATATAAATCACTCTACGAAATTTTTTCCGGATAGGCCCATAATTGGTCATAGCTCCCATATAAGGTCCACTTCCGAAAATCACTTAAACGCATATATTTCATTGAATTCTAAAGCTATCGGGATAAAATTCGACTTGAATATGTTTTATGTACGTACAAATCATTTTACAAAATTTTTTACGGATCGGTCCATTATTGGTCATAACTCCCATATAAGGCCCACTTACGAAAATCACTTAAAAGCACATATTTCATTATCAAATAAAGCCATCTTGATAAAATTCGACACAAACATGTTATGCCCAAATATAAATCACTCTGCGAAATTTTCCCAAATAGGCCCATAATTGGTCATAGTTCCCATATAAAGTCCACTTCCGAAAATCACTTACACGCATATATTTCATTGAATTCTTAAGCTATTGGAATAAAATTCGACTTGAATAAGTTTTGTGTACATACAAATCATTTTACCACTTTTTTCTCGGATCGGTCCCTTATTGGTCATAGCTCCCATATAAGGTCCACTTCTGAGAGTCACTTAAACGCACATATTTCATTGTCAAATAAAGTTATCTTGAGAAAATTCGAGACTTATATGTTTTTTCTTTACATAAATCACTCTACGAAATTTTTTCCGGATAGGCCCTTAATTGCTCATAGCTCCTATATAAAGTCCACTTCCTAAAATCACCTAAACGCACCAATTGAAGTTAAATTATACTTGATATTTCTCTGCATTATACGAAATTGTTTCCTGATCGGTGCATAATTGGTCACAACTCCCATATAAGGACCATTTCTGAAAATTACTTGAACGCACTTTTTATACATAGGTATACAATTTTTTCTGTATCGGTCCATATTTGGTCACAACTCCCTATAAGGGCCATTTCTGAAAATTACTTAAACGTACATTTTATACACATGTAGGTATAAAATTTGACATAAATGTGTATTTTGTATATATGTATATAAATCATTATACGGAATTTTTTCCGGACCGGTCCATAAAATGTCTTAGCTCCTATATAAGGTTAACTGTTGAAAATCATTTAATACCACTTAATTCGTTATTAAATTATTATATCCGGATAAAATTCGACATAAGTATGTTCTGTGTATAAATAAGTCATTCTAAATTTTTCTGGACCTAATCAAAATTAGTTCGACAACAATTTTGGCGACTTATTTAAAAATTAGATAGTTAGATGGGTTTCAATAAAAAGTAGCTTGCTGGTGGAGGGTATTTAAGATTCGGCATAGCCGAATATAGCACTCTAACTTGTTTTTTTCATCTTTTGTAATTTTTGTATAACAACTATTGTGGATAGTTCAATGAAATTCATCGCACGTTTGTTTACAAAAAGCGGGTGATAAGTGAGAATTGGTTCACATTATCAATTGATTCTACAAAATTTTCTACACAGAAAATAATCCATTCTTAACCTTACAAAAAAAAATTTGTAACTACTTTTTACGAAATATTAACGAAAATTTCGTGTATAATACGAAATGTTATTTAATCAAACCCTTTTTATACCCTCCACCACCATCAGTGGTGATAGAGGGTATATATAAGTTTGTCGTTCCGTGTGTAACACCAAGAAATATTCATCTAAGACCCAACAAAGTATATATATTCTTGGTCCTCCTGAAATTCTGAGTCGATTTAGCTATGTCCGTCTGTCCGTCTGTCTGTCTGTCTGTCTGTCTGTCTGTCTGTCTGTCTGTGTAAAACACGCTCACGTTAAAACTAAGCACAGGAAATCAACCAAATTCATCCAAAGTATTTATTATTATCCTAAGCAGTTTGATATTGAAAATCAGCAAAATTGGTTCACAACGTAAAAAGTTATGAGTAAAAATTTCAGACTACCTCGAAAAAAATTACGTTTTTTTCATAATTCTTTTGAAGTTTTCTCAGAAACTATTAAAGATATATCGATGAAATTTGTCACACATTATTCCTTCAGGGCAGTGATCAATTATGTTCAAAATCTTTACAATCGATCCCATATTTCCTATAGCCCCCATACAAAGGTATATATTCCCAGAAATTAGTTTTTCGTTAATAACTCCCTCAAATACATCGCTATCAACACAAAATTTTGTACATGAAAATATAATATGAACAGAAATTATACTCTCAACGTAGAACTCAGTCGGATCACAATTGGTCATAGCTCCCATATAATGTCCTCTTCCGAAAATCACCTAAGCGCACATATTTCAGTGATGAATAAAGTTATTGTGATAAAATTCGAGTTAAATATGTTTTAAAAATCATTCTACCAAAATTTTTACGGATCGGTCCATTATTGGTCATAGCTCCCGTATAAGGCCCACTTCCAAAAATAATTTAAAAGTTCATATTTCATTGTCAAATAAAGATATCTTGATAAAATTCGACACAAATATGTTTAGTGTAAATATGAATCAAATTTTTCCGGATAGGCCCATAATTGGTCATAGCTTCCATATAAAGTCCACTTCCGAAAAACACTTAAACGCATATATTTCATTGAATTATAAAGCTATCTAGATAAAATTTGACACAAATATGTTTTGTATATATACAAATCACTCTACAAATTTTTTTTACGGATCGGTCCATTATTGGTCATAGCTCCCATATAAGGCCCATTTCCGAAAATCCCCTATAAACACATATTTCATTGTCAAATTAAGCTATCGTGATAAAATTCGACATAAATATGTTTTGTCTTTATATGAGTAACTCTACGAAATTTTTTTTGGATAGGCCCATAATTGGTCATAGCTCCCATATAAGGTCCACTTCCGAAAATCATTTAAACGCATATATTTCATTGAATTCTAAAACTATTTGGGTTAAAATTCGACAAAAATATTTTTTGTATACATTTAAATCATTCCACCAATTTTTTACGGATCGGTCCATTATTGGTCATAGCTCCCATATAAGGCCCACCTCCGAAAATCACTTAAAAGCACATATTTCATTGTGAAATAGAGCTATCTTGATAAAATTCGACACAAATATGTTTTGTCTTTATATGAGTCACTCTACGAAATTTTTTCCGGATAGGCTCATAATTGGTCATAGCTCCCATATAAAGTCCACCTCCGAAAATCACTTAAACGCATATATTTCATTAAATTCTAAAACTATAAGGATAAAATTCGAAACAAATATGTTTTGTGTACATATAAATCATTCTATCACTTTTTTCCCGGATCGGTCCATTATTGGTCATAGCTCCCATATAAGGTCCACTTCCGAAAATCACTTAAACGCACATATTTAATTGTCAAATAAAGTTATGTTGATAAAATTCGACACAAATATGTTTTATCTTTATCACTTAAACGCATATATTTCTTTGAATAAAAAAGCTATCGGGATAAAGTACGATTTAAATATGTTATGCGAACATATAAATCATTTTACCAAATTTTTTCCGGATTGGTCCATATATGTTAATAGCTCCTATATAAGGTCCATTTAAAAAAAATCACTTAAACACACATATTTCATTATCAAATAAAGATATCTTGATAAAATTCGACACAAATATGTTTTGTGTAAGGTCATAGCTCCTATACATATAAAGTCCACTTCCGAAAATCACCTAAACGCACATATTTCATTAATTAATAAATCCAATGTAGTAAAATTCGACTTTATTTTTTTTTTTTTTTTTTTTTGGCATATAAATCATTATACGAAATTTTTTCCTTATCGGTCGATAATTGGTCACACCTCCCATATAAGGACCATTTCCGAAAATTACTCAAATGCACATTGACAATCAAAGATATCGAGATAAAATTCGACATAAATGTGTATTTTGTATATATAAATCATTCTACGGAATTTTTCCCGGATCGGTCCATAGGTTGTCTTAGCTCCCATATAAGGTATACTTCTGAAAATCACTTAATACCAATTAATTCGTAATTAAATGATTATATCCGGATAAAATTGAAGGGCTTATTGCAGTAACTCGATATGCCACCAACCATCACAATTCGATTTTATGTGCTTTTTGAGTTGCTAGGAACCATATCTAATGTCCCTAAAAAAAATTTTAGCGTATTATGGTAAATTGGCAATATAAGGGTCATGCCTCTTTTTCCATTTAAACAATTTGAAAAAAAATTTTATTTCATAAACTCGATATGCCACATATATATTTTTCACTTTTTAAGAAAATCCTTTATAATGATGGAGATAAAAGCGGAATTGATATTTTTTTATGTTACTGTGATAGAACAAGTTAAGACAAGTATCATTATACGAAGAGAAAAATTTTTTGCTCGAAATATCGGGAGATATAATTTTTTGAAATTAAAGTGGCTTACCTTGTTACTGCATGAAAATAATTTCATATATAATTATGTTGCTTACCAAGTTCTTGCTAATTGGAAAATTTTCGATTGCAAAACATCAATAAATTTTGATTATAGATTTACTTTCATTTCGTGTAAAAATCTTATATAATGTTCAAACTATGTGCATAATATAAAGTCATATTTATCATACCAAATTAGCAAAGACATTGCAGCATATCCTATAATCTTTGAAAACATATCACAATCATCAGCATATACAAAAAGCATAATATTATAATGCCTGTTATATAAAGTGCATATCGAAACCTCTTTTGAACAATGAACTTGAAATTTCTAAAATCCGTGCAAGACTTCTGACACATGCTTCGAAATTGGTTCAGATATTTAAAATGATGATCAAGAAGCAGAAAATCAACTATGCTGAATAAACGCAATATTATCTCAAATTTTAATCCGAATTTTAATCAGTGCAAAACTCAAAACAATGTGCTTTGTCATTCTATTTAAAATAGAATCAAAAGACAGGACTTGCCTTTTACTGCAGAATAATTTAGCTAAGTATATTTAGCCAAATTTATTCTCATAAAAAAATAACTAAAAATATAAATTTCATATTGAAAATAAAATTTATAAATTTTTTTGTAGCAAGAACATGATAAGCCACTTTGAAAATGTACTAGAACTTGTTTTTTTGAAAATAAAAAATGTTCAAATATTGTTAGGCAATAACTTGACAAGCCACAATTTTTTGCTAAAACAGTGGTTTTCACTTTATTTATGATATCCATCTATTGACATACGATAGTTATCCACCTTATATGATTATTAGGCGTGTTTAAAGTACAAATTAAAAAAAAAAACATTTTTTTGAGAATTTTTTTAAACTTTAATGTCGATTTACTCAAAATTTTATTTTTGTGGCATATCGAGTTACTGCAATAAGCCCTTCAATTGAAAATGAGTAAGTTCTGTGTACAGATAAATCATTATATTGAAATGTTTTCAAACTGGCCTATTAATACACATTATCTAAAAATTAGATAGTTAAATGTTTTTTAATAAAAAGTAGCTTGCTGGTGGAGGGTATTTAAGATTCGGCATAGCCGAATATAGTATTCTAGCTTGTTTAATTTTAAATTTTTTAATATAATTTTCGTAAATTTAAGCGAAATTATATATAATAGACCCTATTCATAACAATTTTCATACAAATTTTCATCACTTAAACGCATATATTTCATTGAATTATAAAGCTATCGGGATAAAATTCGACACAAATCTGTTTTGTATACATACAAATCATTCTCAAAATTTTTACGAATCGGTACATAATTGGTCATAGATCCCACACAGGGCCCACTTCCGAAAATCACTTAAAAGCACATATTTCAATGCCAAGTAAAGCTATATTGATAAAATTCGACACAAATATGTTTTACCGAAACATGAATCACTCTACGAATTTTTTTTCGGATATGCCCATAATTGGTCATAGCTCCCATATAAAGTCCACTTCCGAAAATCACTTAAACGCATATATTTCATTGAATTCTAAAGCTATCGGGATAAAATTCGACAGAAATATGTTTTGTGTGCATTCAAATCATTGCACTATTTTTTTTACGGATCGGTCCCTTATTGGTCATAGCTCCCATATAAGGCCCACTTCCGAAAATAACTTAAAAGCACATATTTCAATGTCAAGTAAAGCTACCTTGACAAAATTCGACACAAATATGTCTTGCCTAAACATGAATCACTCTACGAAATTTTTTCCGGATAGGCCCATAATTGGTCATAGCTCCCATCCCATAAGGTCCACTTCCGAAAATCACTTAAAAGCACATATTTCAATGAATTCTAAAGCTATTGGGATAAAATTCGACTTGAATATGTTTTGTGTACGTACAAATCATTTTATAAATTTTTTACGGGTCGGTCCATTATTGGTCATAACTCCCATATAATGCCCACTTACGAAAATCACTTAAAAGCACATATTTCATTATCAAATAAAGCTATCTTTATAAAATTCGACACAAACATGTTTTGCCCAAATATAAATCGCTCTGCGAAATTTTTCCCGAATAGGCCCATAATTGGTCATAGGTCCCATATAAGGTCCACTTCCGAAAATCACTTACACGCATATATTTCATTGAATTCTAAAGCTATTGGGGTAAAATTCGACTAGAATAAGTTTTGTGTGCATATGAATCATTCTACCACTTTTTTCTCGGATCGGTCCATTATTGGTCATAGTTCCATATAATGTCCACTTCTGAGAGTCACTTAAAGACACATATTTCATTGTCAAATAAAGTTATCTTGAGAAAATTCGACACAAATATGTTTTGTCTTTACATAAATCTCTCTACGAAATTTTTCCGGATAGGCATATAAAACATTCTACCAAATTTTTTCTGGATCGGTCCATATTTGGTAATAGGTCCACTTCAAAAAATCCCTTAAACGCACATATTTCATTATCAAATAAAGATATCTTTATAAAATGTGATTTGTGCACATATGAATCACTCTGCGAAATTTTTCCGGATAGGCCCTTAATTGCTCATAGCTCCTATATAAAGTCCACTTCCTAAAGTCACCTAAACGCACATATTTCATTGATTAATAAAGCTATTGGAGTAAAATTAGACATGATATTTTTCTGCATATAAATCATTATACGAAAATGTTTCCTGATCAGTCCATAATTGGTCACAACTCCCATATAAGGACCATTTCTGAAAATTACTTAATCGCACATTTTATATATATGTAGATATAAAATTTGACATAAATGTGTATTTTGTATATATGTATATAAATCATTATGCGGATTTTTTTCCGGACCGGTCCATAAGTTATCTTAGCTCCCATATAAGGTTAACTTCTGAAAATCACTTAATAACACTTAATTCGTTATTAAATTATTATATCCGGATAAAATTCGACATGAGTATGTTCTGTGTATAGATAAATCATTCTATTAAAATGTTTTCGAACTGGAGTATTAATATAAATTTTTCTGGACCTAATCAAAATTAGTTCCACAAAAATTTTGGCAAGTTATCTAAAAATTAGATAGTTAGATGGGTTTCAATAAAAATTAGCTTGCTGATGGAGGGTATTTAAGATTCAGCATAGCCGAATATAGCACTCTAACTTGTTTTCATATATATTAGGTATGGATTTTTTTAGTGTATGTAGTAACATTTAAAACTTTGTTGTCTATGAATATGCTATTAAGTAGATAGTATACTTAGAAGTATTTTGATTAAGTCATTATTTTATGTGTGTGTGTGTGTGTATTAGTTTATGAATCATAAAAACAACTTGCAACTTCTACTGCCTCTATTGTGATTATTATTTTTAGAAATATTACAATTGTATGTTTATTACTCTTATAACTACGCAGTAATAATAAGTATCACATTTATTATTATAGTATGAATGTAGTATTGTATCTATTTACTACATACTATACAATTTTATGTATTTATACAATGCACTTAAATATGAAATGAAAACAAAAATAAAATTCTAACAATTCAGAACTCTAAATTATAAATACTAGAAATTTACATTCTCGTATTTAACATTTAAGTATTTATTGTGCAGAGTGTTCGGGAGAAGGGCATTATTTCCAAGTATGAGTGAAAATCTTTATGAGTTTTATTTGTTTTTATTATGTTCTGTAGTGGTAATTTGTAAATTTTCATATTTTCATTATCATAAGTTTACCCAGAGGGTTTAATTTTCTTTTACTTTTTTGTTGTTTTTACACGGTTGTTGTTAAAATTAAGATGCAAATGTTGGTTATTAGAAGTTACTACTGGCACTTTTTTAATCCAACCAACCACTGCCACTTTTGCTGCTAACACTACCGCAATTACTACATCTAGCAATGATAAAGATGATGATATCTAGAGATGATAATAACTGTTTTTCGTTGTTTGTATTAATTCTTTTGTTTCTCATTATACCCTCCACCACCATCAGTGGTGATAGAGGGTATATATAAGTTTGTCGTTCCGTGTGTAACACCAAGAAATATTCATCTAAGACCCAACAAAGTATATATATTCTGGGTCCTTATAAAATTCTGAGTCGATTTAGCTATGTCCGTCTGTCCGTCTGTCCGTCTGTCCGTCTGTCTGTCTGTCTGTCTGTGTAAAACACGCTCATGTTAAAACTAAGTAAAGGAAATCAACCAAATTCACCCAAAATATTTATTATTATCCTAAGCAGTTTGGTATTGAAAATCAGCAAAATCGGTTCACAACGTAAAAAGTTATGAGTAAAAATTTCAGACTACCTCGAAAAAAATTACGTTTTTTTCCTAATTCTTTTGAAGTTTTCTCAGAAACTACCAAAGATATTGCAATGAATTTAGTCACACTTTATTTTTTTAGGGCAGTGATCAATTACGTTCAAAATCTTTACAATCGATCCAATATTTCCCATAGCCCTAATACAAAGGTATATATTCCCGGAAATTAGTTTATCGTTAATAACTCAATCAAATATATCGGTATCAACACCAAATTTTGTACATATAAATATAATATGAACAGAAATCAAGCTGTCAACGTAGATCTCAGTCGGTCCACAATTGGTCATAGCTCCCATATAAGTTCCACTTCCGAAAATCACCTAAACGCACATATTTCATTGATGAATAAAGCTATTGTGATAAAATTCGGGCAGGATATCTTTTGTATACATACAAATCATTCTACAAAATTTTTTGCGGATTGGTCCATTATTGCTCATAGCTCCCATATAAGACCCACTTCCGAAAATCATTTAAAAGCCCATATTTCATTGTCAAATAAAGCTATTTTGATAAAATTCGACACAAATATGTTTAGTCTAAATATAAATCACTCTACGAAATTTTTTCCGGATAGGCCCATAATTGGTCATAGCTCCCATATAAGGTCCACTTCCGAAAATCACTTAAACGCATATATTTCATTGAATTCTAAAGCTATCGGGATAAAATTCGACTTGAATATGTTTTATGTACGTACAAATCATTTTACAAAATTTTTTACGGATCGGTCCATTATTGGTCATAACTCCCATATAAGGCCCACTTACGAAAATCACTTAAAAGCATATATTTCATTATCAAATAAAGCCATCTTGATAAAATTCGACACAAACATGTTATGCCCAAATATAAATCACTCTGCGAAATTTTCCCAAATAGGCCCATAATTGGTCATAGTTCCCATATAAAGTCCACTTCCGAAAATCACTTACACGCATATATTTCATTGAATTCTTAAGCTATTGGAATAAAATTCGACTTGAATAAGTTTTGTGTACATACAAATCATTTTACCACTTTTTTCTCGGATCGGTCCCTTATTGGTCATAGCTCCCATATAAGGTCCACTTCTGAGAGTCACTTAAACGCACATATTTCATTGTCAAATAAAGTTATCTTGAGAAAATTCGAGACTTATATGTTTTTTCTTTACATAAATCACTCTACGAAATTTTTTCCGGATAGGCCCTTAATTGCTCATAGCTCCTATATAAAGTCCACTTCCTAAAATCACCTAAACGCACCAATTGAAGTTAAATTATACTTGATATTTCTCTGCATTATACGAAATTGTTTCCTGATCGGTGCATAATTGGTCACAACTCCCATATAAGGACCATTTCTGAAAATTACTTGAACGCACTTTTTATACATAGGTATACAATTTTTTCTGTATCGGTCCATATTTGGTCACAACTCCCTATAAGGGCCATTTCTGAAAATTACTTAAACGTACATTTTATACACATGTAGGTATAAAATTTGACATAAATGTGTATTTTGTATATATGTATATAAATCATTATACGGAATTTTTTTCGGACCGGTCCATAAAATGTCTTAGCTCCTATATAAGGTTAACTGTTGAAAATCATTTAATACCACTTAATTCGTTATTAAATTATTATATCCGGATAAAATTCGACATAAGTATGTTCTGTGTATAAATAAGTCATTCTAAATTTTTCTGGACCTAATCAAAATTAGTTCGACAACAATTTTGGCGACTTATTTAAAAATTAGATAGTTAGATGGGTTTCAATAAAAAGTAGCTTGCTGGTGGAGGGTATTTAAGATTCGGCATAGCCGAATATAGCACTCTAACTTGTTTTATTTCATTTTAAAACTCCATAAACATTGTTGCAGTTGTTAGTAGAAATATGTATCTATGAATATTTTTTGGTTTAATAAGTTTTCAAAAATTAACGAATTTGCTTTATGCAAAATGATTAAGCATAATTAAAAACCATAAACAGCAAAATAATTATTAAAATAAGCTCTTGTATAAACATGAGTCTGAATTAAATCAAATAAGTAAGAGTGTTATCTTAGGCTATAATAGAATTTTTTAACATTATGAGCGTTAATATAATTTTTGAAGTGTAAATCGTATGGGTGTAGGAGTCATTTTCTTAAAGGGACTTGAAATAGGGCTGGGATCCGATAATGGTAGCTTAAATAAAATATCAAGAGTACATTATATAGGGGATAGGACAAATAATAAACTTATCCTCATTGAATTTTGTGGAAAGATTTTGGTTCCATGTATGGTAGTTTGCCTCAGCTAAATTCCGGTGTCCGTCATACTTGACAAACTAACTTGAGATAAATTTCATCACAGGGTGATCATTTATATAAGGGCTAATTGAAAACAGGGTCCACTATTTTACATTTTCTCTGACTAATAAACCTACATAGGCATGGTTTATTTGTTAGTGTAGTGACAAGTGGACCCTATCTAACCCCTGAAGTTTTGACCGATAGAGCTGAAAATTTGTCTCTGACTCTTGACACGAAATTGCACATATAAAAAATACTCTTTTCGCATTTTACCTCGATAGCTATATTAATGGTGGTGGAGGGTTTACAAATAGAGGGAAATAATTCCTTTATTTCTAAACGATTTGTCCAATTCTAATAACATTCACATCACATGCGTAAAGACAAAGTGGTATCCAGTTTAGTTTTTGATGTTACGCCTCATGGGCTCACCAAGAGCGCAGTCAGGGGTCCCCA